>NW_027361731.1:17995000-18322500 GCF_039654945.1 Dendrobates tinctorius | reverse complement strand
CCCGCAGAGCCGCACTCCACATAGAGAATAATGGAGCCTCCGGCACCGACCTCCACCCACAGAGCCGCACTCCACATAGAGAATAATGGAGCCTCCAGCACCGACCTCCACCCACAGAGCCGCACTCCACATAGAGAATAATGGAGCCTCCAGCACCGACCTCCACCCGCTGAGCCACACTCCACATAGAGAATAATGGAGCCTCCAGCACCGACCTCCACCCGCAGAGCCGCACTCCACATAGAGAATAATGGAGCCTCCAGCACCGACCTCCACCCGCAGAGCCGCACTCCACATAGAGAATAATGGAGCCTCCAGCACCGACCTCCACCCGCACTCCACATAGAGAATAATGGAGCCTCCGGCACCGACCTCCACCCGCAGAGCCACACTCCACATAGAGAATAATGGAGCCTCCAGCACCAACCTCCACCCGCAGAGCCGCACTCCACATAGAGAATAATGGAGCCTCCAGCACCGACCTCCACCCGCAGAGCCTCACTCCACATAGAGAATAATGGAGCCTCCGGCACCGACCTCCACCCGCAGAGCCGCACTCCACATAGAGAATAATGGAGCCTCCAGCACCGACCTCCACCCGCAGAGCCGCACTCCACATAGAGAATAATGGAGCCTCCAGCACCGACCTCCACCCGCAGAGCCACACTCCACATAGAGAATAATGGAGCCTCCAGCACCGACCTCCACCCACAGAGCCGCACTCCACATAGAGAATAATGGAGCCTCCAGCACCGACCTCCACCCGCAGAGCCGCACTCCACATAGAGAATAATGGAGCCTCCGGCACCGACCTCCACCCACAGAGCCGCACTCCACATAGAGAATAATGGAGCCTCCAGCACCGACCTCCACCCACAGAGCCGCACTCCACATAGAGAATAATGGAGCCTCCAGCACCGACCTCCACCCGCTGAGCCACACTCCACATAGAGAATAATGGAGCCTCCAGCACCGACCTCCACCCGCAGAGCCGCACTCCACATAGAGAATAATGGAGCCTCCAGCACCGACCTCCACCCGCAGAGCCGCACTCCACATAGAGAATAATGGAGCCTCCAGCACCGACCTCCACCCGCACTCCACATAGAGAATAATGGAGCCTCCGGCACCGACCTCCACCCGCAGAGCCGCACTCCACATAGAGAATAATGGAGCCTCCAGCACCGACCTCCACCCGCTGAGCCACACTCCACATAGAGAATAATGGAGCCTCCAGCACCGACCTCCACCCGCAGAGCCGCACTCCACATAGAGAATAATGGAGCCTCCAGCACCGACCTCCACCCGCAGAGCCGCACTCCACACAGAGAATAATGGAGCCTCCAGCACCGACCTCCACCCGCAGAGCCGCACTCCACATAGAGAATAATGGAGCCTCCAGCACCGACCTCCACCCGCAGAGCCGCACTCCACATAGAGAATAATGGAGCCTCCAGCACCGACCTCCACCCGCAGAGCCGCACTCCACACAGAGAATAATGGAGCCTCCAGCACCGACCTCCACCCGCAGAGCCGCACTCCACATAGAGAATAATGGAGCCTCCAGCACCGACCTCCACCCGCAGAGCCACACTCCACATAGAGAATAATGGAGCCTCCGGCACCGACCTCCACCCGCAGAGCCTCACTCCACATAGAGAATAATGGAGCCTCCGGCACCGACCTCCACCCGCAGAGCCGCACTCCACATAGAGAATAATGGAGCCTCCAGCACCGACCTCCACCCGCAGAGCCGCACTCCACATAGAGAATAATGGAGCCTCCAGCACCGACCTCCACCCGCAGAGCCGCACTCCACACAGAGAATAATGGAGCCTCCAGCACCGACCTCCACCCGCAGAGCCGCACTCCACATAGAGAATAATGGAGCCTCCAGCACCGACCTCCACCCGCAGAGCCACACTCCACATAGAGAATAATGGAGCCTCCGGCACCGACCTCCACCCGCAGAGCCTCACTCCACATAGAGAATAATGGAGCCTCCGGCACCGACCTCCACCCGCAGAGCCGCACTCCACATAGAGAATAATGGAGCCTCCAGCACCGACCTCCACCCGCAGAGCCGCACTCCACATAGAGAATAATGGAGCCTCCAGCACCGACCTCCACCCGCAGAGCCACACTCCACATATATGGCTGTTCTGTGCGCACAGGACCTGTGATGAGGTCACAGGAGGGGAGGAGTCAGCGGTCACATGATCAGGGGCCTCAGTGTGTGCAGGACTCTGCTGTGCTGGTTGTCATGGCGTTGGATGAGGGGAAGTTTATGTGTGGGGTCAGGAGGGGTTTTCAGGGTCTACGGAGCGGAGCCGTGTGTGTATGAGGTGTACGGAGCGGAGCCGTGTGTGTACGAGGTGTACGGAGCGGAGCCGCGTGTGTACGAGGTGTATGGAGCGGAGCCGTGTGTGTACGAGGTGTACGGAGCGGAGCCGTGTGTATGAGGTGTATGTAGCGGAGCCGTGTGTGTACGAGGTGTACGGAGCGGAGCCGTGTGTGTACGAGGTGTACGGAGCGGAGCCGTGTGTATGAGGTGTATGTAGCGGAGCCGTGTGTGTACGAGGTGTACGGAGCGGAGCCGTGTGTGTACGAGGTGTACGGAGCGGAGTCGTGTGTGTACGAGGTGTACGGAGCGGAGCCGTGTGTATGAGGTGTATGTAGCGGAGCCGTGTGTGTACGAGGTGTACGGAGCGGAGCCGTGTGTGTACGAGGTGTACGGAGCGGAGTCGTGTGTGTACGAGGTGTACGGCGCGGAGCCGGGTGTGTACGAGGTTTACGGCGCGGAGCCGTGTGTGTACGAGGTGTACGGAGCGGAGCCGTGTGTGTACGAGGTGTACGGAGCAGAGCCGCGTGTGTACGAGGTGTACGGAGCAGAGCCACGTGTGTGTACGAGGTTTACGGCGCGGAGCCGTGTGTGTACGAGGTGTACGGCGCGGAGCCGTGTGTGTACGAGGTGTACGGAGCAGAGCCGCGTGTGTACGAGGTGTACGGAGCGGAGCCGTGTGTGTACGAGGTGTACGGAGCGGAGCCGTGTGTGAGTACAAGGTGTACGGAGCGGAGCCGTGTGTGTATGAGGTGTACGAAGCGGAGCCGTGTGTGTACGAGGTGTACGGAGCGGAGCCGTGTGTGTACGAGGTTTACGGCGCGGAGCCGTGTGTGTACGAGATGTACAGAGGGGAGCCGTGTGTGTATGAGGTGTACGGAGCGGAGCCGTGTGTGTACGAGGTGTACGGAGCGGAGCTGTGTGTGTACGAGGTGTACGGAGCGGAGCCGTGTGTGTACGAGGTGTACGGAGCAGAGCCGTGTGTGTATATGATGTGTAAGGAGAGGAGTGCTGTGTGTACGGAGCAGAGCCGTGTGTGTATATGTTGTGTAAGGAGAGGAGCGTCGTGTGGACAGAGCAGAGCTGTGCGCTCCATCCTCACCCGACCTAAACCGCTATTAAGAACTTGTGGGCTCTTCTTAACCGGGAGACTGACAGTGAAGGAAATTGGATTGCCAAAAAGATGAAGAAGCTGACAGACTCCATATTTGGAGCTTTTTTCTGTTTAGTTGCCCAATAATTCTGCACACAGAGATAATCTTCTGACCTCCAGGCAGCACATACACAAGGGCTTATTTCCATCCACTGCTGAAAGACAAATTGAGCAACCGCACATTATACTTATTAATCCACGCAGCACAGCAGTAAATATCCTAGAAAATAAGACTGAGGGGCTTATATTTGATCTTTCTGTACCCCCTAAATAGAACGAATTCTGTGTCCCTTAGACGAATGATGATGGCAGTGTATGTGCATGAAGGAAGCTGCACCTTCATTTACCTCACTGTTGCTGTATCCATGTGTGCATGGAATTCAGCCATTAACTCCTTGTTCGGTCTAAGAAAGATGTCTACAGGACACATAGTTGATGGGAGGTATGTATCACAGTACAGACCAAAAGATTGGACACACCTCAGTCAAAGAGTTTTCTTTATTTTCTTGACTATGAAAATTGTAGATTCACTCTGAAGGCATCAAAACTATGAATTACCACATGTAGAATTATATAATTAACAAAAAAGTGTGAAACAACTGAAAATACTGTATGCCTTATATTCTAGGTTTTTCAAAATAGCCACCTTTTACTTTGATTACTGCTTTGCACACTCTTGGCATTCTCTTGATGAGCTTCAAGAGGTAGTCACCGGAAATGGTTTTCACTTCACAGGTGTGCCCTGTCAGGTTTAATAAGTGGGATTTCTTGCCCTATAAATGGGATTGGGACCATCAGTTGTGTTGTGCAGAAGTCTGGTGGATACACAGCTGATAGTCCTACTGAATAGACTGTTAGAATTTGTATTATGGCAAGAAAAAAAGCAGCTAAGTAAAGAAAAACGAGTGGCCGTCATTACTTTAGGAAATGAAGATCAGTCCGAAAAATTGGGAAAACTTTGAAAGAGTCCCCAAGTGCAGTTGCCAAAACCATCAAGCGCTACAAAGAAACTGTCTCACATGAGGACCCCCCCAGGAAAGGAAGACCAAGAGTCACCTCTGCTGCGGAGGATAAGTTCATCCAAGTCACCAGCCTCAGAAATCGCAGGTTAACAGCAGCTCAGATTAGAGACCAGGTCAATGCCACACAGAGTTCTAGCAGCAGACACATCTCTACAACAACTGTTAAGAGGAGACTTTGTGCAGCAGGCCTCCATGGTAAAATAGCTGCTAGGAAACCACTGCTAAGGAGAGGCAACAAGCAGGAGAGACTTGTTTGGGCTAAAGAACACAAGGAATGGACATTAGACCAGTGGAAATCTGTGCTTTGGTCTGATGAGTCCAAATTTGAGATCTTTGGTTCCAACCACCGTGTCTTTGTGCGACGCAGAAAAAGTGAACGGATGGACTCTACATGCCTGGTTCCCACCGTGAAGCATGGAGGAGGAGGTGTGATGGTGTGGGGGTGCTTTGCTGGTGACACTGTTGGGGATGTATTCAAAATTGAAGGCATACTGAACCAGCATGGCTACCACAGCATCTTGCAGCGGCATGCTATTCCATCCGGTTTGCGTTTAGTTGGACCATCATTTATTTTTCAACAGGACAATGGCCTCAAACACACCTCCAGGCTGTGTAAGGGCTATTTGACCAAGAAGGAGCGTGATGGGGTGCTACGCCAGATGACCTGGCCTCCACAGTCACCAGACCTGAACCCAATCGAGATGGTTTGGGGTGAGCTGGACTGCAGAGTGAAGGCAAAAGGGCCAACAAGTGCTAAGCATCTCTGGGAACTCCTTCAAGACTGTTGGAAGACCATTTCCGGTGACTACCTCTTGAAGCTCATCAATAGAATGCCAAGAGTGTGCAAAGCAGTAATCAAAGCAAAAGGTGGCTACTTTGAAGAACCTAGAATATAAGACATGTTTTCAGTTGTTTCACACTTTAATTATATAATTCTACATGTGGTAATTCATAGTTTTGATGCCTTCAGAGTGAATCTTCAATTTTCATAGTCATGAAAATAAAGAAAACTCTTTGAATGAGGTGTGTCCAAACTTTTGGTCTGTACTGTATATATATATATATATATATATATATATCATTGAGACACATATATATATTTATATTTCATAGAGTTGTACATAGCATAATAGCCGCTAAATCAATTGTCGGCTTCTGTAAAATCATTCCAAAACCCGACATGAAATGACACATAGTTTACATACAGTTAACCATTTCATTTCATTTATTTTTTCATATGTCTTTGACTAAAAATTAGATGAGGGTATGTGTGTAAAATTTGGGACATCTAGGTGTTAAATTAAGGGATTAATTTGTTGAAAAAAAATGCGTGGGCTTCCTTGGCAATTTCTCATCAAGAGAGGGAAAGCCAGTGAGTGAGGGCAGATTTTAATAGCCTTGAGAGGGATCATTGTTTTTGCATTCCCCCCCGGCTACAAAAATCTTCCCCCAGACACCCCAGAAAAGGCGCATCTATAAGATGCGCCTTTTCTGGCACTTTTACTCTCTATTCCCATTGCCCTGTAGCGGTGGCTAATTTGTTGTAGAGGAGTGTAGGGGAGGCTGCAGTTATGGGGGACCGTGGGTACTGTTGTTTTTTGCTGTGATGTGGGCCATACAGAGATGGGAGGGGGTGTTAAAAGATAGAGGGGTTGCATAGAGTGGAAATGAAGGGTTGGCAGAGTGTGCAAAAGAGGTGTGGCAGATTAGTCATGTTATTTAAGTGCTGTTTGCTTTCCCAAAATATGCTATTGCTGATCACCCCCTTTTTTCGCTTCAGGATCATCCCTGCATTTGGGATTCCAGGCGTGAGAGCTATCACGACCGGGACATGAAAGAGCGGGCCTGGGAGGATGTGGCCAGATCCCTCATACCAAACCACTTGCAGCACGCAGATGTCAAGGAACAAGACTTGATATATAAGTACTCAGCACATGACATGATATATTTGCTGCTTACAATTTAAACAGTGCAAAATTGAGTTATGATTTTTCTTCCACTGCAGTAAAATCCATTAAGACCAAGTGGGGATCTGCAAGGGACCAATTAAAAAGAGAATTAAAGGCCAAAGCTGAGAGAGAGAGAGAGGTCTGGAGGGGCTGGTGGTAAAGAGAAGAACCCCTACAGATTCACTAAACAGCTTCAGTTTCTGCTTCCTGCCCTTGGCATGCGCGAGTAGGTATCCTCCATGTTGATGTTTGTTGTCTGGCTACTTAAATTGTCTGTTTTCATTTGCAGAACTGAAGAAAGTATTCCTGCGGGAGTCCACACAATCACAGCAGCAGCAGTCTAACAGCAGTGGTGCAAGTACTTCTTTTGAGCCAAGCGAACCAAGCATCATTGAAGAAAAGAGAGTTTGGAATGTCCTGCAGAAAGGGTGGTCACTGTGGACATTCCGTCTCAGCCAAGCACAAGTGGAGGGAGCCGTGGGAAGAGGAGAGCTGGTGCTGCTTCTGCTGCTGCCCTTGAAATGATGCCTCCATCTGAGACATCCCAAGAGAACCTTGACTTTTTAAGGAAAAATAACAGAAGGCCCAGAGGAGGATCTAATAAGGAGCTTCAGACAATAGTTTTGCAATGTGCTCCCGGAAAACAAGCAGAGCTGCATTAGCAGGATCAACAGTATAATCTACATATGTTCCCACGAACCCCTTTCGATTGATTTGGAGGAGGCTATTGATGGGTTTAAGCAATGAGACGTAGAGTACGCTATTCATTTATGCAGCGTCAGGCTAGTGCAAATCTGCCACAGTCTTCCGGGGGCACATTGTAGTTTCAGGGCTCATCTGGTCTTTTTGGCACTCCTCAATCTTCTGAGCATTCCCAGATGGAGATGCTCGACCTTGACCACGACATCCCCAATTTCCTTAATGTGTGAATTTGGAATTGCAACATGACCTGTTTTAATAACAAATGCCAATTTTATTTTATTTTAAGGTCATGTAGGAAATGTTTGTTTTTCTGCATTTCAGAAATATTTCTGTACAATATTTTTATAAAAAATTTTTTTAGCAAAATAACTTTGTGAGAATGTTTTTGATTGGGATCACTAAGTCCAGCCGTTAGTTCTGATCTTGTGCAGTTTTGTGAGACTTGATCAGTACTCTAGTTTCAGTGTGCCACACAAGGTCAGAACTAACGTTAATTGTAGAGTGGATCGAATTGGATTAGTGACATGTGAACTGAGTGACATCAGTTTCCAAGTCTATAAGCACGTAGCTGCATACAGGCTGGAAGCAAAAATGTCTGTAGCAAAACCCCCCCCCCCAAATTTGCAGATGGTAAAAACACTGATTTCCTTGTGTGTTTTTCAAAACGTGGAGGGAAATCAGCTGCCACAATCCACACTTTGGGTCTTAATAATCATTTGATGAAATGGCCGCCTGCTGCCAGGAGACGGCTCCATGGGAAGACACAAAATAATTTGCAAAAACCTCTCGAATTGCAATTGCAGCTGTGGCAGGGCAACCAAAATTAACTTCCTGATCCGAGGTGTTGATGGTGTTGTCCGATGGAGTTTCCACAGAAAGCAAGTGTTCTTGGATAACTTCAAGTCGGCGAACAAAATTGTGTAACACCACACACGCCTTTACAATATTTGCTGCACTCTCTGGTCCTGGTACATGCCACTTTCCCGACAGGATCCCAAAGGCACACTCAACGTACCTTCGTGCTCTAGTAAGTCTATAACTAAAGATCCTCTTCCGTGAATCTAAAGATTGAAGGTGAAATGGCCTCATTACATTTGGGGAAAGTCCAAAACCCTCATCAGCAACCAGGACATATGGAAATTGGTGGTTGGTGTAGTCCGGTAATGCAGCAGGTTCGGGGACATTTAATTGGTTGTTCCTCAAATGGTACTCAATTCGAGAGCTACTCCAGATCCTTGCATCAGATGTGCTCCCCTAAGCTCCAATGCTGACCATTACAAAATTGTAATTGCTGTCAGCATTAGCCATTAGAACAATAGAAAAATAATGTTTATAATTTAAAAATCTGGAGCCAAAGAAGGCCGGTTAAGTGACCCGGATATGCTTCCCATCCAGCGCATCGATACAGTGGTTTTTTGGAAGTCCGCTGATATAGCTAGCCAGTCTTCCTGCTTTGGTGGAGCTAAAACAATTTCCTTTAGGCGCTCCCACAATACCAAACAGGTATGCGCAACTATCTCGGACACTGTAGTAATCCCTAACAGGAACTCAAAATGAAGTGTCGAAAAAGAATTGCCTGTTGCAAGGAATCTGTAATTTATAAAAAAAAAAGGGGGAGGTAGACATTAGTAATCTAGTATGAACATTAAAAGCCTAAACTAGTTATTTAAAATAAGGTTGTCATTACCTCAATGTGACAATAAGCCATTGTTCCGGAGATATGCAGCGACGCATTCTGGTATCCTTGAATGTAATCCAGTGCCGCACCTCTAACAACAGCAAATCAAAAGTTGCCACGGACATACGGCAGTATGTGAAGAATTTCTCCGGGTGCTGTCGCAGGTCACTTTATAGCGTATGGAAATGACCCTTCCACGAATGCTGTGACAGCATTGGGTGCACCCACAGCCTCCTCGGTGCAAGTGCACCTGCTGCTCTCCGCTCATACTCTAAATGCTGGTTAAGCAACCAACACAGAATCACATCATATTCAAAACGCCTCGACATGGTCAGAAAACTGAAATCCATAGTTTGAGACAAACAAAGGACACAGAGCTCTGCACACCGAGAAGACCAGAAGAAAATGGCACTGGAGAAAGTGCGGTTTCTTTTTCTTTTTAAGTTTTTTTTTTCTTTATTGTTCCTTGACAATTTCCTGGTTTTTTTTTTCAATTTTATTGACAACTTGCTTTTTTTTTACTGACTTTTCAAAAGCTATTCCAAACCAGAAAAACGGCGATCCGAGAAGATTTTTGCGGCCCGTTTTAGCGCAATACCGTGAAAACTATGGCAATATGGCCCGCAAAAACGGGCCGCCAAAACCACAGCAAGTGTAAAAGAAGCCTACAGCAAAAAAAGGTAAATGTAGGCCTGAAATGCCACAATTTGTACATCCCAGATAGATGAGGCATGTCACGGAGATACCACACTGTAAAACATGTGGCCTGTATTTTTATTTTTTACAACAAAACAGTCTATAGAACTAGGATAAGACACAGCAAAAAAGGTGAATGTAGGCCTGAAATGCGACAATTTGTAGCCCACAGATAGACCAGGTGTCTGACGGAGATACCACACTGTTCAATATGTGGCCTGTATTTTTTTATTTTTTTACCACAAAGTAGTCTATAGAACTAGGGTAATGCTAGGTTCACATTGCGTTAGGGGCATCCGTGTTAGGCGTCGAGTTTCCCCCACTGCACAGGGGGAATCTCAAGCCATGTCCTCTGCAGCCGCAGAGATTCCTGCTCAGCAAAGATGTCGGTGCAGGCGTCTGGTTGCTCCTGCTGGCTCTGCTATAACTCCATGCTTGAGTCAGCAGCAAGTAGACGCTTCTGGGACTAAGTCCTGTCTTTTGGGTACTGAGCATTCCGTGGGACCACCTCTCATTGGAGGTCAGAGGTCACATGCGCAGGTCCCGTTCCTGCTCGGATTGGTCCACTACTGGGAAGGTCCCGGAAGGACACCGTCATAAAAGAGCAGCATGGCCACTCGGCCATGCCTAGTATGCACTCAAATGCTTATGTGTGTATGATGATGGATTCATGTATCTGGTGACTGACTCATTGGAAACCCCTACCCTTGGTTGTGTCTGTTGTTAGGGTCTTGTGGTCTGAGTCAGCGCCTGTCAGTGGCTAGGCTATACGAAACAGTGCTTCCTGGTCAGCACCTCACATAGCTCCATATTGTGCCATCCAGCACAAGGCACCTAAGTACCGCAGCTGCGGTGCTGAGAGCTGGTGAGTCTAGAGGGACTCCGACCCGGTGTCTTTGGGCAGAGTCCTGTGACTTTACACCAGCGCTCACTTCGCCGAGCTCTGTGAGCTTAACAGGCTTTGGCATTTATGTTCAGCGGTAGTGCGGGTCTGTGAGGCAACAGAGTCCGCCTCGTACACACTGGGTGACGTTAACCCACATGTGCCCATTTATTATACCGCCATATAGTGTCTGCCATTACCGAGCAGCAGTTACCATCTCTGCACGGTGGACCCCGGGCTGCGAATGCACCTTATTCCATCTTTATTATTTGGTGAGTTCCGCAAGCCCATAACATTATACTAGCGCCAGGGTCTGGCTGGTAATGTCGGACAAACAGCGACTGCTGCTGTACATCCGGCAGCTGCACGGCAGGTTGGCGGCTCTCGAGCGTTCAGCCTCAGCTGTGGATGTTACTGCGGTTGCTGTTCAGGCAGCCACAGAGGCAATCTCCCGTGTGACCACTGCCATCCCTGCCCCGACTTTGTACCACCTCCCGCTGCCCGAGAAATTCTCTGGCGATAGTGCTTCTTGTAGGGGTTTCGTGAGGCAGTGCACTATACACCTGGAGCTGCTGGCAGCACGATTCCCCTCCGAGCGGGCTAAGGTGGGATTTATTAATTCCCTCTTGTCGGGCAGGACTTTGGAGTGGGCCACACCGCTGTGGGAGCGTGGTGATCATGTGGTGCACAGTGCCTCGCAGTTCTTGGGCACTCTGAAGCAGGTCTTCCTGGGACCGCGAGTCACCCATGACTCCGCGCTCCGGCTGCTGGCATTGTCACAGGGCTTGTCCATGGTCAGCCACTTTGCCATCCAGTTTCTGGTCGCTGGCCTCGGAGTTGGAGTGGCCAGATAACGTCCTCATTCCGGCATTCTGGAGAGGTTTGGCTGACCATGTGATGGATGCTCTTGCCACCAGGGAGATTCCCGCTACACTGGAGGAGCTTATCACCGTTTCCACCCGTATAGACCATCGCTTTGCGAGCGAAGGTTGGAGCGGTCCCAGTGTAGGCAGAGGTTAAGGTTGGCACCCAGTTTTGCTAAACCTCTGGAATCTCCCGATCGGACGTCCAAGTGTCAGGGGGCTTCCCATGAGGGATCCGAGCCCCTGTGATCTGTCATGTTTGCCGGCAGTCCGGTCACCTTGCCAACCAGTGCCCTCAGTGGCTGGGAAAACGCTCGCGCCTAATGGCCGTAGGAGGAGGCTCACTAGAATCAGCGGCATTTCCTCCAAGTTATCCTTTAAGGGGACACTTGAGTTTAGTTCTTCCACTCTGGCGGTGGAGGTTTGCATGGATTCCGGAGCGGAGGGCAATTTTATGTCGTCTGCCTTCGCTCAACGGCACCCCTGGTTATGTTATCTAGGCCAGTCACTGTCAGAGTGGTGAATGGCACAACTCTGCCCTCACAGATTACCCACCAGACCATCCCATTGTTACTCTCGCATCTCCATCTCATCAGGAGACGATATCCCTCCTCGTCATGCCCGAGGGTATCGACCAGGTTCTTCTAGGGGTCCCCTGGTTGTGGTGTCACTCTCCCATATAGAGTGGTCTTTGGGGAAGATTGTCGGTTTGAGTAAATCATGTGAGGGTAGATGTATGAGGGAGTGCGTTCAGGTTGCCTCCACCGAGGTCCCCGCAGATCTTTCCCTGCTCCCCAAACACTAACGTCAGTATGCAGACGTGCTCTCCAAAAAGGCGGTGGAAACCCTTCCACCGCATCGCCCCTATGACTGTCCTATTGACCTCTTACCGGGCGCTGAGCCTCCCTGGGGTCAAGTCTACCCCTTATCTCTCCTGGAGACAGAGGCCATGTCTCAATACATCAGGGAGAATCTGGCAAGAGGATTCATTAGGAAGTCAGTGTCACCAGTGGGGGCGGGATTCTTCTTTGTCCAGAAGAAGAGTGGAGAACTACGTCCCTGCATCGATTACAGGGGTCTTAACGCCATAACCGTTAAGAATAAGTATCCTCTGCCCCTGATATCGGAACTTCGATAAGTTACGAGGAATGAGGGCTTTTTCCAAACTGGATCTGCGGGGAGCCTATAACCTGATACGCATCCGTGAGGGAGACGAATGGAAGACGTCCTTTTACACCAGGGATGGCCATTACGAATACCTTGTCATGCCCTTTGGGCTCTGCAATGCCCCTTCTGTCTTCCAAGACTTTGTAAACGATATCTTTTGAGATATGCTCTCCACCTCTGTGGTGGTCTATCTGGATGATATTCTCATCTTCTCACCAGATATTGACTCCCACCGGAGAGAGGTTTGCAAGGTCTTCGACCACTTACGGGCCAACTCCCTCTACGCCAAGTTGGAGAAGTGCCTGTTCGAGCAGGAGTCCTTGCCTTTCCTGGGCTATATTATTTCTGCCCAGGGTTTGGCTATGGATCCTGCCAAACTGCAGGCAGTAATGGACTGGCAGGAACCCCACTCCCTCAAAGCGGTGCAGCGCTTTCTGGGGTTCGTGAACTACTACCGTCAGTTCATTCCCCACTTCTCCACCTTGGTAGCTCCCTTGGTTGCCCTCACCAAGAAGGGAGCAAACCCCAAGTTATGGTCGGAGCAGGTCTCCAAGGCCTTTTCCTCCATCAAGTCTCACTTTGCTAGCGCTCCCATTCTACATCGCCCCGATGTAGATAAGCCATTCATCTTGGAGGTGGATGCCTCTTCCGTCGGTGCTGGAGTGGTCTTCTTCCAGAAGGATGATTAGGGTCGGAAGCACCCTTGCTTCTTCCATTCCAAGACCTTTTCACCGGTGGAGAGGAATTATTCCATTGGGGACAGGGAGTTGCTAGCAATGAAATTGGCCTTCTTGGAGTGGAGACACCTCCTGGAAGGGGCTCGGTTCCCTTTCCAGGTTTTTACCGACCATAAAAACTTCGTATACCTACAGACAGTCCAGTGGCTGAATTCTTGCCAGGCCAGATGGTCCCTTTTCTTCTCCCAGTTCCACTTCACCCTTCATTTCCTTTCCGGTGAGAAGAACGTCCAGGCAGATGCTCTCGTTCGCTCCGTGGTGTCAGCGGAGGATGAGGAGCCTCGGCTAATTGTCCCATCTGAGAGTCTGAGGACTGTGGCTCCTGTCGCCCTTGAGTCGGTGCCTCCGGGCAAGACTTTTGTCCCTGCCCGTTTACGACCGGAGGTCCTCTCATGGGCTCACGCGTCTAGAGTGGGTGGACGCTTTGGGACAAAGCGTACCTCTGAGCTACTGGTAAGGACCTATTGGTGGCCGCATATGGCCTGAGATGTCGGAGACTACATTCAGGCGTGCATTTCATGCGCCAAGAATAGGTCTCCCCGACAACGGCCCGCTGAGCTACTTTACCCCCTGCTGGTGGCGGACAGGCCCTGGGAAATGGTTGGCATGGACTTCGTGGTGGGCCTGCCCAAGTCCAGTGGCAGCACTGTGATTTGGGCTATCACTGCCAATTCTCTAAAATGGTGCACCTGGTGCCCCTTTCTCAGCTACCTCGGGGCCTGGCAGTGTTGTTCATCAAACATGTCTTTCGCCTACACGGCATGCCGGACAAGAGTGTCAGTGACTGGGGCCCCCAGTTTGCGTCTCGATTTTGGAGAGAGCTCTGTCGCTTGCTCAGCATTGAGTTAAATCTCTCTTCGGCTTTTCATCTCAAGAAGAACGGGTTGGTAGAGAGGGCCAACCAGATCCTGGTCACATACCTACGACATTTTGTCTCGGTCAGGCAGGATGACTGGGAATCCTTGCTACCATGGGCGGAGTTCGCCTTGAACAACTCTGTGGCCGATTCCACTGGCCAGACCCCATTCCTCCTTAATTACGGCCAACATCCGGGCCTCCAAGGAGAGAATGAGGGTCTCCGCGGATGCACACCGGCGCCCTGCTCCGACCTTTGCCACTGGCGACTTAGTGTGGCTCTCCGCTCGTAACATCAGGCTGCAGGTCGAGTCCACTAAGTTCCCGCCTTGCTACATAGATCCCTTCAAGGTCCTCGAACAGGTTAATCCTGTGGTCTACCAGCTGGCCCTTCCTCCACGCCTGGGTATCACCGACACCTTCCACGTTTCCCTCCTTAAGCCCGTCCACATGTCCCGTTCTCCGAGTCATCTGCCGGGACATCGAGCTTATCCTCGGACGAGTATGAGGTAGAGGCCATTGTGGGGTGTCAGGTGGTACGTGGCAAAAAGTATTATCTGGTGGAGTGGAAGGGTCATGGCCCAGAGGATTGGACCTGGGAACCTGTGGAAAACATCCACGCTTCTTTGCGGCTTTTGAGAGTAGCAAGGCTCAGGGGGGAGGGGGCCCTAGGAGGTGGGGTAATGTTAGGCATCGAGTTTCCCCCACTGCACAGGGGGAATCTCAAGCCATGTCCTCTGCCGTCTCACGTTCCTCTGCAGCCGCAGAGATTCCTGCTCAGCAGAGACGTCAGCCCAGGCATCTGGCCCAGGCTGATGCTAGGCATCTGGTTGCTCCTGCTGGCAATGCTATAACTCCATGCTTGAGTCAGCAGCAAGTTGACACTTCTGGGACTAGGTCCTGTCTTTTGGGCACTGAGCTTGTCCGTGGGACGACCTCTCATTGGAGGTTGGAGGTCACATGCTCAGGTCCCGTTCCTGCTCGGATTGGTCCACTTTTGGGAAGGTCCCGGAAGGACACCGCTATAAAAGAGCCACATGGCCGCTCGGCCATGTGCTAGTGTAGACTCAAATGCTTATGTGTGTATGATGATGGATGCATGTATCAGGTGACTGACTCATTGGAAACCCCTACCCTTGGTTGTGTCTGTTGTTAGGGTCTTGTGATGTGAGTCAGCGCCTGTCAGTGGCTAGGCTATATGCCACAGTGCTTCCTGGTCAGCACATCACATAGCGCCATATTGTGCAATTTTGCACAAGGCACATAAGTACCGCAGCTAGTGTGCCGAGTGCTGGTGAGCGTAGAGGGACTCCGACCCGGTGCCTTTGGGCAGAGTCCTGTGACTTTACACCAGACTCACTTCGCCGAGCTCTGTGAGCTTAACAGGCTTCAGCATTTATGTTCAGTGATAGTGAGGGTCTGTGAGGCAACAGAGTCCGCCTCGTACACACCGGGTGACGTTAACCCTCGTGTGTCCATTTATTATACCAATATGCAAATAAAGTCAGTGGAGCCTCATTTAAGAGTCTCAAACACGGGACACGGGACACCTAGGATTTCACTGATTGAGCGCCTTTGCCGGCTGCCGCAGTGTTTTCTTTGCCTGGTCTCCCTGAGGTCAGTGATTGTTTCATTTATTATACCGCCATATAGTGTCTGCCATTACCGAGCAGCAGTTACCATCTCTGCATGGTGGACCCTGGGCTGCGAACACACCTTATTCCATCTTTATTATTTGGTGCGTTCCGCAAGCCCGTAACAATCCGTTTAACAGATCCCTTAAACGGATGCTCTAACGCAGATGTCACTTTTAACATCATTTTTGCCCATAGCGCTAACGTATGCGCTAAAGCATGCTAGCTTTTCGTTACCATGCGCTACCATGGGTTACCCATACAGGTCTATGCACAGCGAACGCGTTCTTTCGCTGTGTGCTAGACCCGACGCACCTGAAAACACAGTAGACCGCGTTCGAGGGTGCGTCATAAAGTAATGCATCATCCCTAATGTACGCATGCATGCGTTACTCTAATTGTGGCCAATGGGTGCGTTAATGCATCCGTTACATAGCGTTAGTCCCGCTATGTAATGGATGCGCTCAACGCATGGCCCCTAACGCAAAGTGAACCACAACTAACAGACAGCCAAAACAGTTGAATGGAGGTCTCCAAGGCCACAGTTTATAGCCCACAGATAGATGAAGAGTCAGACGGAGATACCACTCTGTTAAAATAAATATGTAGCCTGTATTTTTTTTGTTTTTTACCACAAAATTTTCTATAGAACTAGGATACGACACAGCAAAAAAAGCTGAATGGAGCCCTCAAATGCCACAATTTTTACCACACTGTTAAATATGTGACCTGTATTTTTTTTTTTGCTTTTACTGAAAAATACTCTATAGAACTAGGGTAAGACACAGCAAAAAAAGGTGATTGCAGACCTGAAATGCCCAAATTTGGAGCCCATACATAGATCAGGCATCTGACGGAGATAGAACACTGTTAAATATGTGACCTGTATTTTGTGACCTGTGTCAATAAGTAGACTATGACACTACAAAAAAAATTCATTGGAGGACTGAAATTGTAAAATATTTAGCTCAATGATATGTGATCCATGTGGCGGACAAAACACAGTGTTAAATATATGAACTGTAGCTAAATATTTTTTTGGCAGCCAAATGGTGTCAATAAATTTTAGAAGACAGTCAAAAAAATACTACAGTACCACAAAATATGCCAGAATTTTCTGCGCACTCAGATGTGATGCCTGGGACGGGCCAAGCCGTTTAAAATTGCTGGATTTTCACGCTGTACTATTGGCTATAGTCTGATGTGTCAAGAAGCAAATGGAGAAAAAAATGGGGCTCTGGAATGCTTTGGAATAAAATAATCAGGATTAAGGTGCAAAAGAAATTTCTTCCTAACAACTGATATCTGGGGCTAGGTACAGTATATATGTAATAGGCAGCAGCAGCAGACAGTAATGGACCCTTTTGAGGTATGCAATGATATCTAGATACCCACATACACTGCCTGCCTTGCAATCTATATACCCTGTAATTAGTCCTTAGAAGAACTGTTGGTTTAGCTGGATTTTTGGATTATGTGACGGTAGACCAACACTGACTAATAAATCCCCAAATCTGACCTATCTCGGCAGCAGCTTTCCCTACACTATCTGAATCCAGAGCTGAATGCGCCAAGTAGGGCGACGCCAGGTCTCTAAGGCTGGTTTCACGCTTGCGTTTTTTTGTGCTGTATTTTAGCGCTAAAAAATGCATGCGCTTTTTTTCCCTATATTTTGCATGGGATGCGCTTATGTGCGCATACACATGCATTTTTACACGCATGCTTTTTTGTGGTGTGCCCTCGGGCGCACAAAATGCATCCTGTTGCATTTTTTGGGCGTCCGACTTGCCTCAAAAAAACCGCATGCTCGCGCAATGCATTTTTTTTACAGCAAGACACCCATTGTAAGTCTATGAGTGCGCATACATGCGCATTGGCATGCTCATGTATGCGTTTTTTTGCGCATGCGGTTTTTGTTGACCATTGGTTATACAATGGAAATTAGGGGTTTGGGTTAGAGTTAGGGTTAGTTAAGGGGGTTTAGGGTTAGGGTTAGTATGGTTTGGTTAAGGGTTAGGGTTTTGGGTTAGTTAAGGTTTAGGGTTAGGGTTTGGGTTAGTAGGGTTTGGTTAAGGGTTAGGGTTAGTATGGCTTGGTTAAGGGTTAGGGTTAGTATGGTTTGGTTAAGGGTTAGGGTTATTATGGTTTGGTTAAGGGTTAGGGTTAGGGTTTGTAAAGTCATGGCTTGGGTTAGTGTTAGTCCTAACCCTATCTTGATTTTTTTGGTGAGGCCAACTAATGTTGGAAAAAAATGCAAATGCGGTAAAAACGCACTAAAAACGCATACAAACGCATAAAAACACTGTGTTTTTTTTCATGCATGCGCATAAAAATGCTTGAAAAAATGCAGCATTTGTATGCGTTTGTATGCGTTTTTTCCATGCGTTTTTTTGCGGGAAAAACGCGCTGCAAAAAAAAGCAAGTGTGAAAATAGCCTTATAGACCTGATGATGTGTGGCCAGCCAATCACTGTAATTCCACAACAAAGATTTCTCTGGCACTACATTGCATGACAGACAATCCCTGCATGGTGATTGGGTCTCTAAAGAGTGCCAAAAATGCAGGGAGGGGACTCGAGTTCCCGCCGAGCAATCCTGAAAATGCTCGGTGCTCGCCGAGTACCGCAAGTATAGTGATACTCGGGCGAGTAACGAGCATTACCGAGTATGCTCACTACCACTAAGTGCTAGAATAGCAGAATCCCCCTTCATGTAACCCCATTTTGGTAATTATACCCCATTTGGAATTTATCTACAGGTATAGTGATGATTTTGACTCCATGGATATTTTCCAGAAACAGACAGCAGTGGATGTTGCTTAGTGAAAAATGCAAACTGCCATTGTAGTGCCCAGTACGTTGCAGTCACCAGTATGTGGTAGTGCCCAGCTCATGCTTCTGTAGCACATAACTCAAAATTAGATGGGCTGTCATCACTACAGAAATACCAAACGTGGATGCTAAATGTGGTTTAGACACACTGTGGCGATCAGAAAGGAGGGGGCATTTGCATTTGGATGAGCAGAATTTGCAGACTTTCTTTTGGGAGGCGAGGAGCCATAGCTCTTTTCCAGAGCCTTTGTGCTACCAGTAACGTGGAAGCCA
The DNA here is from genome assembly GCF_039654945.1 of Dendrobates tinctorius. Lineage (NCBI taxonomy): Eukaryota > Metazoa > Chordata > Amphibia > Anura > Dendrobatidae > Dendrobates > Dendrobates tinctorius. The sequence continues at coordinate 18,303,717 of NW_027361731.1, read as the reverse complement.
CCTATATTTCCATTGACAGGTGATGGTCTTGAGTGGGGACTTGCTTTTTTTGTGGATTGATTTGAAGCTTTTGTAGGGAACATTTTCCATAATATTTGAGATGACATTTATCCGGCGCACTACGCTGGGCAGTTGCATCGGCGTTTACATCTAAAACACTGAGTGACAGGATTCAGATGAGACCTCCAGTTTACTCATTATAATGCAGCAGCAGAGTTACTCTGGACTCTGGCGATGTCCTTCTTTTCAGAGGTGCACAAAACTGTGGCTGACTGCGCTTTTATGAATGTCTAAAAAGATAGACACCGCCGGATCATAGGAAGCCAAATGGCATCCACAGTGATTCCATCTGAATCATTAGAAGGAATGAGGTTCTATTTGAATTGCGTATTTCAGAGATTTACACGGAAACCCTGGTGTAAGCGCTCAGCATAGAGCGCAGAATAAATATGAGCCAAGCCTTACTGCGATCTTTGGGAGGCAGAATGATCAAATCAGCAGCAGGTGAGGAATTGGTTTTACTCATATTTTATGCTATTTATCGTGTGGTATAAGTGATTAGGTGACTTTATTCTTTAGGAAAGTGCGATTACAGAGATACCAGATGTGGAGACACAGGGGTCAGCGGGTGCTCTAGTTCACTAGCCGAAACCACATGGGCAAAGGATCATCCCTCTGTCACGTCGCTGTCAGACTCAGGGCCTGCTGTTTCGGCTTCGGCCACAAGGAGGCGCCGGACTGGCAAGTCGCCGCCAGACTCGGGGCCTGCTGGTCCGGCTTCGGCCACTTGGAGGCGCCGGACTGACACGTCGCCGGCAGACTCGGGGCCTGCTGTTCCAGTCTCGGCCACTAGGAGGCGTCGGACCGTCACGTCGCCGTCGGACTCGGGGATGGCTGTTCCTGCCTTGGCCACTTGGAGGCACCGTGGTTCGCCCCTGGGTGAGGGTGGTGACAGAGAAGAGCCTCCTGCGCAGGCAAATGGTGGGCGCAGGCTCCGCCCCTCTGTCAGTCATGTAGGACTTACTGCATCACCATCTGGCCTGGTCCTGGGGGCGGTCCTAATTAATTCATCAGTCCGGGAACATGTGAGGGATGACCTGATCCCTCAAATACCTTGGGACTGGTCTTGCAAGCCGCCGGATATATTCTTGGTTCTGCGTGCTTCTGTGTAATTTGCTATAGCTAACTCTCACCTCAGCCTGGATTTCTGACCATTCTATTGCCTGCCATTTTTGTACCTCTGTCTCTCTTTCGATTTTTTGACAGACTTTCGCTTGGATTCCTGACCCTTCTACTGCCTGCTGATTCTGTACCTTGCTGCCCTCCTGGTTTTACTGACCTTGGCCCCCTGAGCCTTGCTACAATTCCAGATCCCTGTATAGGGGTTAAGGGTCTCGGGGTTACTCGGGGTGCTGTTCCTACTGCAGCCCAGATTCACAGACGGCCGTCACATTATATTCGGCCGAAAAAACTGCTTTTTGTATATATGTCCATCATATATAAAAGCAGTCTCCTGAACTTTTTTTTCCCTTCTCCTGCCTGAGCTGATTTCTTGGCTGAACACCTGCTCCAGTGCACAGCCTGAAGGAACACTCCCATCTTCCTATACCAGCCTGCTGCAGCCTGGAGACTTCAAAGGAAATGCTGAGCGTCAGGAATCCACATTCCTGGGACATCGGCCTCTGGGCAGCTCTGGTCGTGCTGGCCCAGAGGCTCAGGTATTGCCCGCAAATGCGGCTAAACTTTTGTTACCCGTCTCTCTCTCTCGTTTTCTAAGAAATCTCTGTGTGTGAAGGCTTATGTGGATTGTGGTTCTGCAGGCAACTTCATGGATTTTTTGCTTGCTAGGAATCTTGGTGTACCTTTGCTAAGGCTTAATGCCCCTATTCAAACCACTGCGATTAATGGTACATCTATTATACAAGGTGGAGTGGAATTTGTTACTACAGAAATTGCTATGTCAGTGGGGACATTACACACAGAACATATGTCGTTTTTTGTTATTCACAATTTATCACATGCAGTTGTTTTAGGTATGCCATGGTTGCGCCAGCACAATCCTGTTATTGACTGGCACCTAGGTGATATCATGCGCTGGAGTCCACAGTGTCAAAATCACTGTATGTCGCTGTCAGTGAACCAAATTAAAATTAAAACTCCCTTTATACCATATGCATTCAGGGACTATGAGGATGTCTTTTCCATAGTGGAGTCTGAGAAATTACCTCCTCATAGAGAGTATGACTGTCCTATAGACTTGGTCCCAGGTTCCCGTCTCCCTAAGGGGAGAATATTTAATCTCTCTGGTCCAGAGCGTGTAGCCATGAATGACTACATAGCAGACAGCTTACAAAAAGGTTTTATTAGACCCTCCACTTCACCTGTAGGGGCTGGGTTTTTCTTTGTGGAAAAAAAAGATGGTGGACTCAGACCTTGCATTGATTATCGTGAGCTGAACGCTATTACTGTAAAAAATCAGTATCCGCTTCCACTCATCCCTGATCTGTTTAATCAGCTACTGGGAGCCCATTGGTTCACTAAGCTTGATCTCCGGGAGCTTACAATCTTGTCCGCATAAGAGAGGGAGATGAGTGGAAAACCGCGTTTAACACACCCCTTGGTCATTTTGAGTATCTTGTTATGCCGTTTGGGTTAAGTAACGCACCTGCCGTGTTCCAAAACTTTGTGAATGATATCTTCAGGGATATCTGTGGTGTATATGTAGTGGTTTATTTAGATGACATCCTGATCTACTCTGCTGATGTTCTTACACACACGTAACATGTCCGTTCTGTGCTCCAGAGACTTAGAGAACATTCTCTATTTGCCAAGCTGGAGAAGTGTTTTTATGGCTGAGGAGGTACAATTTTTGGGGTACATGATTTCTGCTAAGGGGTTCTGCATGGATCCTGCCAAGATCCGACCCATTAGAGAATGGGTGCAACCCAAAACTCTAAAAGCGCTGCAGCGATTCTGGGGTTTACAAATTACTACCGTAAATTTATCAAAGGCTTCTCTGAGATCGCCAAACCGCTCACGGATCTGACCTGGAAGGGGGCAGACGTGGTTAATTGGAAGCCTGAGGCACTTCAGGCATTTTCTGTTTTAAAGGATTGTTTTTCTGCCAACCCAATATTAATCCAGCCTGATCTAGACCGCCCCTTTGTGGTAGAGGTTGATGCCTCTGAGGTTGGAGTAGGGGCAGTGCTTTCCCAAGGCACTACTTCCCTCCCTCAACTCCATCCATGTGCCTTCTTTTCCCGAAAATTCTCTCCTACTGAGAAAAATTATGAAATAGGGAATCGGGAATTGTTGGCCATAAAGTGGGCCTTCGAGGAATGGCGCCATTTCCTCGAAGGTGCTAAACACAAGGTTACAGTGATCAAAGATCACAAGAACCTGACCTACTTAGAGTCAGCTAAAAGACTGAATCCTAAGCAGGCTAGGTGGGCTTTGTTCTTCTCAAGGTTTAACTTTGTGATCACGTTTCGTCCAGGGACTAAAAATGTAAGGGCTGATGCCCTCTCTCGAAGTTTCTGCCCCTCACAGGCTGAGGACTCGGAACCAGTTCCAATACTGGCCAATGGGATCTTTGCGTCGGCAGTGTCTCTGGACCTTCTGGAGGAGATCCGTAGGTCCTCAGAACCAGCCCCGGACACGACGCCCCCCCAGAAATTGTTCGTTCCAGCCCCGTTTCGTCTACAAGTTCTGAAGGAGTCGCATGACTCTGTCCTGGCAGGCCATCCTGGTGTCAATAATACCACTAGACTAGTGACTAGGAATTTTTGGTGGCCGACGGTGGTTAAGGACTGTTAAGATTACATACTAGCTTGCGAAACTTGTGCTCGCGCTAAGTCCCCCCATAATCGGCCTGCCGGCTGGCTCCAGTTCTTGCCCGCCCCAGAGAGTCCATGGACCCACATCTCCATGGACTTCATTACTGAGCTGCCACCCTCAGAAGGGAAGACATGTATCTGGGTGGTGGTGGACAGGTTCAGTAAGCAATGCCATTTTGTTCCCCTGTCTGGACCTAATTCAGAAACTTTGAGTAAGTTGTTCGTCATTCATGTAATACGACTGCATGGCAGTCCAGTGAATATCGTGTTGGACCGTTCGTTTCTAAATTCTGGAAGGCATTCTGCAAACGCATTGGCGTTGAATTGTCCTTCTCCTCCTCTTACTACCCTGAGACCAATGGTCAAAGTGAGCGCACCAACCAGGCCTTAGAGCAGTATCTCCGCTGCTATGTCTCGGAACATCAATCCGATTGGATGTAACATCTCCCGTTAGCCGAATTCGCCCTAAATAACCAATACCAAGAATCCATCAAAACCTGCAATTCCTCTGCAATCATAGTTTGCAAGCACGTTTTGGTTCATTTTTGGCTAAGATGTCGGAGCTCCCGGGGGTAGAGAAATCCATACATCTCTTAAGGACCATCTGGTCAGAGGTTAACACAAACTTGAAAGGCTCCCAGGTCAGACAGGCTTCGGCCGCAAATAGACGGCGGTCCAAGGGGCCGCACCTGGGAGTTGGGGACAAAGTTTGGCTGTCTACCAAGAACATTAAGCTTAAGGTACCATCTGCCAAACTGAGTCACAGATTTATTGGTCCCTATGAGATATTAGAGGTAATTAACCCGGTAGCCTTTCGTTTAAAGCTCCCTCAGTCTTTTAAAATACCCAATGTTTTCCACAAATCCCTCCTCAAGATGTACCGCTCCCCAATTTATCCTGACCAGTCCCCTCCTCCTCCAGTTTTGATCAAGGGTGCCTTGGAGTACGAAGTCCAGGGTATCCTTGATTCCCGTTTGGTGAGAGGGTCCGTGCAATATTTAGTGCATTGGAAGGGCTACGGTCCAGAGGAGAGGTCCTGGGTCCCCGCTGGTGACATTCATGCCAAGGGGTTAATTAGAACGTTTCACCTCCTTCACCCTGACAAACCGGGTTTTGAGGGTCCAGAGGCCCCTCTTAGAAGGGGTGGTACTGTCACGTTGCTGTCGGACTCAGGGCCTGCTGTTCTGGCTTCGGCCACTAGGAGGCACCGGACTGGCACGTCGCCGCCAGACTCGGGGCTTGCTGGTCCGGCTTCGGCCACTGGGAGGCGCCAGACTGACACGTCGCCGCCAGACTCGGGGCCTGCTGTTCCGGTCTTGGCCACTAGGAGGCACCGGACCATCGCGTCGCCGGTGGACTCGGGGACGGCTGTTCCTGCCTCGGCCACTGGGAGGCGCCGTGGTTCGCCCCTGGGTGAGGGTGGTGACAGAGAAGAGCCTCCTGCGCAGGCATCTGGTGGGCGCAGGCTCTGCCCCTCTGTCAGTCATGTAGGGCCTACTGCATCACCATCTGGCCTGGTCCTGGGGGCAGTCCTAATTACATCATCAGTCCGGGAACCTGTGAGGGATGACCTGATCCCTCAAATACCTTGGGACTGGTCTTGCAAGCCGCCGGATATATTCTTGGTTCCCCTGCGTGCTACTGTGTGATTTGCCATAGTTAACTCTGACCTCAGCCTGGATTTCTGACCATTCTATTGCCTGCCGTTTTTGTACCTCTGCCTCTCTTCCGATTTTTTGACGCTGACCTTCGCTTGGATTCCTGACTCTTCTACTGCCTGCTAATTCTGTACCTTGCTGCCCTCCTGGTTTTACTGACCTTGGCCCGGACTTTTGACTCTTCTTCTGCCTGCTGATTTTGCACCTCTGCTGCCCTCCGGCCTCCGACTCCTGCCCACGATTATGGGTTTTAGTTTTAACCCCTTGGCGGCCGTCCTGCTCTGGTCCACTGCTCCACTAGACTGCTACCCCCTGGGCCTTGCTACAATTCCAGATCCCTGTATAGGGGTTAAGGGTCTCGGGGTTACTCGGGGTGCTTTTCCTACTGCAGCCCAGATTCGCAGATGGCCATCACACCCACCAAACGCCCGCTCCCCTTTGACCATGGGCATAATACTACTCAGACAACACAGGGTGAAGGCAAAACAATGTGGAAATACTTTATTTAACCACAAAACAGGCAAATAATATATAAAACAGTCCTAGCAAAATACCCAAGATGATGTAAAATTACAGAGTCTCACACTTCCGCTGACTCGCTGGGATAAGAACAGCTGTGACTTCAGAGCTTCCAGGGCCGACTACCCCATCTGTGGAACGCACAGGAGGAGGTAGCAACAAGCATAGGAAGCTGACAGTCCATTGAAGTACAAAGCCAGGTGACCAGAGGGTTGCATCCTGGCTTCACTGAACATCCCCATGGAGACCGGTTGGTGCCAATCCTGGCTTTCCCAAACGTATCCATGGAGCTCTGGTGACCGGTGGGTCCAAGTCATGACTACCAAAAAACATATCTATGGTACAGTGATGGTCAATTGAGCAAATCTTTATTCTTTCAGCTGGGGCCTATGGTCTCCAAGCTGGCATCCTGTAAAATGTCAAATCTGTTTCCCTCGTGATGGAGCCATGATCTGGCAGCTATCCTGTGGAGTGTTCCTGGCTGTGTTTTTGTAAAGACTCTCTGGTTCTTTTGATCTCTTGACTCTCTGGATGTATTGGCTGTCTGGATGTATATTGTTAGAGGCATATTCCACTTATATAGCTCACAACTGTTTTCATTCAAGCCAGCATCCAAAGGTAAAGAGGAAGATGTGATGAGGTTACCTTGCATTTTTTGACTACTTAATTAATTTGCATAATTTTTAATCCTCTGTTTAACAAGTCGACAAGCCACAGGACCCACACAATGGTCATTCAACAGATTAAGTAAAAATCCAGTGTTCAGCTACCCTACATCACTGTATTCTACACTGTATTCTAAAGGTAGACAATAAGTTGTAGGAGCCGATGTAAATATAGGTTGATATGTTTTGTGTTTATTTATAAAAAAAATCAGAAATTTTAGAAAAATGTTGACAAATTAGCAATTTTCAAACTTTGAATGATTATTTTTTTAATCCAGATAGTCATACCACAGCAAAACATTAATAAATAACATTTCCAACATGTCTGCTTAGAATCAGCACCATTTGCAAAATGTTCTTTTATTTTATTAGCATTTTAGGAGGTTTAATAATGTAGCAGTACTTTTTCATTTCTTCAAGGAAATTTACGAAATTTATTTTTTGAGGGACCTCTCCAGGTTTGAAGTGACTTTAGGGGTCCCATATATTGGAAAACCCCCATTTTAAAAACAGCACCCCCTAACATATTGAAAACTGCAGTCAGGTAGTTTATTAACCCTTCAAGTGATTTTCAGGAATTAATGCAAAGTGGCATGACAGAAATGAAAATGTGTATTTTTACCACCTAAATGCCGCTAAATTCTGAACAGGTTACAACAGCCGTCAGACTCTAAGGCAACCATTTGGTCGTGAATTGCCATGGCAAACATCAGGACCGCACAATCATGATCTGAGGGCACCATTGGGGATAAAGCAGAAGTCCCCACATTCTGTTAACTATTTATGTGATGTAGTCACTATTGATAGCAGCATCTAAGGGGGTTAAACAGATTTGGACGGTGCAAACACTTGTCGTAGCTGATGCAGCAAGTAGTGTACAGCCGACAGCTGCTGGATTGTCATCTGTATTGGGAGGCTATTCTCTTATATTTCAGGTCAGTAAAAAGACGTATTGGCGGTCATTAAGGGGTTAAGGCTAACATGACAACAGTGTATGGTTCTTGACCAACTGATGAACAAACGCATAAATGCAAAACGCAACATATAGATAACAGTCTATTCCTCCTGGCTTACAGGAAATAGACGTGTGGATAATTCAGATAGAATGCTGTGTCGTCACACCAGATTTATATATTTTTTATGTTTGGCTGCTGTCACAGATGCTTTTTATGGCAAAAACTGCATTGCCATATTTTCAGAGCTATAATTTTCCCATAGTTTTGCTGACAGTCATGTGAGGGCTGGTTTTTTGAATGATCAATTGATGTTTATTGGTATAATTTTTGGACACATGACATTTTTGAATCACTTTTTATTCTGATGTTTGGGAGGCAGAATGAACAAAAAACAGTCATTCATTTTTTTATATCTTTCCGCATGTAGTAAAACAGATAAGGTAATTTTATTCTTCGGGTCAGTATGATTACAGCAATACCTCATTTATTTTTTTTATGTTTCAGTGCTTTTACAAAATAAAAACTATTTTATAGAAAAAAAGAATTGCTTTATTATAACTTATTATTATTATAACTTATTATGTTATTTATTATAACTTTTTTATTTTTCTGCCGACGGACCCGTATGGAGGCTTTTTTTTTTTGCAGGACAAGATGACATTTTCAGCTGTACAATTTTTATGTAGAGTGGTTTTTTTTTTTCAGTTTCTTTCCCTTTTTTGTTCAGCAATATGATGATAAAGCATAGTTTCTTGCATTTTTTTTATGTTTGTTTTTAAGGTGTTCACTGAAAGGGTTAACTAGTGGGACAGTTTTATAGGTTTGGTTGTTCCAAAAGGGATGATACCAAATATGTGTACTTTTTTTCATTTTATTTTTTTACATAAATATATTTATTGGATTATTCTTTTTTCTTTTTTTTTGTTCTTTATTTTGTGATTTATTTTTTTAATAGTGTTACGTTTTATTAACTTTTTTCTACTCTTTTACATTGTCGCCGGATGGGACATCAACTGTATAATGACAGATCACTGATCTACCTGATCACAGCGCCATATCTATACTGCAGTTTGCGGGAACACCGCTCCTACTGCGCCGTATATATACAGCGTTAGTCGGCAATGGGTTAAACGATGCTGTCTATGAATGGACAATGAGCCAAGCTGTGCCCTTTCAAATACCTGTGCCTTCCTATACAGACAATAGGAAATATTCTTTCTAGTACAGACCATTTGCTGACATCCCTCTAAGCTGAGAATCCATGAGCTGAGGTGCCAGGATTGACACCTACCTCCAGCAAAAGCCCCTTTGTGCTTACAATATTGGTATATCCAGTGTCACCCTTTTGTCAACTAAATGGAACTCTACTGCCTGATTGATTTCCCTAATTATTTATTTGCTTCAGGCTCTACATGAGTTATTAGATGATGATGAAGATATGTTTCCCAGGAATAACATTTCCCACATTCTGAACATAAAAAATAGTTTCTACCCTGTATGAGTTCTCTGATGTGCATCAAGCTTTGATCTCCATCTATAACATTTCCCACATTCTGGACATGAATATGGCTTCTCTCCTGTGTGAATTCTTTGATGTGTAATAAGATCTTGTCCCTGGATAAAACATTTCCCACATTCTGGACATGGATACGGCTTCTCTCCTGTGTGAATTCTTTGATGTTTAGGAAGATCTGGTTTCTGGATAAAACTTTTCCCACATTCTGGACATGAATATGGCTTCTCTCCTGTGTGAATTCTCTGATGTTTAAGAAGATCTGAATTGTAGTTAGAAAAATATTCAGAATTGAGAGTCCTCAGTGGTTGATACCTTTTAATGGCTAACTGAAAAGATGGTAACACATTGCAAGCTTTCGAGACTACTCAGGTCTCTTCATCAGGCATAGACTAATACAAAATCTGAAGTGTCACATATTATGCACAATACAGCACGGAAAAAAATGCAATAGATGAGACAAGTGACGTGAAGCAGAATTATGATTATGGGAGAGGGATGTTTTATTGTCCGGATGTTTTATTGTCCTCTGATTGCGGTCTCCTAATGTGTTGTGATGCCCCCACAAGGTCTTAGGAGCAAATTCCTTAATAGATGTAAAAAGACATAAATCCATGCGACACATTCATTCCAGCATTGAGAGTGTCAAAGGTCATAAATTCATACTCACAGACTCTTCTCTTTCTCTGAGATGTGAAGTTACCTTTCAATACCAGTAATTTCATATCCCTGGTGTTGTGGTCCATCATACAAAAATGTTTTGCCACAGGTAGATCCATTCTTTTTTCTCTTATTGTGTGATGATGAGCATTCATCCTTGTTCTAAGCTTTTGCCCTGTCTCCCCCACATACAGACCCCCAGTTGGACATTTAGTACAAATAATTAAGTACACCACATTAGATGTAATGCAGCTGAAAGTACCTGGGATCTTGAATTGTAGTTAAAACTTTTCGCATTCTTGACATAAATGTGGCTTCACCCCTGTGTGATTTCTTTGATGTATGCGGAAATGTGATTTCTGGTTAAAACCTTTCCCACATTCTGAACATGAAAATAGCTTCTCCCCTGTGTGAATTCGCTGATGCATAAGGAAATGTGCTTTCTGGTTGAAACATTTCCCACATTCTGGACATGAATATGGCTTCTCTCCAGTGTGGATTCTTTGATGTTTAAGAAGATCTGATCTCTGAATAAAACATTTCCCACATTCTGGACATGAATATGGCTTCTCCCCTGTGTGTCTTCTTTGGTGTTTAAGAAGATCTGAATTGTAGTTAAAACTTTTCCCGCATTCTTGACATAAATGTGGCTTCACCCCTGTGTGATTTCTCTGATGTTCGCGGAAATGTGATTTCTGGTTAAAACATTTCCCACATTCTGAACATGAAAATAGCTTTTGCCCTGTGTGAATTCGATGATGAATAAGGAAATGTGATTTCTGGTTGAAACATTTTTCACAATCTGGACATGAATATGGTTTCTCTCCTGTGTGAATTCTTTGATGTTTAAGTAAATCTGGTCTTTGGATAAAACCTTTCCCACATTCTGAACATGAAAATGGCTTTTGCCCTGTGTGAATTCGCTGATGAATAAGGAAATGTGATTTCTGTTTGAAACATTTTCCACATTCTGGACATGAATATGGCTTCTCTCCTGTGTGAATTCTTTGATGTTTAAGAAGATCTGGTTTCTTAGTAAAACATTTCCCACATTCTGGACATGAATATGGCTTCTCCCCTGTGTGACTTCTGTAATGTGTAATCAAATTTGACTTACGGTTAAAACATTTCCCACATTCTGCACATGAAAATGGCTTTTCTCCTGTGTGAACTCTCTCATGTGTAAGGAATTTAGATTTATGTTTAAAATATTTCCCACATTCTGAACAGGAAAATGGTTTCTTCTCTGTGGGAATTATTTGATGCTCAACATCACTTTTGCAGCTTTCATTTTGCTTAACAGTCTGTGATGAATCCAAATAGGTGACTGATTGAAAAGGCTCCGATGATTGATTTTTGCTCTGAAGGGCTGGAGGTATAGCTGGAATAATGGCATGATTTTCATAGGTATCTGTTTTGACACCACAGTCATCTGTCAAGAATAAAACAGATTTTATTATTTTTCATTATCAATGCCTTATATTTTATATCATTTCTATATACATAATTCTATACAACTAAACGCATAATAAAACTAGGACCTAGGACAGTGGTGAGCCACCTGTTCACAAATCCCATGGTACTAAACCTCTAAAGTACAATCGACAAACATACCGTATATACTCGAGTATAAGCCGACCAGAGTATAAGCCGACCCCCCTAATTTTGCCAAAAAACTGGGAAAACTTATTGACTCGAGTATAAGCCTAGGGTGGAAAATCATGCCCCCATAAGATGCTCCATAGACTATGCCCCCATAAGATGCTCCATAGATTATGCCCCATATGCTGCCCCCATAAGATGCTCCATAGATTATTCCCCATATGCTGCCCCCATAAGATACTCCATAGATTATGCCCCTATATGCTGCCCCCATAAGATGCTCCATAGATTATTCCTCCATATGCTGCCCCCATAAGATGCTCCATAGATTATGCCCCTATATGCTGCCCCTATAAGATGCTCCATAGATTATGCCCCTATATGCTGCCCCCATAAGATGCTCCATAGATTATTCCCAAATATGCTGCCCCATAAGATGCTCCATAGATTATTCCCCTATATGCTGCCCCTATAAAATGGTCCATAGTTTATTCCCCCATATGCTGCCCCATAAGATGCTCCATAGATTATGCCCCTATATGCTGCCCCCCATAAGATGCTCCATAGATTATTCCCCCATATGCTGCCGCTGCTGCATTTAAAAATAAAAAAAGACATACTCACCTCTCTGTCGCTGGGTGTCAGGTGCCGGTGTCACTGCTGGCACCTGAGATACTCAGCTGTCCTGCATCCATGGCTGCTTGCTGCTGTTTGGCACGTCATTTGTCAGTGACGTTTAGACTGCAGGGGGCGCGGCGCGCACTAACCACGTCACCGTGCCCTCTGCTGTCTGAACGTCTCTGACAGATGACGTGCCAGACAGCAGCAAGCAGCCATGGACGCAGAACAGGTGAGTATCGCTATACTTACCGGTCCTGGCGCTGTCTCATCAGCCCCCAGCTTCTCGACGATCTCCCTTCCTGCCTTCAGCTGTCACGTGGTACCGCTCATTAAAACTCATGAATATGCGCATATTCATGAGTTTAATGAGCAGTACCATGTGACTGTTGAAGGAAGGAAGGGAGACCGCGGAGAAGCTGGGGGCTGAAGAGACAGCGCCAGGACCGGTAAGTATGACCTGACACTCCCGTCCCCCCTCCCCCTCCAACCCCCTGGTGTATGTGACTCGAATATAAGCCAAGAGGAGGACTTCCAGCCCAAAAAAATGGGCTGAAAATCTCGGCTTATATTCGAGTATATACGGTAATACACAAATGCAGAAAAGCTTGAAGCAATAAAGGGAGGATTAAAAATAAGCTTTATTATTGTTAGGAGTGGTGGAAGGCACTAAATTAAAAATATAAATAAAGTGCCTTCGCCACTCGGGGTCCACCATGCGGTAGATGAGGAACCGCTGCTAGAGGGTAGCAGAGCCCTGTGGCGGTAATGTGCACAGGGTTCAATACCACCCAGGTGCAACAAGCAGTCTCTGTTGTAGGCACAGAGCTGCTATAACCAAAAATGAACAAAGTAACGCTGAGCCTGTTAGCAGCACATAGACTCAGCGGCACACACACGATACTTGGTCACCGGAGTAGTTAAGAATACCGGCACTATCTCCGAAAAACCTACCATAGTACTTGTGTGCGAGGCGCCGCAACCGCGGGCGCAATACTAGGCTGCAACTGCAGCGCGGCGAGGAAGATGCCGCAGAGAGGCACGGCTAAAACACAGGCGCTAGCAGTTGTTGCTGTGGAGCAAGTTGCGCTGGTGCAATTACTGGCTAGAACACATTCCTTCACACATGCGTATTATCAGAGGGTAGGGGTTTCCAATGAGTCATTCACCAGATCATGCATCCATCAACAAACACGCAGCAGCAAGTAAGACTATACTAGCGCATGGCGGAACAGCCATGCACACTTTTTATAGCGAACGGGACCTTCCGGAAGCCTCCAGAACCCTGAGCAGAACCATGGAATCAGGAGCAGGACCTGAGCACCTGACTCCTGAACTCCAATGGGAGGTCGTCCCAGGAGCATGCTCAGAGAAGGGAATGAAGGACTTAGCCTCCGGAGAGAGTTGCTGCAAAGCAATCTCCTCTGCAATCTCTTCTGCAGTGGACAAAGAGCAGGAGACTGCAGAATGTGAGGGTCTAGATTCCTGCATAGTCAGGGCAGAAATCTGACTCCTAACATTACCCCCCTGTTGTGAGTTCATTTTCCCCTTCGTCACTGAGGTCTGGTGAACTTCCTATTCTGGTAAAGGAAGGTAATGAGCCTGATTATCAGGCACCTGAGCCTAATGATGATGACTGGCTGAGTGGAGTCACGGACTGGATATAAGGCTGCCGACGCCCTTCTGCCCTGCGGGTGATTTCTCTGTGGACTTCTAGGAGACCAGTCTGATTCCTGCTCCTCTAAAGCTAAGTTTTCTGCTTTGCCTGTTAGCATTTGTGTTTTGTTTTTGTTTGCCTTGCTTTTCTGGATTCTGCCATTCCCTGCTGGGGTGAGCTGAATCTCCTTTTGCCGGTTGCTCTGTCTTCAGAATATTCCTGAGTACTGACTTAGCCTTTTTGAAGCCTAGCGTCTTCAGGGCCTTTTTCACTGTCAGTTTGTTGGCTCTTATTTTCATAGGGTTTTTCACGGATTGCAGACAGCAGCCTTCCTGTCCTTTCCTATCTAGTTAGCTTGGGCCCCGTCTTTGCTCAGTCTATCTTTCTGTCTGTGTTAGTGTTCTTTCTTCTTGCTTCACCGTCATTATATGTTGGGTGCTGCCTTTTGCTTTGGGGTCTGCTCTGGGGCAGTTTAGATTTCCCTTTCTGTCTTTAGGCTATATAGTCCTGCGGCTGTGATCGAGGGGTCTAGGGCATCGTAGGAACCCCCCACGGCTACTGCTAGTTGTGTTGATAGGTTCAGGGGTCTGCAATCCGATAGCTGCCAACTTCTCTGGTTTTCTGGACTTAGCTAGCATTTCTGTTTTTGCCTCCTACGGTGACTCATTCATAACAGAATCACCCGCCATTCTGCAGATCCTAGGGTACTCAATAGCAGGAAAGAATTGTGTTTAAAAAAAAAAAAAAGTGTATATTCTTTCCTCTATATCTCTGAGGCCGTAGGGGGAATTTTTTTTTCTCTCAATGGAGATAAAGCAATTGTCTGATCATGTGGAGCAGCTCGCAGCGGAAGTGCGGGGAATTTCCGCCTACCTTGCTCGTTCGCATGCTGTTGAACCAAAGATCCCTACACCTGATGTATTTTTTGGGGATCGATCTAAATTTTTGAGTTTCAAAAATAATTGTAAATTATTTTTTGCCTTGAAGCCTAACTCGTCAGGGAGCTCCGCGCAGCAGGTTAAAATTGTCATCTCTTTGCTGCGTGGCGATCCCCAGGATTGGGCGTTTTCTTTGAAACCAGATGACCCTATTCTGACTAATGTGAACGCATTCTTTCAAGCCGTGGGGTTGTTGTATGACGAACCTAATGCTATTGATCAGGCTGAAAAGACTCTGTTGGCATTGAACCAGGGTCGAGATTCTGCAGAATTGTACTGTCAAAAGTTCCGAAAGTGGGCGGTCCTTACTACCTGGAATGATAATGCCTTGGCTGCTCTCTTTCGGAAGGGTTTGTCAGAAGCCGTAAAAGATACTATGGTGGGATTTCCTGTTCCCTCTGGTCTGGACGATTCTATGTCATTAGCCATTCAGGTTGATCGGCGTTTACGTGAACGCAGGATTGCACGAGAGTTGTTGCCATCGGTTGAACGGACGTCTGAACCTATGCAATGTGATAGAGTTTTGTCTAGGGCGCAACGTCAGGAGTTCAGAAGGCGTAATAAGCTGTGTTTTTTCTGTGGAGATGCCTCGCATATTATTTCTGTTTGTCCTAAACAAGAGAAACGCTTTGCACACACGTTTTCTGTTGGTGGTGTTCAACCTAAGTTTCTTCTGGCAATTACTCTGATCTGCTCCCTGTCCACATTTTCCGCCAAGGCTTTTGTGGATTCAGGAGCAGCGCTAAACCTAATGGACTTGGATTTTGCTAAACGTTGTGGATTTCCAATGACACCTCTGCAGACACCTATCCCTTTGAGGGGGATTGATGCTACTCCTTTGGCTAAAAATAAACCTCAGTTTTGGACCCAGGTGGTCATGCGGGTCGCCCCAGACCATCAAGAAAATTGCAGATTTTTGGTGTTGCATGGTCTGCATGATGCCATTGTTCTGGGGTTTCCCTGCTTGCAAATTCATAATCCAGTTTTGGATTGGAAATCTGTGTCTGTGGTGAGTTGGGGTTGTCGGTGTGCCTTTAGTGAGGCTCCGTTTTTTTCCACCTCTCCTCAGTCACATGATGTTCCTGACTATTTGGCGGACTTTTATGATGTATTTAGTGAGAATGAGTCTGCATCTTTGCCTCCTCATAGGAGTTATGATTGTGCAATTGAACTGAGCCCGGGGTGTAAATTTCCCAAGGGTCGGCTCTTCAATTTATCTGTACCCGAGCATGAGGCTATGCGATCCTATTTTAAGGGGGCGTTGGAGAAGGGTCATATTAGACCATCCTCTTAACCCTTAGGTGCCGGGTTTTTTTTTGTGGCCAAAAAGGATGGTTCTTTAAGGCCTTGTATTGATTATCGTGCCCTCAACAAAATCACTATTAAATATCAGTATCCGTTACCCCTGATTTTGGATCTATTCTCTAGAGTTAGAGGTGCTTGCTGGTTTACCAAGCTTGACCTCAGGGGGGCGTATAATCTTATCCGCATTAAGCAGGGGGATGAATGGAAGACGGCGTTTAATACTCCGGAGGGACATTTTGAGTACCTGGTGATGCCTTTTGGGCTCACTAATGCCCCTTCTGTCTTCCAGTGCTTCATGAACGATATTTTCCGAGACTTTGTCGATAAATTTTTGATTATCTGGATGATATTTTGATCTTCTCCAAGGATTGGGATTCTCATGTGGAACATATTCGGACTGTGTTCCGGATCTTGAGGGAGAATTCCCTGTATGTCAAAGGATCGAAATGCCTTTTTGGAGTACAGAGGATTTCATTTTTGGGATTTATTTTGTCTCCGTCAACTATTGAAATGGACCCGGCCAAGGTACAGGCCATTTATGATTGGGTTCAGCCCACTTCTTTGAAGGCCCTCCAGAAGTTTTTGGGTTTTGCTAATTTTTATCGGAAATTTATAGCAAAATTTTCTAGTATTGCCAAGCCATTGACTGATCTGACTAAGGCTGGTTTCACATTTGCGTTTTTTAGCGCTGGAAAAAAACGCTAACCTGCGCATGCGTTTTTTCCCCTATATTTAACATGGGTGCGCATACCTGCGCGCTTGTAAGCGCATGTATGCGATTTTCATGCGCTGCGTTTTTTTGGGGTGTGCGATTGGATTTTCCAGACGCATCATGTTGCATTTTTTGGCCCTGCAAAAAAGCGCATGCGCACATATGCGCATGTTTTGCGCTAAAAATGGCCATTATAGCCTATGGATGCGCATATGTGCGCACTGGCATGCTCATGTAAGCGTTTTTTTGCATATGCGTTTTTTTTTTTAACCATGGAATTTAGGGGTTTGGGTTAGAGTTAGGGTTAGTTAAGGGGGTTTAGGGTTAGGGTTAGGGTCAGGGTTAGGGTTGGGTTTTGGGTCAGGGTTAGGGTTAAGTATGGTTTGGTTAAGGGTTAGGGTCAGGATTAGGGTTAAGTATGGTTTTGTTAAGGGTTAGGGTCAGGGTTAGGGTTAGGGTCAGGGTTAGGGTTAGGGTCAGGGTTAGGGTTAAGTATGGTTTTGTTAAGGATTAGGGTCAGGGTTAGGGTCAGGATTAGGGTTAAGTATGGTTTGGTTAAGGGTTAGGGTCAGGGTTAGGGTCAGGATTAGGGTTAGGGTCAGGGTTAGGGTTAAGTATGGTTTTGTTAAGGGTTAGGGTCAGGGTTAGGGTCAGGATTAGGGTTAAGTATGGTTTTGTTAAGGGTTAGGGTCAGGGTTAGGGTCAGGATTAGGGTTAAGTATGGTTTGGTTAAGGGTTAGGGTCAGGGTTAAGTATGGTTTTGTTAAGGGTTAGGGTCAGGGTTAGGGTTAGGGTCAGGGTTAGGGTCAGGGTTAGGGTTAGTTAGGGTTTAGGGTTTGGGTTAGGGTTAAGTATGATTTGGTTAAGGGTTAGGGTCAGGGTTAGGGTTAGGGTCAGGGTTAGGGTTAGGGTCAGGGTTAGGGTTAGTAAAGTCATGGTTTGGGTAGTGTGAGGGGCCACCTAAAAATGTTGGAAAAAAACGCAAACGCGGTAAAAACGCACTAAAAACGCATACAAACGCTTAAAAACGCTGCGTTTTTTTCATGCATGCTCATAAAAATGCTTGAAAAAATCGCAGCAGTTGTATGCTTTTGTATGCGTTTTTTCAATGCGTTTTTTTTTGCGGGAAAAACGCGCTGCAAAAAAAGCAAGTGTGAAACTAGCCTAAGAAGGGTGTTGATGTGTTGAATTGGTCTCCGGAGGCTGTTGCTTCCTTTCAGGAGCTGAAGCGAAGATTTACCTCCGCCCCGGTTTTGCGGCAACCTGATGTCTCACTTCTGTTCCAGGTAGAGGTGGATGCTTCTGAGATTGGTGCAGGAGCTGTTTTGTCCCAAAAGGATCCTGTAACATCTAAAATGAATCCCTGTGCTTTCTTTTCCCGAAAGTTCTCTCCATCTGAACGTAACTATGATGTGGGGAATCGGGAACTGTTGGCCATGAAATGGGCATTTGAGGAGTGGAGACATTGGTTGGAGGGAGCTAAACATCAAGTTGTGGTCCTCACTGTCATGTCTGCCATGTTTGTCATGTCTGCCATGTCTGTTTTGTCTCAAGAACTCCTGGAGCGATGTGCATGTGCATATCTTGTCTGCTGTCCTGCATGATCGCTAGAGCAGTGTGCACACTCACCTCATGTCTGAGCTGCAGGATGCCTGCGTTTCTGCTCTGCCTTCTGTGATCTTCTCGTCTTGTCTAGAGTCCCTGATCATGTGTCCCTGCCTGGATCCTGCACTGTCTGGTTCTGCAATCATCTCGTCATGTCTGGAACGCTGATCATGTGATGTTTCCTAAAGATCCTGCACTGTCTGGTTCGGTAATCATCTCGTCATGTCTGGAATTCTGATCATGTGACCTGTCTAGGTTTCAGCACTGATTCTGCAGTCATCTCGTCATGTCTAGAACTATGATCATGTGACCTGTCTAGGTTTCAGCACTGGATCTGCAGTCGTCTCGTCATGTCTGGAACTCTGATCAGGTGACTGTGCTCTGTTATCCTGTGGATCTGAACCCGGAAGTGCTCCCCTGGTCCTGACCTGGAAGAGGAGGTGCTATGCCCTATATCAGGTCGCCCCTTCCTTTGCTCAGGGCCTGAGTATTGTGTGGTGTCCCTGCATGGCTGCTTGGTCTGTGGGGAGCTCCCTCTATTCTGTGCCCTTGCACTCTGCTCTGTCGTGCATCTCTGCACATGCTCTGTGCTCGTATTCTGTCTCTTGTCTTGTGCCATGTCTTGTGTTGTCCTTCGTGCCATGTTCTGTCCGTGCTCTGCTTTGCCTTGTAGTCCTTGCTTGCTCTGATCCTGTTCCGTGTTTCTGTCATCGTGTCTTGTCTTGCTCTGCTTTGTGGCTTCAGGTACCCTGCCTCTGTCTCAGTCCCTGGCATGTCTCTGCACGCGCAGGACTCTGCCTTGCCTGTCCCTGGCGTGCCTCTCTGCACGCGCAGGACTCTGCCTCGCTTGTCCCTGGCGTGCCTCTCTGCACGCGCAGGACTCTGCCTCGCCTGTCCCTGGCGTGCCTCTCTGCACGCGCAGGACTCTGCCTCGCCTGTCCCTGGCGTGCCTCTCTGCACGCGCAGGACTCTGCCTCTCCTGTCCCTGGCGTGCCTCTCTGCACGCGCAGGACTCTGCCTCGCCTGTCCCTGGCGTGCCTCTCTGCACGCGCAGGACTCTGCCTCGCCTGTCCCTGGCGTGCCTCTCTGCACGCGCAGGACTCTGCCTCGCCTGTGTACCTTGTCTAGTCCCAAGGTCCTTCCTTGGCCCGGCTCTGGGCTTCGGCCTACGCTCCGCTGCTAGACTGTCCCTGTCCCTGGCATGCTCTTTGCATGCGCAGGTCTCTGCCTTGTTCTTTGTATTGTCCCTGATGTTTCGTGCGCCCTTGCACTTTTCGCACTAGGCTTTGCCGTACTGTCTGTACGTGTCTCTGTCCTGTGTCTTTGCCTAGCCCTGCCTTGTGGCTCCGTGCCTCCGTGCACGTGCCTGGTCATCTGTGCCTGCCTGGTGTGCCTCAGCCGTGCCGCCTCTAGCCGTGCTCGCCTGTGTGCCTCAGCCGTGCCCCGTCCAGTGCTATTGTGGTCTGGCTGCGTGGCCCCGTGGCGGTGCCGCCTCTAGTCGTGCCCGCCTGCAACTGCCATCGTCAGTACCACCTGCCGGTGCTCCCAGCCGTGGTCTCCGTGCTCCCTTGCCCTCATGCTGGTTCTTGCACTGTGCCTTTTCGTGCTACTCTTGCACAACTCTTTGTTAACTTTGCTCTGCTCTGATCCCTGTCTTGCCTGGTCCTTGAACCCTGTTCCTGGCTTGACTCTCTGCACGCGCAGGACTCTGCCTCACCCTGGCGTGCCCTTTGCACACTCAGGACTCTGTCTCGTGCCCTGGCGTGTCCCCTACACACGCACCTTGCCTTGCACCTAGCCTTGAACCCTAGCGTGTCCCCTACACACGCACCTTGCCTTGCACCTAGCCTTGGACCTCGGCGTGTTCGCTATCACGCACCATGCCCGGATATCTGTCGTGCCTCCTTGCCTGGAACCTGGTTTGCCTGCCGGATGCCCGGAACCTGCTGATCGCTGCCAGAGATCATGAGCTGGATGACTGCGGCCTGACGTCTGGAGCTAATGTCCGCAGCCTGATGCCTTGATGATGTCGATCGTTGCCAGCAGTCCGGAGTCCGATGCCATCGTGCCGTTACCCGCACCTAGGCGTGCCACCTGGCACGTACTTGGCGTGCCCACGCGCGCACCTTGCACATTTGCTTGTTTACACTGTATGTGATCCTGAGTTATTCTAATGAAGTTACCTTGCACCTACGTCTTGTCTCGTCTTGCTTCCTGCTCGTCCTTGTCGTCAGACACTCGACTAGTGTCCCCTGAGCCGGCCGTCTGGTCCCAGCAGTCGTGGTGGCTCACCCCCTTGGTCTTGTCCCTGACACTCCCTGTATAGGGGGTGGATTCTCACAAGGTAAGCTCGCCCTCGGTGGGTGGGTGCCATGACCCAGAGGGTCCACTCAAAAAATGGGCTCAGCAGGAGCTGAGTCCGTCACACTCACTGACCCCAAGAATTTGATTTACCTAGAGTCGGCTAAATGCTTGAACCCTAGACAGGCTAGGTGGGCCTTGTTTTTTTACACGTTTTGATTTTGTGGTCTCTTTTCTTCCTGGAACTAAGAATGTCAAGGCAGATGCCCTCTCTAGGAGCTTCTTTGCTGATTCTCCTGTGGTGACCAAGCCTGCTACCATCTTAGGCGAAGGGGTAGTTCTTTCTGCCATCTCGCCCGATTTGAGACTTGCTCTGCAAGAGTTCCAGGAGGACAAACCTGAGCGTTGTCCCAGTGGAAAGTTGTATGTTCCTGACCAGTGGAAGAAGAGAGTGATGTCTGAAGTTCATTGCTCTGCATTGGCTGGTCATCCAGGTATTTTTGGTACTAGAGATCTGGTGAGTCGCTCTTTTTGGTGGCCCACCTTGTCTCATGATATCAGGAATTTTGTGCAGTCCTGTGGGACTTGCTCCCGGTCTAAATCTTGTTCTCGCTCTAGTGGGTTGTTGATGCCTTTGCCGGTCCCCAGGAGGCCATGGACCCATATTTCAATGGATTTCATCTCTGATATGCCGGTCTCTCAAAGAATGACTGTTATTTGGGTGATTTGTGATGGGTTCTCTAAGATGGTTCATCTTGTACCACTCCCTAAGTTGCCGTCTTCCTCTGAGTTGGTGCCCCTGTTTTTGCAACAGGTGGTTTGCTTGCACGGGATTCCTGAGAACTTTGTATCTGACAGAGGAGTTCAGTTTGTGTCTAGATTTTGGCGGACTTTCTGTTCCAAGCTGGGAATTCAGTTGTCCTTCTCCTCTGCTCTTCACCCTCAGACCAATGGGCAGACAGAGAGAACAAACCAGACCTTGGAGTCGTATTTGAGATGTTTTATTTCCGCTGATCAGGATGATTGGGTTTCATTTTTGCCCTTGGCCGAATTTGCTTTAAATAATGGAGCTAGTTCTGCCACTTTGATGTCATCTTTTTTTTGTAACTTTGGGTTTCATCCTCGATTTTCTTTAGGGCAGGTGGAGCCTTCTGCCTGCCCAGGTGTTGACACTGTGGTGGAGAGAATGCACCAGATCTGGGACCAAGTGGTGGATAAGTTATCTCTCTCCCAGGAAAAGGCCCAGCGGTTTTCCAACCGACATAGGACCATTGGTCCCCAGTTTAAGGTTGGTGATATGGTTTGGTTATCATCAAAAAATATCGCTATGAAGGTGGCTCCTCCTAAGTTTAAGCCTAGATTTATTGGACCTTACAAGATTTTGGAGATTATTAATCCGGTCTCTTTTCGTTTGGCTCTTCCTGTCACATTTAAATATCCATAATGTGTTTCATAAGTCCTTGTTGAAGAGGTTTGTTGAACCAGTAGTTCATGGGGTGGCACCTCCGGACCCTGTATTGGTTGAAGGTAACATGGAATATGAGGTAGAGAAAATACTGGATTCCCGTCTGGCTAGACGGAGACTCCAGTATTTGGTTAAGTGGAAGGGTTATGGTCAGGAGGATAATTCCTGGGTCTCTGCCTCTGATATTCATGCCAAAAGATTGGTGCGTCCCTTTCATCGGGCTCACCCTGATCGCCCTGGTGGCGTGGTTGAGGGTTCGGTGACCCCTCCTCAAGGGGGAGGTACTGTTGTGAGTTCATTTTCCCCTTCGTCACTGAGGTCTGGTGAACTCCCTATTCTGGTAAAGGAAGGTAATGAGCCTGATTATCAGGCACCTGAGCCTAATGATGATGACTGGCTGAGTGGAGTCACGGACTGGATATAAGGCTGCCGACGCCCTTCTGCCCTGCGGGTGATTTCTCTGTGGACTTCTAGGAGACCAGTCTGATTCCTGCTCCTCTAAAGCTAAGTTTTCTGCTTTGCCTGTTAGCATTTGTGTTTTGTTTTTGTTTGCCTTGCTTTTCTGGATTCTGCCATTCCCTGCTGGGGTGAGCTGAATCTCCTTTTGCCGGTTGCTCTGTCTTCCAAATATTCCTGAGTACTGACTTAGCCTTTTTGAAGCCTAGCGTCTTCAGGGCCTTTTTCACTGTCAGTTTGTTGGCTCTTATTTTCATAGGTTTTTTCATGGATTGCAGACAGCAGCCTTCCTGTCCTTTCCTATCTAGTTAGCTTGGGCCCCTTCTTTGCTCAGTCTATCTTTATGTCTGTGTTAGTGTTCTTTCTTCTTGCTTCCGTCATTATATGTTGGGGGCTGCCTTTTGCTTTGGGGTCTGCTCTGGGGCAGTTTAGATTTCCCTTTCTGTCTTTAGGCTATATAGTCCTCCGGCTGTGATCGAGGGGTCTAGGGCATCGTAGGAACCCACCACGGCTAATGCTAGTTGTGTTGATAGGTTCAGGGGTCTGCAATCTGATAGCTGCCAACTTCTATGGTTTTCTGGACTTAGCTAGCATTTCTGTTTTTTGCCTCCTACGGTGACTCATTCATAACACCCCCCCCCTCCTAGGGCCCAGAATCCACCAGTCTGACTATGCCTTCTGCGTCCACCTGCATGGCACACTCACGTAGCCCCCTTGCCAGGTGGGTAGATCATATGGCAGACAGGGCACACATAGTACACTTCCCTCTTTTGGGCAATTACCACTTTCCAGGACTCTGCCCCCTTTTGGGCCATTATCCCCTTTAGGGCCACCACCCTTTTTTGGGCAACTACCCATTTTTGTGATACCACCCCCTTTTGGGCAACTACCCACCCCCTTTTGGGACCCCGCCCTCTTTTGGGCAACTACCCCTTTTGGGATACCGCCCACTTTTGGGACTCCAGCGGATGCCCATGGACCATGGAGTGATAGAGCTTCTCGAGAGCATCACAGCAAACCACTTCACACATGGCTGCTTCACCTCAAACAGCTGTCGCTGGACCTCCTGGCACTGCACACTGATCCACAACGGGCATCTTTCACAGCTTCTGCTGCGTTCGCTCTTGGTCCTGGCACACTCCTCTAAGCCCCAGCCAACATGGGTTGAGGGTGTTAATGACTTTGGTAAACCCGCAGAGTTACCGCCAGAAGCTTTAAATTCGTGGCCCCGCCGAGCCACAGCCAGATGCCTACTTCCTCGTGTGCTGTTGCTTATAGCAACCAGGCTGCACTGCTGCAGAATCTAGAAAAAGTGCACCTCATCCATTGCACCCAGCAACCAAGTTTGTAGGCCTCGTCCGATGCCCCTAGCAACAAGGCTACAAGAATGCCACTAGCATTCTTCACCACATGTGACACAGCGATCACTAAGCGGGTTGGGGAACACTCACATGGCAGTGATATTCAAATATACAGCAACTGATTTCTTCATTTAAACAAGTCCAGTCCTGGGGTTATATCTGCACAGTTCATTAACTGACCCTCATCAGTGCATACAGTTCCCTATGCTCTGGGTTACCTGCTTAGCAGCGTTGCCAGCTTCAGAGGCTGGCTTCACATTGATCCTGTCAGTAGTCCAGACCTTTAGTAGCTTCCTGGAGCTAGAATCATAGAATCGTAGGGTTGGAAGGGACCTCTTGGGCCATCTGGTCCAACCCCCTGCTCAAAGCAGGATTCGCTAAATCATCCCAGACAGATGTCTGTCCAGCCTCTGTTTGAAAGCTTCCATTGAAGGAGAACTCACCACCTCTCGTGGCAGCCTGTTCTAATCATTGATCACTCTAACTGTCAAAAAGTTTTTTCTAATATCTGTGTTTCTCCCGTTCAGTTTCGTCCCATTGCTTCTAGTCTTTCCTTGTGCAAATGAGAATAAAGATGATCCTTCTACAATGTGACAGCCCTTGAGATATTTGTAGACTGCTATTAAGTCTCCTCTCAGTCTTCTCTTTTGCAAGCTAAACATTCCCAAATCCTGCAACCTTTCCTCATAAGACAGGGTTTGCAGACCGGTCACCATTCTGGTCGCTCTTTTCTGAACTTGCTCCAGCTTGTTGATGTCTTTTTTAAAATGTGGTGCCCAAAACTGGACACAATATTCCAGATGAGGTCTGACCAAAGAGGAGTAGAGGGCAATAATGACTTCACGTGATCTAGACTGTATGCTTCTATAATACATCCTAGAATTGCATTTGACTTTTTTGCTGCTGCATCACACTGTTGACTCATATTCAGTCTGTGATCTATTAGTATACCCAAGTCTTTTTCACATGTGCTGTTGCTTAGCCCTATTCCTCCCATTCTGTATATGCTTTTTTCATTTTTATGGCCCAGATGTAGTACTTTGCATTTTTCCCTGTTAAAAACCATTCTGTTAGTTGCTGCCCACTGCTCCAGTTTATTTATATCTTTTTGAATCCTCTCTCTCTCTTCTCTAGTATTAGCTATCCCTTCTAGCTTTGTGTCATCAGCAAATTTAATCAGTTTACCCTCAATTCCTTCATCTAAATCGTTGATAAAGATGTTGAACAATACAGAGCCCAGGACAGAGCCCTGTGGTACCCCACTTGAGACATTCTTCCAACTGGATGTGCAGCCATTTACGACCACTCTTTGGGTCCGATCACTAAGCCAGTTATGAATCCACCTAACAGTTGCCTTGTCCATTCCATACATAGCCATTTTTTCAATAAGGATTGTGTGAGATACTTTGCTGAAGTCAAGATATACTATATCTACAGCATTTCCCTGATCCACCCAATCAGTGATTCTGTCATAGAAGGAAATTAAGTTAGTCTGACATGACTTATTAGTTACAAACCCATGCTGACTCTGTTTAATCACTTCATTCTTATCCAGGTACTTACATACATGTTGTTTAATGATTTGTTCAAAGATCTTTCCTGGTATAGAAGTCAGACTCACTGGCCTATGATTGCCTGGGTCCACCTTATTCCCCTTTTTGAAGATAGGAACACCATTTGCTCTTCTCCAGTCTTCTGGGACTTCTCCTGTTTTCCAAGAATTTTCAAAGAATATGGAGAGGGATTCAAAAATTTCTTCAGCTATCTCCGTCAGTACTCTGGGGTGTAATTCATCTGGACCTGGAGACTTGAATTCATTTAGGTTAGCTAAGTATTTCCTCACGATCTTTCTGTTTATAGATATCCTGGATCATTCTATTCCTTTAATAGGACAGTGAAGAACAGTTGATGTTACATTTCCTTTCTGAGAGAAAACAGATATAAAATAGGAATTTAAAAGTTCGGCCTTCTCAACACCCTGTCTTACCATTTCATAATTTTCATCCTGTAAAAATCTTATAGCATCTTTGACTTTTCTTTTACTTTTGACATAGTCCCAAAATCCTTTATCATTGCTTTTGACGTCTCTTGCAAGCCTCAATTCATTGTCAGCTTTAGATAATCTGATTTGTGCCCTGCAGGTTCTGCAGACAGCATTATATTCTTCTTTAGATATGCCTCCCTCTTTCCATTTTATAAACATTTCTTTCTTCCTTTTTAGCATGTGCTTAACATCTGTGTTCATCCATCCTAGTTTCCTTAAATGCTTCCTATTCTTCCCTCTTTTCATAATTGTTAACAATTGTGCTTTGAGAATGTCATTTTTCAAGATTTCCCATCCTTCCTGGACATTTTTGTCCTTACGGATATCCAGCCATTGGATCCCTCCAATTCTCTTTCTGAATCCCTTAAAATCTGCCTTTCTGAAATCTAACCTTGACGTCTGAGTCTTCACAGATCTTCCTCCTCTAGTTATCCAAAATTCTAAAATAGCATGATCGCTACCTCCTAGGGTCCCAGCCACTTTTACCTCCTCAACCATTTCCTCCCTGTTTATAAGGATTAGATCCAAGGTAGCAGTTCCCCTTGTTTTCTCCCCTACCTTTTGGAAGATAAAGTTGTCAGCAAGAGAGGATAAGAATTTATTTGACCTGTTAGTTTTGCCTGAGAGAGATTCCCAACAAATGTCAGGATAGCTGAAATCTCCCATGACAACTATGTCATAATTTTTGGAGAACTTGGCCATTTGATGCATAAAGAGTTCATCCATATCTTCAGCTTGCACAGGCGGTCTGTAGTAAATGCCTACAATGGTGACTGAATGGGTCACCGAGGAGAAAAAAAAACAAAACAAGCTAAGCCACAGAAAACCAGAGAAGTTGGTATCTATGCAGATTGCATATCCCTGATCTTACCACACAACTAGCAGTAGCCGTGGAGTGTGCCTACGATGTTCCTAGACGCCTCGTCACGGCCGGAGGACTACATAAGCCTAAAGCAAGAAAAGGGAAAACTAACTGCCCCAGAGCGGACCCCAAAGGAATAGATAGCCCCCACACATGTATTGATGGTGAAACAAGATGAAGGCACAAACACAGGCAGGAAAATAGGCTGAGCAAATGATGGGGCCCAAACTAACTAGACAGGAAAGGAAAGGCAAGTCACTGTCTGCAACCTGCAAAAAACCCTACAAAAATAATGTCCAACACTTCTGATAGCAAAATTAACCCTGAAGTCACTAGACTTCTCCCACTATATCAGCACTCTGGAATATTCTGAGACAGAGCAAAAAGAGACCGAACTAGTAAGGGACAAAAAGCCAATTGGCAAAATACTGATAAATAAGAGTGGAAATTCAGCTCCGCCCCCAGCCGGGTCTGGCAGACCACACAAAAAACTGAATAGACCAACAAAATCAAGTGTGAACATTAGCAGAAAAACTTAGCTTTAGATGACTGGAACAGAGCTGAAAACCAAGAGCTGACAAGCCAGAAGGAATCACCAGCAACTGAATAGAGCGTCGGCTGTCTTAAATCCAATCTGAGAATCCTGAGATCTAATCATCATCCTCATTCTCAGGTGGCAGATCTCCACCGATCAAACCAGCCGCACCACCTCCCGTCACCACCAGAGGGAGTCCAGAAGGGGAACTCACAACTGGTGAGAATGAACTCACAATAGGTGTCATTTCCATTGTTCTGTCCTTGTATTCTTACCCAAACAGTTTCCACAGAACTCCCAGTCTCTGAGGCTTCAATCTCTGTGCAGATATACGCGATTCTAACATACAATGCGACACCTCCTCCTCGTTTATCAGGTGTGTTTCTTGCAAATAAGTTGTATCCTTCTAGCCTTGTATTCCAATCATGTGTATTGTCCCACTAAGTTTCAGTGATTCCAATGACATCATATTTCTTTTCCTGTGTTAGTAGTTCCAATTCTCCTTGTTTGTTGCAAATGCTTTGTGCATTAGTATAGAAACATTTTAGTTTGTGATTGGTTTCTCTTTCTCCAATATTTTTATTATTTAGATTCTTTTGTCTTTGTTCTTCCTTTCCACTTCTAATAGCAGAGTTCTCAATAGCATTTGTCAGGTGTATGGCTTTTTCTGGCCTTTTGCTTCCCTTCCCACATTGTTCTAGTTTAAAGCTCTCTTGATGAGTGTAGCAAGGCGACTTCCAAATACATGTTTTCCAGTCTTCGTAAGGTGCTCCCCATCTCTAGCAAGTAGTCCATTGTATAGGTAATTCACTCTGTGATCCAGAAATCCAAATCCTTGCTGACAGCACCATCAACGTAGCCAGTTGTTCACCTGCAGAATCTTATTCCCCCTCCTTGTTCCATGGACATCCACTGGGAGGATAGAAGAGAAGAACACCTGCGCTCCCAGTTCTTTCACTTTCTTACCTAAGTTTTCAAAGCCACTGCAGATGGTTTCCAGGTCATGTCTTGCGGTGTCATTTGTCCCCACATGTAGTAGCAGGAATGGGTAGTCATCTGTAGGTCTGAAGAGTCCTGATATCCTGTCAGACACATCTTTAATTTTTGCACCTGGAAGACAGCACATTTCTCTTGAGGTTATATCTGGTCTGCAGATAGCGGCCTTTGTTCCTCTCAACAGGGAATCCCCCATGACCACTAATCTCCGTTTCTCCTTCACAACATTTTTCTTTCTCCATCCAGGAGGACTCTGAAGGCGTACAAGGTTGCTATTTGTGGGCAAAGTCTTATCCTGATGTATTTCTTCATCGTTCTCCTGCGTAAGAGCATGGTACTTGTTCCTTATCAGTATGGGCGCCGACTGCCTCCCGATCCTCCTGCTTCTCTGGGTCACATGTCTCCATTCCTCTGTTTCTTCAGGTGCTCTTCGAATTTCTTCTCTTTCTGTAACATGAAGAGATAATTCTGCTCTGTCTAAGAACTCTTCACCTTCCTTAATGATCTTCAACGTAGCTAACCTCTCTTCGAGATTTTGCAACTTTTCCTCCAACAGGGACACAAGCTTGCATTTCTGGCATGTGAAATTTGGCTTTTCCACTGGTAAGTCTGTGAACATGTAGCAAGAAATGCAGCTCACCAAATGGCTCCTGGCCTCTTGTGCATCTCACAAAATTAGAGTATCATCAAAAAGTTAAAAACTTAATGCATATATATATATATATATATATATATATATATACTGTATATATATATATATATATATATACACAGGGGTTGGACAAAATATTGGAAACACCTGGAAACCTCAAAAAAAGTTAGTTTAATATGGTGTCGGTCCACCTTTTGAGGCGATTACAGCCTCAATTCTCCGAGGTATGGATTCATACAAGGTGTGAATTGTTTCCAAAGGAATTATCACCCATTCTTCAGTTAAAACACCTGCTTTATCGATTATAGCTGTATGAATTGGTGCATTATCATCCTGAAGGATGGCGTTCCCCTCCGGGAACAGTGCTTGAACCATAGGATGAACTTGGTTGCCAAAAATGCCTAAATAATCGCGGCTGTTAATTCTTCCATGAAGGGATATCATTGGCCCGGCGGATCCCCACGAAACAGCACCCCAGATCATCACAGAACCTCCGCCATGTTTTACGGTTGGGAGAAGGCAGTCTGGATGGAATGCTTCTTTCGGCTGTCTCCAAACGTACTCGGCCGGAGGTCGGAAATAGGGTAAACGATGATTCCTCTGAGAATATCGCATGTTTCCACTGGTCGAGGGACCAATTCTGTAGTTTTCTACACCACTCTAAACGCTTGGAAACATTTGTCATTGAGAGCAGCGGTTTTCGAATTGCAGTTCTTCCGTGGAATCCAGATTTGTGCAGCTCCCGACGAACAGTTTTCGTGGAAACTAAGTTCTGTAGGTGTTCATTGAGCTCAGCAGTGATTTTCGGAGCCGTGGTCTTGCGATCCTCTCTCGCAATACGCTTTAGAGTCCGACGGTCTCTCTCAGTCAACTTCAACTTTCGGCCGGACCTGAGTTTTGCTGCGGACGTTTTTCCTTCTCTTTCAAATGCAGTCATCACTTTGGAGACAGTACCTCTTGACACGCCAAACATTCGGGCACTTTCTGTTACACTAACGCCTGCCATACGAGCACCAACAATTTGGCCTCTTTGAAAGTCAGAGAGGTCTGCCATTGGTATCAGGTTTTCATCAATGTTCTTACAATTCTGCAAAACAAACAGTTAATTTACATACACATATCACATAACACAAATAATCAACTACAAAACATTACCATATGTCACGGTGTGCATGTTTATAACATGTTCGAAGATTATGATGCCAAAACGTTAGGTGTTTCCACAATTTTGTCCAACCCCTGTGTGTGTGTATATATATATATATATATATATATATATATATATAAAAGAGAGAGAGGAGCCAGCGCCGCTTAAGGAAAGAACGCATAGCATAAAGTGCATATGCACATAATATCTGACTGTATTCAAAATGAGATATTTGGCAAAAAAAAATTGATCAATTCAATTGAGCCACCCCGCCGCGCCAAGGCAATCTCATGTGGGGGGTCCTACTCTACGTTTTTAATAAACACTGTGCCATACGGCCTCCTAAATACATTAAAAGCAAGACCACATTAAGTGCAATCCGTACCTGAGCATATCTTGATCGCTCCCATGAAGCCAGATAAAGCAAGTGCAGATGAAGGCCAACCAGGTCTGAATGTAGACATGTCAGGTTTAGCTTCCACACATTGCCCAACCAGGAAACATAGATGAAGGACGATGCAGGTTCAAACACAGGTGCACAATTAAATAAAGCTTGGGGCAGGGTGGGGCTGCTGTGTGTGAATACAGTTAGATATTATGTGCATATGCACTTCATGTTATGCGTTCTAACCTTAAGCAGCGCTGGCTTCTTTTCTTTTTTTGCATGTTGGTTTGTGGCTGACCACCACTTTTGCCATGCGCGCTGGGTTATGTTCGCCATTTTTTCTGTGTTCACTGTGATGGATCTAGGCTGCTGTGCACACACACAGCAGCCCCGCCCTGCCCCAAGCTTTATTTAATTGTGCACCTGTGTCTGAACCTGCATTGCCCTTCATCTATGCTTGCTGGTCAGGCAATGTGTGGAGGCTAAACCTGATATGTCTGCATTCAGACCTGGTTGGCCTTCATCCGCACTTGCTTTTTCTGGCATCATGGGAGCGATCCAGAAATGCTCAGGTACGGATTGCACTTAAAGTGGTTTTGCTTTTAATGTATCTAGGAGGCCGTAATGGCACAGTGTTTATTAAAAACGTAGAGTAGGACCCCCCACATGAGATTGCCTTGGCGCGGCGGGGTGGCTCAATTGAATTGATCAATTTTTTTGCCAAATATCTCATTTTGAATACAGTTAGATATTATGTGCATATGCACTTTATGTTATGCGTTCTAACCTTAAGCAGCGCTGGCTTCTTTTCTTTATATATATATATATATATATATATTAGCTGAAGAGCCCGGCGCTGCCCGGGCATAGTAACTACTGTAACTGTGGTTAGTTATAGCAAATTATAATTATCCTCCATCCTATAGTCCCATGCCCATATATCCATCACACATCCTCCATCCCATAGTCCCATGCCCATATACCCATCATACATATTCGCCATCCCATAGTCGTGTGCCCATATACCCATCATACATATCCTCCATCCCATAGTCCCGTGCCCATATACCCATCACACATCCTTCATCTCATAGTCCCATGCCCATATACCCATCATGCATATCCTCCATCCCATAGTCCCGTGCCCATATACCCATCATACATATCCGCCATCCCATAGGCCCGTGCCCATATACCCATCATACATATCCTCCATCCCATAGTCGAGTGCCCATATACCCATCACACATCCTCCATCCCATAGTCCTATGCCCATATACCCATCACACATCCTCCATCCCATAGTCCCGTGCCCATATACCCATCATACATATCCTCCATCCCATAGTCGAGTGTCCATATACCCATCACACATCCTCCATCCCATAGTCCCATGCCCATATACCCAGCACACATCCTCCATCCCATAGTTCCATGCCCATATACCCATCATACATATTCGCCATCCCATAGTCGAGTGCCCATATACCCATCATACATATCCTCCATCTCATAGTCCCATGCCCATATACCCATCATACATATCCGCCATCCCATAGTCCTGTGCCCATATACCCGTCATACATATCCTCCATCCCATAGTCCAGTGCCCATATACCCATCACACATCCTCCATTCCATAGTCCCGTGCCCATATACCCGTCATACATATCCTCCATCCCATAGTCCAGTGACCATATACCCATCACACATCCTCCCATTCTCCTCCAGCTGCAGTGAAGCCTGCTCCGCAGACTCGTCGATCCCGGCGCTGTGCCCAGACCAGCAGTGTGGGATCGGTTGCTGCTGCCACCTCGGGTTCAGATATGACAATGCAGCCTGGCTGTCACGTGTACCTGTCCTGTGTGACACGACCCGCAGGTTGGTAACTGAAACAACAAGACAAAGGGGAAGGGAAAACAGTTACAATGGTGGGCCCTGCAATAGGGAACAGGGACGTGGAGACCTCCTGCACTCCCCTGAGGCAGTGTCCCTAAGCGCGCCTAGCGTTCCCTATACAGGCTCCTCACCTGTCGCCGAGCAGGATACCTGAGTCCCTAACTCACCCTGCACCTATCCCTTTCTAGGGAGCTGGGTGATGCAGACACTGGTCCCACCGCTGCACTAATACACACAAGGAAAAAGGGGAAAGCACCAAAAAGCTTATCTTTCTCTGCTGCAGTCACCAGGCAGCAGAGTGCATCACCGGATTAACTTTCAGCAGTGGCTCGACACCTCAGAGCCAGCTGCTACCTTCACCATCTTCAGCATTGGCTCGACACCTCAAAGCCAGCTGCTTCGCTTTCTCTGCTGCAAACACCGGGCAGGCAGAGTTCAGCACCAGTTTCAGCAGTGGCTCCACCTCAGAACCTGCTGCTCACTACACCGTGGTTGGAATCCCCAAAGGATCTGCTATCACCAACCCCTGCTGATACACCATGTGACCTTATATAACGAAGGAAGAGTGGTCACATCAGCAGGGGCCAAAAAGCTGCAATAACCCCAGTGAGCACCGGGGGCAAAAGGTAAAAGAAAGAAACTTATCAGATGTAATAACACTTGTGGCCACCGGGGGCAAAAACCCATTTTTAACCCCCATAAGCCTGAAAATAAAGGTTTTAATGAGGGAACCCATAATCTGACACAGATCCAAGAATTGGACTGTGACACTGGCCAGCAGCAAGAGACTCCAGAATCTAAGTCCTTCCGTCACTCCACTGAGCATGCTCATGGGACGATCTCCCATTGGGGATCGGGAGTCACATGCTCAGGTCCTTCTCCAGTTCTGATTGGTCCATCAGGGGGATCTGGAATTTTCCAGAAGGTCTCGGCTATAAAAGACTCGCATGGCCGCTCGGCCATGCGCTAGTATAGACTCTAGTTGCTATATGTGTGGATGATGACGGATGCATGTACCTGGTGAATGACTTATTAAGATTCCCCTCCCTTGGATATTATGCATGTGGTCAGGGTGTCAGTATTAGAGTCAGCTCCAGGCCACAGTGCTCATCAGTCTACAGCACTAGCGTCCGATGGTGTCGCCTACCATAGGGCACTATCGTACCGCGGCAGTCACTGTTGCTCCACTGCAGTTAGCCTCAGTTAGCGGCGTTCGCGGTTGTGACGCCGCACGCTCAGTAGGTCTAGAGGGACACTGGTCCGGTGTCCGTGGTCCTGAGTCCTGTGACCATATACTGGGTGTTCATCTCTCCGAGCTCTGTGAGCTATAACAGGCTCGGTATTTGTGTTAGCGGTATTGCGGCTCTGTGGAGTAACAGAGTTCGCCTTGTGCACACGACGTTTGACGTTTAACCCGCGTGTGTTCCGCCATAGTACCGCCATATTGACCGTCCACCATTACCTAGCAGCAATGTACCACCTCTGCACGGTGGACCCCGGGCTGCGAACGCACCTACTATTATTTTATAATTTGGTGCGTTCCGCCAGCCCTAACAGCAACGTTTCGGTTCAATGGGTGTGAACCTTTTTCAAGCTTGAAAACTAACATGGTGTGCTGCTTTCTTTTTTGATGGACTATATATATATATATATACAGTATATATATATATATACTGTATGTATATAATCACAGAGATGGCTTGTCTCTGTGATGTAGCCCGGACTGTTTTCTATAGTTCACATAAGCACTAAGGGACGTCACTGTACCTCTATATGTGCTTGAGGACCTGCGGTGATGTCACAGTCACGTGACTAGTCAGGTGATGAGTTCCTGGGTGTGGTTATTATTATTGTTATTATTATTATTTATATAGTGCCATTAATTCCATGGTGCTGTACATGAGAAGGGGGGTAAGGGTTCTGAGGTCGCTAGCAAGAGTAGGGAACCAATGAACCCTAATAAGGTATCGCCACAACAAGAGGAAGACAGGTTTCCTTTTTGCTTCCTTGTAGGGGATGAGGAGGAAGTGTCCCCTGTATCTGACATTCTGCAGTTAGGGATGGCCGGTGAGAATTTTGGGACTGCCCAACATAGGGACCCAACTCTAAGGGAAGCCTTCAACAATGTTACCATCATTAATGGGGTTGCACAAGAGCCGGGGCTGACACAAGATTTCCCTATTTTATGATGAGTGGGGAGTTGTTATACCGGGTCATGAAAATAAGGGAGGAGTTGGTAGAGCAGTATATAGTGCCAGGCCCCTATAGACGAAAAGTGTTGGACATGGCCCATTCACACATCTTGGGGGGACACCTGGGGGTGGAAAAAACACAGGAACGTGTTGTGTAGAGGTTCTATTGGCCTGGGTGTCACCAGGAAATAGTAAACTATTGCAGGTCCTTCCCTACATGTCAGTTAACTGCCCCACTTCTCACTTCCATAGCCCCCTTGTGCCATTGCCCGTTATTGAGGTTCCATTTCAGAGAATTGCCATGGACATGGTCGGTCACCTAGTTAAATTAGCCCAGGGCCATCAGTATATATTAGTCATCCTGAACTATGCCACACGATATCCTGTGGCAATTCCCCTGAGAAATTCCTCCACAGAGTATAGGCCACTAGTTGGTCCATGTGTTTTCCCGGACAGGTTTGCCGAAGGAGATCCTGACTGACCAGGGGACACCTTTTATGAGCAAGATGACGAGGGAGTTGTGCAAGGTCCTGCAAATCTCCCAGTTGAGGACTTCAGTGTACCATCCTCAGTCAGATGGCCTTGACTAGTCAGGTGATGGGTTCCTGGTTGTGGTTATACCTACATAATGTAGGCTACTGCTTAACACAGGGCTCTATGTAGGGATGGGGAATCCTCCTGTGTGTGTTGAGACTTCAGGACGAGCCTGAAGTACTGGACACTTGTACTTTGTTTTGCCTCAGCTAAAGGCTATTTCTTTTGTTCTGTTTTGTGGGTTTGTGAAGCAATAAACCCTGTGAACTTTAAAAGGGATGTGCCTCCTGATTGCCACCGGTTGCACCTGAGCGAGTACAATCCTTACTAATATATATATATATATATATATATATATATATATATATATATATATATATTATATATATATGTATATATACACACACATATACACATACACACATACATACATATATAGATAGATTGATGAAAAGCAGGCAATTCATCTGCCATGTACAGTAAAATCACAGCAGGATCTGACATAATAGAACAGATAGAATAGATAGATTACATACAGTATATACACATAGAATATATCGATATAAAGATGTCAGTCACAGGTATAATTAGTACAATGTGTGTGACTGTGCACAGTTTACATGTATTTAATTAAATGATTATTTTTCTGAAAAATTACATGGGCTTAATTTTCATAACAGCAGAGGGAAAGCTGACAGCTGTGTGCTGATGTTTATAGCCTGGGAAGGGGGTAATACCCATAGAGCTTCCCAGGCTATTAATATCAGATCTCAGTTGTATACTTAGCCTTTACTGGTTATTATAATGGGAGACCCCTCCAAAAAATAACGTAGGGTCACCCTATAATTAACCCCTTAACCCCCTGAGGTATTTTCAGTTTTGCGTTTTTGTTTTTCGCTCCCCTTCTTCCCAGAGACATAACCATTTTAATTATCCATCAATATGGTCAAACGAGGGCTTTTTTTTTGCAGGACGAGTTGTACTTTTGAACGACACCATTGGTTTTACCATGTCGTGTACTAGAAAACAAGAAAAAAATTCCAAGTGCAGTGAAATTGCAAAAAAGTGCAATCCCACACTTATTTTGTTTGGCTAGGTTCACTAAACGCTAAAAATGACCTGCCATCTATTTTTCGTGATCTCGGGTTGGGTGAAGACTTATTTTTTGCGTGCCAAGCTGATGTTTTAATGATTCCATTTTGGTACAGATATGATCTTTTAATCGCCCGTTATTGGATTTGAATGCAATGTCGCGGCGACCAAAAAAGCGTAATTCTTGTGTTTTGACTTTTTTTCATTACGCCGTTCAGCGATCAGGTTATTCCATTATATTTATTGATAGAGCGGGTGATTCTGAACGCGGCGATACCAAATATGTGTATGTTTGATTTTTTTTATTGTTTTATTTTGAATGGGGCAAAGGGGGGTGATTTCAACTTTTATATATTTTTTATATTTTTAAAAACCTTTTTTTTTACTTTTGGCATGCTTCAATAGTCTCCATGGGAGATTAGAAGCTGCCATAACCCGATCGGCTCTGCGATGATAAGTTCGCCTCTATTTAGTAGAATGAGGCTGGGTTCACACGTGGCGTTTTTTTTTCGCGTTTCCGCGGCGGTTTTTACCGGGCGATTTTGCCGTGAAAATGAGAAAAATAAGCATCCCATGCATTCCTATGGGATTCCGCAATGCTGTGCTAATGCTGCGGTTTTTACCGCGGTGGAATTGCTTCGCGGAAAAACGCAGCATGCTCATTAATTTCGCGGAATCACGGCGATCCCGCACCCATAGGAATGCATTGTTCTGCTTACTTTCCGCATGTGGCTGTGCACGCCATGCAGAAAGTATGCAGAACATTTGCGGATGGTACCCACGGTCCGGAGGAGAGGAGACTGTCCTCCGGGCTTTGGGTACCATATCCCTGTAAAAAATAGAATTTAAAATAAAAAATATTGCTATTCTCACCTTCCGACGTCCCGCGTAGCCTTCCCGCCTCTCTCCACGCTCCCGGTCCCAGTAAGCCTTTGCGAGCGATGACGTCCATTCTCGCGGGATTGCGAAGTCTCGCGGTCATTCGCGCGACGTCATCACGAATGACCGCGAGACGTCGCGATCCCGCGAGAACGGACGTCTTAGCGGTAATTGTCGCAAAGGATTACTGGGATCGGGAGCGTGGAGAGAGGTGGGAAGGCTGCGCGGGACATCGGAAGGTGAGAAGAACAATAATTTTTTTTTTATTATTATTTTTTACATTCTATCTTTTACTATTGATGCTGCATAGACAGCCTCAATAGTAAAAAGTTGGTCACACTCGTCAAACACTATGTTTGACAAGTGTGACCAACCTGTCAATCAGTTCTCCAAGCGATGCTACAGATCGCTTGGAAAACGCTAGCAATTCTGCAAGCTAATTACGCTTGCAAAATGCTAGTTTTTCCGCGGGAAAATCGTGGGAATTTAAAATGCGATTTTCCCGCGGAATGGAATTCCGGAATTCTCTCGGTAATTTCGGTGAGAGTTCCGCTACGTGTGAACCCAGCCTTACTCACTCCAGGAGACCTCCGGTTGTCATGCCAACCCACCGGTGACGTGGATCACCAGTGGGCGGATTTCAAGCACGATTGCTGGAAGCGCTTGTTAAATGTCGCTGTCAACGTTTGACAGTGGCATTTAATGGGTTAATAGCTGCCGGAGGTAAAAACAGCTGACAAGTCCCAGGAAAGTTGTGGGCTTACCGCCGGAGCCCATATCAAAGGGAAGAAATCCGACATCAGCGTAAATGTATTCCCGATGTAGGAAAGAGGATAATAACCAGCAAATTCTGGGCAGACAGCTGTGGGCAAATAGTAATAACTTGGGAAGGGGCCATGTTTATTGGGCCCATCCTAGACTAAAAATATCAGCTCTCAGGCACCCAAAAAAAGGCTCATCCTTAGGATGCGCCAAATCTGGCACTTAACCTCACTCTTCTCACTTGCCCTGGTGCAGTGGGAAGTTGGTTGATGGTTGGTGGGATTGATGTCCCCATTACTAACCTCATAGTCAAATTGTATTAAAAAAACACACCCAGAATAAAGTCCTCTATTTGAAAGAATGACACAGACTCCTTTAACGAACCTAAATTAAACCATACTCACGTCATTGCCCAGTTCACTGAAGCCAATGTCCCCTGTAACAAAATTAAAATAATAAACAACCATATTCTTCACCTGTCAGCCAAGAAGATAATTATTTGTCCAGCGACATGTCTAGCTCTGCTGCATCCAGACTGCATCGTTGCATGATGCGACTGTACAGCATGCCATCCAGCAGAGACACTGAGCTGTGCGTGCTTGCTCAGCTCAGTGTCTCACAGTGAACTCCTTTCCCCGCACTGACATCAGAACACATGTTAAAAAGTTCTCATGCTCTCGCGGTGCCGACAGAAAGGTCAGGGAAATTCAGAGCCAATGAACTCGGTTCAACTCACTAACATTAGTATGAGCAACGTTAGAACTCTTCCCACGGCAATCACGCTGACGTTATTGAGTTGAACTGAGTTCATTGGTTGTGAACTCGCAGAGAGTTCACTGTGAGACACTGAGCTGAGCAAGCACGCACAGCTCAGTGTCTCTGCTGGATGGCAGGCTGTATAGTGGCATCATGCAATAATGCAGCGTGCCATCTAGATGTAGCAGTGCAAGATCTGTCATGGGACAAATGGATTATTATCTTCTCAGCGGACAGGTGAGGAATATTATTGTTTATTATTTTAATTCTGTTACAGGAGACATTGGCTTCAGTGAACTGGGAGATGATGTGAGCATGGTTTAATTTAGATTCATTAAAGGAGTCTGGGTCATTCTTTCAATTGAAGACTTTATTCTGAATGTGTGTTTTTTTTTTATACAAATTTGACTATGGGGTTAGTAATGGGGAAGTCTTAAAAATGCCTTTCCATTACTAACCTCTGGGCTTGATGTCACCTGACAATACAAAGGTGACATCAATCCCCCCAACTATCACCCCACTTGCCACCGCACCAGGGCAAGTGGGAAGAGTGAGGGTAAGTGCCAGTATTGGTGCACCTTATTTATGTGCCATTTCTGGGTCTGCTGAGAGCTGATGTTTTTAGTCTAGAATGGGGCCAATGTCCATCGTCCCTTTGTAGGCTATTAATATCAGCACATAGCTGTCTGCCAAGCCTTTGTTGGATATTAATATCCTGGGAAACTCCACTGGTATTACCCCCTTCCCACACTATAAACATCTGCCCACAGCTGTCTGCTTTCCCTCTGCTCGTTAAAAAATTGTCGGGGGGACCCCACGCCAGTTTTTTTCAGAAGATAATTTAGTAACTAATAAAATACAAGTAGAGTTACCTGCACACAAACTGTACTAATTCTATATGTGACTGACATCTTAATATCTATCTATTCTATCTATTCTATTCTGTTGGGTCATGCTGTGATCTTACTGTACGCGGCAGATGAATTGCCAGCATTTCAAAGGACATGGATGTGTAAAAATTGGATGGCGCTCTCATGGTCCAAGTAACATGTAATTTTTTTCTCGCACCCATTGTATTGATTAGTGTCGTCCAAGAATCAAGAACAGTTGCAGCATACTCACAGAATAACACTGATCAGAGTGCGGTCTGATTTTTTATCGGATTGCACTCATCCGTTTTCCTTGCAGATGAGTATGAGCCCTTAAGGTGACTATAATGTGATTTTTTATTTTATTCTTAATTTTACACTCTATGTAGACAGCAGGGGCTGAAAACAACTCTCAATGTTATTCCCTGCTCTCACTGATCACAGGCAGAGCAGAGGACAGTGATGTGAGCTGTCTTCAACACCCGGCACCGGGGATTAGCGCAAACAGTACTGCTGATTTCCAGGTGCCCTTATGTGTGATACTGATGCGGCACATGGTTCCCACACGTATGAAACGCACAGACACGGATATCTCCAAGCCAGACAAAATTGTTGGTACTTTGCCAAAATTTGCTTTCAGCCATGACTGTATCTATAATGTAGCGTTGGATGCGTCCTTCTGTCCAAAGCCGGTATAGACTGCTCCTGCGCAGTGTGGTTGGAGTCAGAAGGACACATCCAGCATTAATAGAAGTGACAAGGAGGATGACGAGGATGGAGACTGAATACGTGAGGATATACCGCGAGCTCCTTTAAAGCTGGGAGTGTTGGGCCGGAGTCAGCGCCTGCACATGGCACAATATCTGGCGCTATTTTACTGAAGAAAAATTTGCACACAGCGTTTTCAACAAAATTTAAATATTTAATTCAGACATGTAGCCGGGGAGCGGGGGGAAAGGTTCATTGCTTTTTCTTTGTATGTATTGTGGTGTAGTGACCACTGCGTCCGCTAGGGGGCGCTGTGTGGGTGTCCCAGGACGGGCGGATAGTCAGATCCAAAGTGGGAGTAGGAGCAGGGTCCTAAAGGACTGTTATGTATCCCAAAGTGGGTGGTCTTGGGATGAAGGCTTGATTATGTGCTGATCAGCAGAGCTGATCTTTTGTTCCAATGTGTTAGGGAGAAGCCTTCTGGTGATTGGTGAGATTGGTGGGATCAATCACCTACAAGCCCACCTAGGGGCGGGTGTCCAGAACGCCATAGTAAAATATATGTGTATGAATGCTTGAAGGACCTGTGATGAGGTCATAGCCATGTGATCCGGTGGGCATGGCTACGGATCATATAAGGTGGCCAGGGTAGGTCATATGAGTGAATGTTTGGACCCGGTTGGTCCGTATGAAAGGTCTCGTCTGGCTGACGTGAGGCCGACTGAGGAAGATGGGTCTGCCTTCCTGAGTGTACGTGGAGACGTGTGTCTCATAGTTTCCTGGAGGGAATGAACGTCTGCACTAAGAAGCAGCCTTGAGGTAACCCGGACAGGGGGATATAACTGTGAGGCTAGAGAGCCTGTGTACCGGATATAGCAAAGCCTGTGTGACCACAGGATTAACAGAGTGAAGCTCTGTCATGGACGCTATGCTGATTTGATATGAACTTTCTGTTGCTGTTGATGGTTTATGCTGCATAATAAACTGAATGGACTGAGTTATGTTGAGAAACCAGTGACGGACGTGATTTATCGGCTGACTAGCGAGTATCCCCTACCTTAACGACAAGCGCTACCTTACAGTATAGAACAACAGCAGGGCATGCAGGATGGGGGAGCATATACCAGGATGGGAAACAAATACCAAGCTGGGGGAGC
Organism: Dendrobates tinctorius; assembly: GCF_039654945.1. Taxonomy (NCBI): domain Eukaryota; kingdom Metazoa; phylum Chordata; class Amphibia; order Anura; family Dendrobatidae; genus Dendrobates; species Dendrobates tinctorius. Next base: position 18,262,421 of record NW_027361731.1, on the reverse strand, counting down.
ATATACCACACTGGGGGAGCATATACCAGGCTGGGGGAGCATATACCACACTGGGGGAGCATATACCAGGCTGGAGGAGCATACACAATGCTGAGGGAGCATATACATGGTTGGGGGAACTTATTCAAGGCTGGAGAGCATATACCAGGCTGGCTGAGTATATATCAGGCTGGGGGACATATACCAGGCTGGGGGAGCATATACCAGGCTGAAGGAGCATATTTCAGGCTGGAGGCACATATACAAGGATGGGGGTGCATATACCAAGCTGGAGGAGCATATACCAGGCTGAAGGAGCATATTTCACGCTGGAGGAGCATATACCAGGATGGGGGAGTATTTACCAGGCTGCGAGGAGCATATACCAGGCTGGGGGGAGCATATACCAGGCTGGGGGAGCATATACCAGGCTGGGGGAGCATATACAAGGCTAGAGAGCATATACCAGGTTGGGGGAGCATATACCAGGTTGGGGGAGCATATACCAGGCTGGGGGAGCTGTAGGAAAGGTGGATGGGGGCAGATCCAGGATGGGGCTATAGAAGTCCATATACCATGGGTGGAAAAACATACCAGGCTGGAGGAGCATATACGAGGATGCAGAAGCATATACCTAGATGCAGGAGCATTTACCAGGATGGGGGAACATATACCAGGCTGGAGGAACATATTCCAGGCTGGAGGAGCAAATACCAGGCTAGGGGAGCATATGCCAGGATAGAGGAGTATATACCAGGCTAGGGGAGCATATGCCTGGCTGGGGGAGCATATACCAGGATGGGGGAACATATACCAGGATGAGGGAGCATATACCAGGATGGGGTTGCATATACCAAGCTGGAGGAGCTATATCAGGATTCAGGAGCATTTACCAGGCTGGAGGAGCATATACCAGACTGGAGGAGCATATACCAGGATGGGGAGCATATACCAGGCTGGAGGAGCATATAGCAGGATGCAGGCGTATATACCAGGCTGGGGGAGCATTATATAGGCTGGGGATTCAGGATGGGGGAGAACATACCAGGCTAGGGTAGCATATACCAGGATAGGATAGGGGAGAATATACCAGGATGGGGGAGCATATACCAGGCTGGAGGAGCATATATCAGGATGCAGGCGTATATACCAGGCTGGGGGAGCATTATATAGGCTGGGGATTCAGGATGGGGGAGAACATACCAGGCTAGGGTAGCATATACCAGGATAGGATAGGGGAGAATATACCAGGATGGGGGAGCGTATATCAGGTTGGGGAAGTGTATACCAGGCTGGGTGAGCATATACCAGGCTGGGGGAGCATATATCAGGATGGGGGAGCATATACCAGGTTGGGGAAGTGTATACCAGGCTGGGTTAGCATATAACAGGATGGGGGAGCATATAACAGGATGGGGGAGCATATACCATGCTGCAGGGGCATATACGAGGCTGGGGGAGCATATAATAGGCTGAGGAACTAGGATGGGGGAGAATATACCAGGATAGAATAGGGGAATCAATAAGACTCTGGAAGGAAAGTAAAAGCGCAATAGGGTCTTATCTGGATATTAAGAGATACCTCTAATCAGATTTTACTCACCAGATAGAGCCCAAACACAGGCTCACAGAAATATTAACTGCTTCAGATCCACCGGTCCCCTCATGACCAGCCAGAGTTAAAAAAAATGGGATAAAAAGGTGGAATAACTTGCTTGAAAGATAGAAGTCCAAATGGATATTCAGATGAAAAGGTGGCTTTATTCAACGCATTTCAGAGTATTATGTTTCCTTCATCAGGATCCACAAAAGTACTCCGAAACGCGTTGAATAAAGCCACCTTTACATCTGAATATCCATTTGGTCTTCTATCTTTCAAGCAGTGCGGAGTTAATCCACCTTTTTATCCCATTTTTTTTACTCAGGATAGGATAGGGGAGAATATACTAGGATGGGTGAGTATATACCAGACTGGGGGAGCAAATATCAGGCTAGGGGAGCATATACCAAGATGAGGGAGCATATACCAGACTGGAGGAGCATATACCAGACTGGGGGAGCATTTACCAGGCTGGGGAGCATATATAAGGATGTGGGACCATATATCAGGACTAGCTATTGATCCCGTTGTACGCCGGGTTATGAGCATTTTTATTGGTGCATTTTTGTGCTATGTTAAAGGGAACTCGTCACCAAAAATAACTTTGTTAACCTGCAAATGTGTAATCAATCTGCAGGTTAACAGTGTTATGTTGCCTGGTGCCCGCACGCAGCCAAATGCAGAGGGGGGAAATGATCTTTATTCTTAGCAGTATGGTCATTTCAAAAAAGTGTGCTCATTTCTGCATCATAGAAGAACTTCATATGCTGCCATGTCACGTCTCACCATGACTACTCTGTAATGGTCTTGTACTGGCATGCTCCTGCACTGTCACTTTTCTAACCAGCCTTCCCAATACAGTCCATGGCTGTGCTGGTGGAGATGCTGCACTAAATTCACAGGGTCACTTAGTTCATTGTGTAAGAGTCAAATTAGCCAATCTGCTATTACCAGAGCTAAGTTGTTACCCGGTTTTGAGTAGATTATTACCGAACCAGACTTCTATATCCTTTCCTGATCTGCCTACATATTTCTTGTTGACCTCAAAACGGTTTGGCTTCTCACTTGACTGTCCTTCCAGGACCGGTACGGCCGATAGAAATTCAACATATAATTACAGTAGAATCTGTGACTCCTCTGCATTTAGTGGTCACTACTCACCTGGGTAGTCATATGTAGGAATCTCCTCTTTACACCGCTCATCACCCCTCACATATGTCTCTGTAGTATTAATATGGGTCAGATCTTCACCCTGAAACAAATATTGTAAAAGTCACAGACAGATGGAGAAGTCCCATCTATGATCAGCTCTAATCCTGCCATCTCCACCGCTCTCATTACACAAGTATAAAACATATAATACTGGTGGTAGCACGGACAAACATGATACACAACTAAAATATGTGTATAAAATACATATTTATTAATTCAATTAAAAATCATTATGTACAGTGGGGAAAAAAAGTATTTAGTCAGTCAGCAATAGTGCAAGTTCCACCACTTAAAAAGATGAGAGGCGTCTGTAATTTACATCATAGGTAGACCTCAACTATGGGAGACAAACTGAGAAAAAAAATCCAGAAAATCACATTGTCTGTTTTTTTTTTCATTTTATTTGCATATTATGCTGGAAAATAAGTATTTGGTCAGAAACAAGCAATCAAGATTTCTGGCTCTCACAGACCTGTAACTTCTTCTTTAAGAGTCTCCTCTTTCCTCCACTCATTACCTGTAGTAATGGCACCTGTTTAAACTTGTTATCAGTATAAAAAGACACCTGTGCACACCCTCAAACAGTCTGACTCCAAACTCCACTATGATGAAGACCAAAGAGCTGTCAAAGGACACCAGAAACAAAATTGTAGCCCTGCACCAGGCTGGGAAGACTGAATCTGCAATAGCCAACCAGCTTGGAGTGAAGAAATCAACTGTGGGAGCAATAATTAGAAAATGGAAGACATACAAGACCACTGATAATCTCCCTCGATCTGTTGCTCCACGCAAAATCCCACCCCGTGGGGTCAGAATGATCTCAAGAACGGTGAGCAAAAATCCCAGAACCACGCGGGGGGACCTAGTGAATGAACTGCAGAGAGCTGGGACCAATGTAACAAGGCCTACCATAAGTAACACACTACGCCACCATGGACTCAGATCCTGCAGTGCCAGACGTGTCCCACTGCTTAAGCCTGTACATGTCCGGGCCCGTCTGAAGTTTGCTAGAGAGCATTTGGATGATCCAGAGGAGTTTTGGGAGAATGTCCTATGGTCTGATGAAACCAAACTGGAACTGTTTGGTAGAAACACAACTTGTCGTGTTTGGAGGAAAAAGAATACTGAGTTGCATCCATCAAACACCATACCTACTGTAAAGCATGGTGGTGGAAACATCATGCTTTGGGGCTGTTTCTCTGCAAAGGGGCCAGGACGACTGATCCGGGTACATGAAAGAATGAATGGGGCCATGTATCGTGAGATTTTGAGTGCAAACCTCCTTCCATCAGCAAGGGCATTGAAGATGAAACGTGGCTGGGTCTTTCAACATGACAATGATCCAAAGCACACCGCCAGGGCAACGAAGGAGTGGCTTCGTAAGAAGCATTTCAAGGTCCTGGAGTGGCCTAGCCAGTCTCCAGATCTCAACCCTATAGAAAACCTTTGGAGGGAGTTGAAAGTCCGTGTTGCCAAGCGAAAAGCCAAAAACATCACTGCTCTAGAGGAGATCTGCATGGAGGAATGGGCCAACATACCAACAACAGTGTGTGGCAACCTTGTGAAGACTTACAGAAACGTTTGACCTCTGTCATTGCCAACAAAGGATATATCACAAAGTATTGAGATGAAATTTTTTTTCTGACCAAATACTTATTTTCCACCATAATATGCAAATAAAATGAAAAAAAACAGACAATGTGATTTTCTGGATTTTTTTTTCTCAGTTTGTCTCCCATAGTTGAGGTCTACCTATGATGTAAATTACAGACGCCTCTCATCTTTTTAAGTGGTGGAACTTGCACTATTGCTGACTGACTAAATACTTTTTTTCCCCACTGTATATAATAAATACAAAAATAGGGGATGGACAAAAATCAAAAAGTGGAAAAAATACTATGCGGGGTGATACAGGGCAAACATATTTAGAGCACCAAAACAGTATAATGTTGCCATATATAATATATAAATTCCAATATCATTAGAGTAACATGGCAGAGGGTGCACACAAATATATATATAGCAAATAAAGCAAAATATATATTAAAGTGTTAAAAAGTTTATACATAGAGACCCGGTAATAAAGGATTTGTCAAAGCTCAGGCGAAACGCGCGTCGGGCAGGTGCGGGCTGCTGCAGGGGTCTCTCGCTGGTCAGTATACTGCTTCTATTTTCCTCTATGGGCATTTCCTTATACATTGGCACCTTATACTAAATGTATATTTGCACTTTATTATCTCTGGTCACTTGACTTTTATTACCGGGTCTGTATGTATTACTTTTTAACACTTTAATATATATTTACTTTTTGTGCATCTGAGGATAGTTATCCATTTGGCTTTATTTTTGTGCAGTACTGTCCTGATATTTATTGTATATCTATATATATTTTTGTGCACCCTCTGCCATGTTACTCTAATGATATTGGAATTTATATATTATATATGGCAATATTATACTGCTTTGGTGCTCTAAATATGTGTGTCCCGTATCACCCTGCGTAGTATTTTTTCCACTTTTTGGTTTTTGCCTTTCCCCTATTTTTGTATTTATATACATCATGCTTTTTAATTGAATTAATAAATATGTATTTTATACGCATATTTTAGTTGTGTATCATGTTTGTTGGTGCAATATCCAGTGGATACACAGATTTCTCATGCTGATTGCTTCTATTCGTGTATATAATACTGGTGGATAAAACAAGACTGAGCACAAGACCTTCACAGCCGTCTACACATCATAGGGGAGATCTCATGACACCTTCTCTCCATCTACCTGATGATCCTGAGGAACATTGGGATCTTCTTGTTTACAGTCCTGTGGAAGAAGAGGACGGGGACATCTCTCTGGTGTTGTCCTCTTACTGGATAGATCTGGAGGAAACACATACAGGGACTGAATTCATTCTTTACATACAGATAATTATAGGCCGTGTGTATTTAGTCCTGTCTATTACCTGGTGATGTGAGGGGCTGGGGAACCTCCATCATGACGTCCTTGTAAACATCTTTGTGTCCCTCTAAATACTCCCACTCCTCCATGGAGAAATAGACGGAGACATCCTGACACCTTATAGGAACCTGACACATACAATGATACCGTCATCCCCCGATACCTTTATAGTGTTACTGTATAATGTCCCAGCAGTGTCACCTCTCCAGTCAGCAGCTCAGTCATCTTGTAGAGGAGTTCTAGGATCTTCTGGTCATTGATGTCCTCATGTTTCAGGGTGTGAGGTGGAGGCCCCATGATTGAGCTTTGGGGTCTTCCCCATCCCTCAGACACAGGGTCCTGACAGCGCTCACTAGAGGTCTTCTTCATCACTGTGTAATCCTGGTTATGGAGAGACACATTAATAAATCTCACTACAGACATTTCCAGAGTCCTCACCTCTCCAGTTCTTTCCATCTGTTATTCCCATAGATAAGAATGTAAAAAGAAGCCATGACATATCTGGAGAATTCTTGCATGAGGTACCATTGATGAGGAGAGGCTGCCATCTGCTGGAAAGCCAAAATCAAGTGGAACGAAAGTATGCTGGAAGATTTGCAGGGTGAATGACCTTGTGTGCTTGACAGGATCAGGTGACCCACAGGAAAGACTTCCCTGGTATAAAAGCCCTGCGTGCCCATCCATGAGAAGATTTGGCACCAGGGAAGGAAGTGGGGCAGACATGCTCCAGGGACACTGCTGAGACCAGCGTGGTAGGCCTCAGAGGGGAGTCTACGCCACCCAGATGTCGGTCACCTTCTGGTAACGTCTGGATTCCCAAGAAGATATCCCCAAGAACGGCTTACACTGGTCAGAGCCAGAAGCTGCGTACTGCGGTCAAGTCTCCGAGGCCTGACAATGCTGACGCCCAGTCCTCTCTGCTTTGAGCCTGAGAGACTTCCGCCGATGGTCAAGGCAAGAAGACCCATGCGGAGACTGCGACAGGAGAGGCACGCCTGCGATTGAGGAGGAACAACAGGGTCGTCACTTCCAGCTATCATCAACGGTAACGGGGTCAGCTGGGACTAGGAGTACACTTTGGGAAGGGGCCGATTGGTGCAAGGCTCAATGGGCTTTTATATACTTTTTCAGAAAGAGACTTGCGGCCTAGCAGGAAAACTTGGTGATCCCAGCTAGAACCAGAGTTTTGAGTGAGAACTCACGTGGTGACTCGGACTCCCAAGACTGGGCGCACCACCTTTGTGAAAAGGACACTAACATTAACTAGTGAAAGACTTTCTTGTTTATTCTAAACCTGTTGTTATTCCCTCTACTGTAAAATTGCATAGCTACTAACACTAATTGTTTAATAGTTACTGTTGCGGGCATGGCCTAGACAGCATGTGAAGAAGAAATGTTTTACACAGCTCCTGCTTTCCATCTTGAAATATCCTTGGTTACTTGGCTTTAGCCTAAGTCATACAGCCTAGAACTGACCAATGTGTCCCCTCTAAATGCGGTCTGTGCTCCAGGGACCACGCTGTGGAGATAAATCATGACACGCAGCAGGAAAGTGGGAGAGAAGGAGACCCGGCCGAGGGAAGATGAATCCTTCAAAATGGCTTCTACACAAGGTACTCCAGCCAAAGGAAGAGCAGCAGATGCTGCTGCAAGACTAGAACATTTTAAAGGGGTCTCTGTGACTCCCCTGCAGCTTGAGGCATAATCAGGCATGGAGGATGCTCGCAATACAACTGAGCAGCAATTGGGGATGGAAAAAAGAGATACAAGATGGGAACATGTTGCAGACACTCATATCATGTGAGGAAAGGCCACCCCTGCAGACCAAAGGGAGCAAGTCTGGATCACCCCTGCAGACCAAAGGGAGCAAGTCTGGATCACCCCTGCAGACCAAAGGGAGCAAGTCTGGATTACCCCTGCAGACCAAAGAGAGCAAGTCTGGATCACCCCTGCAGACCAAAGGGAGCAAGTCTGGGCTATGGGTTCCCTCACAGGATGATGTCCCTGAACCAACTACTGAGAGATGTATTTGCAGCCGTCTCCTTGTTTAACACTACTTTAGCAATGATTAGTGAACAAATGGGTAGCATGAAGGAGGATATTCACCACCGTATTAAACAGGACCTCCATACGGTAAATGGGAGAGAGTTGGATGCGTGGAGGATAAAATGCCTCAAATTATTAGAGATGTTAAGAAAACTGTGCAGAACATTTCCCTACTGTTGGCTGAAATGCAGGAAGCGCAGAAATATTATAAGGCTGGTGGGGGTCCCCGAACAAGTGGAAGGAAAGGATCCTGAGGGATTTTTTGAAGAGTGGCTATATAATACCATAGGAAAGGAGGCGCTCTCGTTAGTTTTTGCAATTGAACGAGCACACAGGGTGCCCAGCAGACCCCTCCAACCAGGTTCTCCCCCACGTCCAGTCTTAAAAAAGCCAGAGAACGTTAAGATCTCTCTACTAATGGATATAAAACTTCCATTTATCCGGACTTTTCTGAAGAAATAACAAAAAAGGCGAGTAAAAATTTTTTGATATTAAAAAAGACTGAGAGATAATCAAGTGCCCTACTCCATGCTTTATCCTGCTAGACTCCGAGTCTCTTTGTGACCCCGCATGATGACTTGGTGTGGCTGGACAATGACGAAAAAGACCTACGGAACAGGCGCCCCTGAGAACTGTGTGATCCTGACACAAGCAGACGGTTGTGGCTTCTTTTTTACCCCTTCCCTGCGTATAATATTTTTCAATTTTTGCCAGTCTGTTCTATGGCAGGTAGCCACTTAATACCTGTTTAGATAAGCGGGGAGGCTGGAATTCACATGGTGTGCTACATAACAACAACAGAGGCAGCCCGTCACACGACTCCAGGAACATGGAAAGCCTCAATCCTCTTATTAGAAGAGGAATGTCTATTAAGGTGTTTATATGGGTTATTAGTTTTTTTATATGCAGTTGGGTTAGGGAACTACTGTATGCATGACCAGCTACCTGCATAGGTCATGGATGTCATTTGAATATTATTCAGTCTATAGCACGCACTCTAGAGGAGTGAGTCTTCTGGTTCATAGAGCCATCCCGTTCACATGCATCAAAATCATGGTAGACTCAGAGGGTCACTTTGTCTCTGTATTTGGTACTATACATAATACCCCAATCCTTATAGTAGCCATTTACAGTGGGAAAAAAAAGTATTTAGTCAGTCAGCAATAGTGCAAGTTCCACCACTTAAAAAGATGAGAGGCGTCTGTAATTTACATCATAGGTAGACCTCAACTATGGGAGACAAACTGAGAAAAAAAAATCCAGAAAATCACATTGTCTGTTTTTTTTTTCATTTTATTTGCATATTATGGTGGAAAATAAGTATTTGGTCAGAAACAAAATTTCATCTCAATACTTTGTGATATATCCTTTGTTGGCAATGACAGAGGTCAAACGTTTTCTGTAAGTCTTCACAAGGTTGCCACACACTGTTGTTGGTATGTTGGCCCATTCCTCCATGCAGATCTCCTCTAGAGCAGTGATGTTTTTGGCTTTTCGCTTGGCAACATGGACTTTCAACTCCCTCCAAAGGTTTTCTATAGGGTTGAGATCTGGAGACTGGCTAGGCCACTCCAGGACCTTGAAATGCTTCTTACGAAGCCACTCCTTCGTTGCCCTGGTGGTGTGCTTTGGATCATTGTCATGTTGAAAGACCCAGCCACGTTTCATCTTCAATGCCCTTGCTGATGGAAGGAGGTTTGCACTCAAAATCTCACGATACATGGCCCCATTCATTCTTTCATGTACCCGGATCAGTCGTCCTGGCCCCTTTGCAGAGAAACAGCCCCAAAGCATGATGTTTCCACCACCATGCTTTACAGTAGGTATGGTGTTTGATGGATGCAACTCAGTATTCTTTTTCCTCCAAACACGACAAGTTGTGTTTCTACCAAACAGTTCCAGTTTGGTTTCATCAGACCATAGGACATTCTCCCAAAACTCCTCTGGATCATCCAAATGCTCTCTAGCAAACTTCAGATGGGCCCGGACATGTACAGGCTTAAGCAGTGGGACACGTCTGGCACTGCAGGATCTGAGTCCATGGTGGCGTAGTGTGTTACTTATGGTAGGCCTTGTTACATTGGTCCCAGCTCTCTGCAATTCATTCACTAGGTCCCCCCGCGTGGTTCTGGGATTTTTGCTCACCGTTCTTGTGATCATTCTGAACCCATGGGGTGGGATTTTGCGTGGAGCACCAGATCGAGGGAGATTATCAATGGTCTTGTATGTCTTCCATTTTCTAATTATTGCTCCCACAGTTGATTTCTTCACTCCAAGCTGGTTGGCTATTGCAGATTCAGTCTTCCCAGCCTGGTGCAGGGCTACAATTTTGTTTCTGGTGTCCTTTGACAGCTCTTTGGTCTTCACCATAGTGGAGTTTGGAGTCAGACTGTTTGAGGGTGTGCACAGGTGTCTTTTTATACTGATAACAAGTTTAAACAGGTGCCATTACTACAGGTAATGAGTGGAGGAAAGAGGAGACTCTTAAAGAAGAAGTTACAGGTCTGTGAGAGCCAGAAATCTTGATTGCTTGTTTCTGACCAAATACTTATTTTCCACCATAATATGCAAATAAAATGAAAAAAAAACAGACAATGTGATTTTCTGGATTTTTTTTTCTCAGTTTGTCTCCCATAGTTGAGGTCTACCTATGATGTAAATTACAGACGCCTCTCATCTTTTTAAGTGGTGGAACTTGCACTATTGCTGACTGACTAAATACTTTTTTTCCCCACTGTATATCCCTCCACCTTACTCCGGTGAGGTGCTGAAAAAAATACTCACTCTCTCCTCCACACTCCCACACGTGCCTTTGCTCATGATGGGGTATTTCAATATGTATTTACACCCGTACTGGGATAAATTTCATACAGGAACTATACCTGAGTCAGCCTCACGGACCGCTCTATCCAGAGTTCTATCGGAACTGGAGTTGATAGATATTTGGCGCACTAAGCACCCCAATATCAAACAATACTCTTGTTATTCAACGTCTGACCATTCGCTATCCAGAATTGACTTGGCGGTTGGAAATATGAATATTATATCTCTGGTATAGGGGGTTGAGTATTTACCAAGAACCGTGTCAGATCATTCCCCCATAAGGGTACAACTGAGATGGGCACGGAGGGCTTGGTCACCAAGAACATATGGCGGTTAAACCCATTTTGGATTCAAACTATTGGGGGTTCTCTACACGACAGATTGCGGGAATACTTTAACATTAATATGGACTCCACTTCGAGGTTAATAGTATGGGATGCCATGAAAGCATTTGTTAGAGGGCTCTATATTGGTGAAATTAGTAAACGGAAAACTAAAAGAAGAGACTACACCCAAAAGTTACAAGAGCAGGTCGGCCTAGCATAATCGGAATTTATATCAAACCTCTCAGCTAGCACTGCGGAAAATATGAAAGAATCTCAAGAACGTATGAAAAATCACCTATTGGGACAAGCTGCCCATTCAAGTTTTATTTTTTTGCAAAACAAACATATTTTACGGAGGGTGAAAGTGCCGGCCACTTGCTAGCAACTATTGTTAAAGTTCAAAATTCGTCCTCGTACATTTCTAGACTAGTCTCTGACACTGGGGTCGTGGTTACGGAGGAGGTAGATATTCTCTAAACTCTGCATTACTTTTCTAGTATTCTTTTAGAAACTTCACCAATTCAGAAGAAATAAGAGAACTTTTTAGCAACCATTTCATTACCACAATTATCAAATCTAGAGAGGGATATACTAGAAAAACCAACTGAACCTGAGGAATTGGAGGAGGCCATCCAGGGGTCCAAAAATGAGAAGGCCCCAGGCTCAGAAGGGTTACCAGTGGAATTCTTCAAAACATATCAAGAAATATTGCTTCCAAATTTACTGGAAGTTTTTCAAGAAAGTATTAGAATTGGTAACCTCCTGGAATCTATGAAAGAGGCGGTGGTGGTTTTGATATTGAAACCTGGAAAGGATCCATCCCTGCCTGATTCTTATAGACCCATCTCCCTCCTCCAAAATGACGTAAAACTGCTGGCCAAGATTCTTGCAAATAGATTATTCAAGGTAATTACAAGGGTAATACACGATGGTCAAACTGCATTTACAGCAAACATGTTGTGAGACTGGTAGTACTCCGGGGGTGAACCCTCAGGACCGTGACGATGAACCTCCCTCAGGCGAGCTGGCCAGGTGTACCACCCCCTATACAGGGAGCGTTAGGGGCAGGCCCAGGGGAGACTATCACCGCGGAAGCTGATACCTGGGGACAGCCGGAGGGAAACACAGGTGGGAGCCGGACTGGAAGACAGGAAGGAGATGGCGATGACCACAGGGGAGACTGCAGTGGACTCGGGGGCGGAGGTAGACAACACGGGTGGAGGCAGGAACGGGCTATAGGAAAGACACTGGAGCAGGCGGACACAGGCTGGAACGGACGGGACCTGGAAGGGAACACAGGAAGGTCACAAGCGGGGAAAAGACAGAGAACCAGGAAGGGTACGGATCGCTAGGACAGGAGGACAGCAGGAGAGCGAGGACCCGAGATCAATCGTGAACCACAACTGATAGTCAGGCTCTGAGCATGGGGCGAAGCTGCCTGATATAGGGCATGTTGGAGGACTTCCGGGTCAGAGTACATCCAGGATCATGAAGGCAACGGGATAGGGTGGCTCCGTCTGGGGAAGGCGTGCCTTAGTATGTGGCACGAGGTGCGCATGCGCACCCGACGGGGGACAGAGGCCGGCCGCAGGACCGGAAGTGGGGAAGATGATTGATGCGTGCCTGCTGTGGGGGCACACCGAGAGAGGTGAGAGCGTCAGGGAGCCCTGGGCGGCGCGGTGACAGGAGAGGCGGCAGGAGTCGCCGGCACCATGACAGCGGAGACAGCGGGAGCCACGGCAGAGGCGGCTGGAGCAGCGGCCGCAGTGACAGCGGGAGCTGTGGAACAGATGGTAGAGGTGACAGTATCCCCCTCCTTATGCCCCCTCTTCTTAAGACCGGAAAGGAATTTTGCTAAAATACAAGGAGCCCGGATGTTCTCCCGGGGCTCCCAAGATCTTTCCTCAGTGCCAAAACCCTTCCAATCAATTAGGAAGAGGGTCTTACCTCTAGATCTTTTCATAGCGAGAATGTCTTTAACTTCAAAGACATCCTGTGCGGACACAGGCAGAGGCGAGCGACCAGTGGAAGGATGAAATTGGTTAAGTATGACAGGTTTCAAGAGGGAAACATGGACGGAATTAGGAATTCGGAGCAAGGCGGGGAGTTTTAACTTGTAGGCCACATCATTGATACGAGCTAAGACTTCAAAAGGCCCTATGTACCGAGGACCTAGTTTATACGAGGGTAGCTTAAGGCGGACAAATCTTGAAGACAGCCATACTTTATCCCCAGGTTGGTACAGTGGGGAATCTAGGCGTTTCTTGTCGGCATGTCTCTTGATCCTGCCTTGAGCTCGTTCAAGTGCAGTTTTGGTCTCCTGCCAGACCCTGGAGAATTCCTTGGTCAGAAGATCGGCCGTCGGCACACCCGAGACAGGGGGTACCAGCAGAGGAATACCAGGATGTTGCCCGTAGACAATAAAGAAGAGTGACTTGGAAGAGGATTCGCTGGTGTGGTTGTTGTAGGTGAATTCAGCCTACGGGAGAAAGCTGGACCAATCGTTTTGGTGGGCGTTGGAGAAATGCCGAAGATACGTCACAAGGATCTGATTTGTATGTTCTGCTTGACCGTTGGTTTGGGGATGGTAGGCAGAGGAGAAGTCCAACGTCACTTCCATCATCTTGCATAGGTTCTCTCCAAAACTGCGAGGTGAACTGAACCCCTCTGTCTGAAACGATGTGCTTGGGGAAACCGTGAATCCGAAAAACATGGGAGATGAAAATCCTCGCCAACTTGGGAGCAGACGGTAAACCAGGCAGAGCAATGAAATGGACCATCTTGGAAAATCGATCCACCACGACCAGGATGACGGTGTGGCCTGAAGACCGAGGCAGATCAGTAATAAAGTCCATTGCGACATGCTGCCAGGGGGCCAAAGGAACCGGAAGCGGGTGCAAGAGACCAGGTAGGTGCCGAGGGACTTTGTTTTTGGCACACGACGGACAGGACGTGATAAAGCTTCGGACATCTTGAGGAAGAGATGGCCACCAATAGAAACGAGAGATGAGAAGGAGAGTTTTCTTGAGGCCAACATGGCTTGGAGGCATGGCCCCAGTGTAAAACTCATTTCCTTTCGCTTTCTTTCACAAAGGTCTTACCCGGCGGCAACGAAGTCAAATTAACGGGGGCGACCACGATGATTTTACTAGGGTCCACAATGTGTGATGGCTCTTCTTCGTTATTGGTGACCAGAAAGGACCTGGATAAAGCATCTGCTTTGAGATTCTTATCACCAGGACGGAAATGAAGCTCAAAATTGAACCGGGCAAAGAATAGCGACCACCTGGCTTGCCGAGGATTAAGTCTCTGTGCTGACTGGATGTATGCCAGGTTCTTGTGGTCGGTGTAGATTTTAAAAGGATGTACAGCTCCCTCCAGAAGATAACGCCACTCTTCCAAGGCTAATTTGATGGCGAGCAGCTCCCTGTCACCAATGGTGTAGTTTCGCTCCGCGGTGGAGAACATTTTAGAAAAGAACCTGCAGGTGACTAGTCGACCGGAGGAGGATCTCTGAGAAAGAACCGCCCTGGCTCCGATGGCAGAAGCATCCACCTCAAAGATAAAGGGCTTGTTAATATCAGGACGATGGAGAACGGGAGCTTTAGCGAAGGCTTGCCTCAAGGTTCGGAAGGCGCTTTCGGCCTCTGGAGACCAGAGGTGAGGGTTAGCTCCCTTACAGGTCAGGGCGGAGATAGGAGCGGTCAAAGTAGAAAAGTGTGGGATAAACTGCCGGTAGTAATTAGCAAAACCAAGGAACCGCTGGATCGCCTTAATTCCCTGGGGACGCAGCAAGTTGAGTACGGCAGACACTTTTCCAGGGTCCATGCGTAGACTAGAGTCGGAAATGATATAACCCAAGAATGGCAGGGAGGACTGTTCGAAGGTGCACTTCTTGAGCTTGGCAAACAAATGATGCTCTCTCAAACGTAGTAAGACTTGGCGGACATCTTTTCTGTGGGTAGCCAGGTCCGAGGAAAACACTAGAATGTCGTCCAAATACACCACTACACAGGAGTAGAGAAGATCTCGGAACACGTCATTGACAAACTCCTGGAACACTGCAGGAGCATTGCACAAGCCGAAGGGCATGACCAAATATTCATAGTGGCCGTTACGGGTGTTGAAAGCGGTCTTCCACTCGTCTCCGGAACGAATACAGATCAGATTATAGGCCCCCCCGGAGACCCAACTTTGTGAAGACCCGTGCGCCCTGTAGACGGTCGAACAGCTCCAGAATGAGAGGAAGCGGATATTTGTTTTTAATGGTGATATCACTGAGAACCCGGTAGTCAGTGCAGGGATGGAGGGATCCATCCATTTTCTTGCTAAAAAGAAACCTGCTCCCGCAGGCGAAGACGACTTGCGAATAAAGCCTCTGGCCAGATTTTCGTGGATATATTTGGATATGGCCTGGGTCTCGGGGGGGACAGTGGATAGATCCGACCTCGGGGTGGAGTAGAGCTGGGGACAAGGTCGATTGGGCAATTGTAGGGGCGATGCGGTGGTAGAATCTCCGCCTCCCTCTTGTTAAAGACGTCAGAAAAAGCCCAATATCACGAAGGTAAATCTGTAGAGACTGAGGTGGAACGCGAGGAATTCTTTGGCTGGACAGAAAGCAGACATTTGTCTTGACAAGACTGTCCCCAACGCAGGATATCACCGGAGCGCCAGTCTAGGGTAGGCTCATGGGTTCTTAGCCAGGGAAGGCCCAAGAGGATGGTAAGAGATAACGAGGGCAGCACGTAGAAGACTATCTTCTCCAGGTGCAAGGCTCCAATCTGAAGTTCCACTTCTTTGGTGACCAGAGTAACGGACTCCCGCAAGGGTTGACCGTCGACCGAAGCAATCTGCCGAGGGGTCTCCAGGGATCTGACAGGGATATGAAGTATCCTAACCGCCTCGAACTGAATAAAGTTGCCAGCTGCACCCGAATCTATGTAAGCCCACTCAGAAACATGTTTGGGACCTAGGTGCAAAAGGATGGAAAGGGTCAAGGGTGGAGAGGAATCACAGATACCTAGGGAGGCCTCGCTTACCTGTCCTAGGCAGAGGCGTTTCCCGGGCGTATAGGACAGGAGTGGAGGAAGTGGGATCAACTCCCACAATAGAAGCAGAGCCTCGGTTCGACCCTCTCTCTCCGGCGCTCCTCCACCGGCTTGAGATGATCCACTTGCATAGGTTCCGGTGCAGGGCCCGCAGAGGTTGACACTGGGCGAGAGAGGAGCGGACTACGAGCAGCCGGAAGAAGGCGAGGAAGTCTCCTCTCTCTAGCTGCCTCTCGGGATCGCTCCTGAAAGCGCAGGTTGATGCGGGTAGCCAGGGATATCAAATCCTCCAGAGAAGTAGGAGTATCCCGACCCGCCAACTCGTCCTTGATTCGACCAGAGAGTCCCTGTCAAAAAGCTCCTACCAAGGCCTCATTGTTCCAACCCAACTCTGAGGATAGGGTGCAGAACCGAATGGCGTACTGACCTACCGAGAGCGTGCCCTGGAGAAGATTAAAAAGCGCTTCGGTAGTAGAGGCCAGGCGGCCCTGTTCGTCAAACACCTTCCAAAAGGTGTCCAAAAAAATGGAGAGTTGCGAGACTATGGGGTTATCTCGTTCCCAGAGAGGTTTCACCCAAGCTAAGGCCTACCCATCTAAGTGGGACACGACAAAGGCCACCTTGGCCCGGTCTTTGGGGTACTGCTGCGCGAACAGCTCGAAGTGTAGCTGGCATTGATATAGGAACCCCCTACACAACTTGGGGTCGCCACTATACCGTGGGGGTTTTGCCAAACGGGGTAGTGGGTGCGGGGACGCAGCCTGGGCTGGGGCAGAGGTCACGGTCTGGAGGGCCAGGAGGTGATTATCCACTGAGGCCATGTAATTTAGGATATGGGCCTGAGTGTCACACTGCTAGGCGAGCTCCTGTTGGAGACCAGCCATCTGGAGGGCCTTTGCGGGATCAGAGGCCTGTAAGGTTAACAGGCAGGATTCCATAGATTTGAGGAAGGACATGATCCTCGTCTGATTCTCCCGTAAGAATAGAAGTTTTTTTTGAGTCGGGTTCAAGGTACCAGCGGGGTCCATGGCCTGACTATTCTGTGAGACTGGAAGTACTCCAGGGGTGAACCCTCAGGACCGCGACGATGAACCTCCCTCGGGCGAGCTGGCCAGGTGTACCACCCCCTATACAGGGAGCGCTAGGGGCATGCCCAGGGGAGGCTATCGCCGCAGAAGCTGATACCTGGGGACAGCCGGAGGGAAACACAGGTGGGAGCCGGACTGGAAGACAGGAAGGAGATGGCGAGACCACAGGGAAGACTGCAGTGGACCCGGAGCGGAGGTAGACGACACGGGTGAAGGCAGAAAGGGGCTATATAGGAAAGACACTGGAGCAGGCGGACACAGGCTAGAATGGACGGGACCTGGAAGGGAACACAGGAAGGT
Source organism: Dendrobates tinctorius (assembly GCF_039654945.1). Classification (NCBI taxonomy): domain Eukaryota; kingdom Metazoa; phylum Chordata; class Amphibia; order Anura; family Dendrobatidae; genus Dendrobates; species Dendrobates tinctorius. The sequence goes on along the minus strand of NW_027361731.1, from coordinate 18,245,044 downwards.
CACAAGCGGGGAAAAGCCAGAGAACCAGGAAGGGTACGGAGCGCTAGGACAGGAGGACAGCAGGAGAGCAAGGACCCGAGATCAAGCGTGAACCACAACTGATAGTCAGGCTCTGAGCTTGGGGCGAGGCTGCCTGATATAGGGCTTGTTGCAGGACTTCCAGATCAGGGTACACCCAGGATCATGGAGGCCATGGGATAGGGCGACTAAGCCTAGGGGAGGCGTGCCGTAGTGTGTGGCATGAGGTGCGCATGCGCACCCAACGGGGGACAGACGCTGGTCAGGACCGGAAGTGGGGTAGGTGATTGACGTGCGCCTGCTGTGGGGGCACGCCGAGAGAGGTGAGAGCGTCGGGGAGCCCTGGGCGGCACAGTGACAAGAGAGGCGGCAGGAGCCGCCGACACCATGACAGCGGGAGCCACGGCAGAGGCGGCTGAAGCAGCGGCTGCAGTGCCAGCAGGGAGAGCGGGAGCTGTGGAACAGACGGTAGGCATGACACATGTCCACTCAAATAATATAAGGCGGTTATACACTGTGTTCCAAATTATTATGCAAAAAATATTTCCTCATATTTTCTCTAAATTACCTATATGAATTGCAGTCATTGTTATTTTCCAGTCATTTACTATTCTAGTATAATTGCAACCAGGGCCGGCCCGAACGTATAGGCGAACTAGGCGGCCGCCTAGGGCGCCGACCCAAAGGGGGCGCCAGAGAAAAAATAGAAAAAATTATAAAAAATCTTTTCAAAAGGCAAAAAGTTTTAGGGATGGAAAGAAAAGTGTACATATTTAAGGGCAAATATGACGCAAGTGAGGTTGGTTGGGTTAGCAACAATTTCGATAGAATCTGAAGTTGCTAAACAAATTAATCTCTGTGACTTAGTGTCATCCTTTTAAAAAAAAAAGGCAAGGAAACAAAAATTTTAATTACCTATGGTCGTTTTTGTTTTGTGTTATTGATTACTTTGTATATATTTGTCCTATACAACTTCTCAGAAGATTAAAGAGTTAGGAGAGAGTTAATTAATCATTGTTGTTGTGGTTTATTTTGCTCCTAAATTTATATCCCAAGTTTTCATCTACTGCCAAGAATAGTAGGGGTGCAACAAAATAGTTTAGCCTAGGGCGCCGTAATCTCTCGGGCCGGCCCTGATTGCAACGTTTTTGAACAAATTGCCTATGAAAACAGTATATTTTTAAAAATAAGAAACACTCAAAATGCATGTTCCAAATTATTATGCACAGCAGAGTTTTCAACCTTTTTATTTTTATTTTGAACAAAAAAAAATGGTCAATTGTGAAATTATAAGCATTATCAGCTTATTACAAAACGAAATCAAACAGTTTTCAAGTCAAAACTTTATTCTCGGTGATGTTACATTTGCACATAGGACCCCTTGTTGGAAAGAAGCTTCTGAACTCTCTCGTCCATTGAATTTGTCAGTTTTTGGATGGTTTGTGCTTCAGTTGTTTTGCATGTGGACAGAATACCCTCCCAGAGCTGTTGCTTAGATGTGAACTGCCTCCCGCCATCATAGACATTCCTTTTGATGATGCTCCAGAGGTTCTCAATGGGGTTGAGGTCAGGGGAAGATGGTGGCCACACCATAAGTTTGTCCTCTGTTATGCCCATAGCAGTCAGAGATGCAGATGTGCTATTTGCAGCATGAGACGGTGCATTATCATGCATGAAAATGATCTTGCTGTGGAAAGCACGGTTCTTCCTCTTGAACCATGGCAGGAAGTGCTGTCTTAGAAACTCCACATAGATTATGGAGTTCATCTTTACCCCTTCAGGGATCCTAAAGGGGCCGACAATCTCTCTCCACATGATTCCAGCCCAAAACATTACTCCACCTCCTCCTTGTTGGCGCCTTAGCCGTGTTTTCATGGGGTGTCCATCAACCAGCCATCCTCCACTCCATCCATCTGGACCATCGAGCGTTGCACGAAACTTATCGGTGAACAAAACAATTTGGAAGTCAGTCTTCATGTATCGTTTGGCCCACTGGAGCCGTTTCTGCTTGTGTGCAGTGGATAGAGGTGGTGGACAGGATGGCTTACGCACAGCGGCAAACCTCTGAAGGACCCTGCATCTTGTTGTTCGGGGGACGTTGGAGGCACCAGCAGCTTCAAAAACTTGTCTGCTGCTATGACAAGGCATTTTTGCAGCTGCTCTTTTAACCTGACGCAATTGCCTGTTGGAAAGAGTCCTCAATTTTTCCTTATCAGCACGCACACGTGTGTGCTGGGAATCAGCTACATACTTCTTGATTGTGCGATGATCACGATGAAGTGTCTTGGCAATGTTGATTGTAGTCATGCCTTGACCTAAATACTCCACAATTTGTTGCTTCTCAGCAGCCGACACATCCTTTTTCTTTCCCATTTTGGCAAAAAATGTAGACTGCTTAATAATGTGGAACAGCCTTCTTACAGAGTCTTGCCTTTATTTGGACACGCCTGCCAAACTAATTTGCACAGGTATCTGCAATTGCTTTCAGTGATATAAAGTGCCATGACTAGTCTTGAGCATTCCGATACTGCAAATATCGGGTATCGGCCGATATTCGCTGCATCGGAATTCCAATACCGAGTACCGATATTTTTTCAATATCGGATATCGGAATCGGAAGTTCCCATAATGCAAAGAGCCACTGCTGTGGCTCTGATTGGCTGCCGAAATGACGTCATCATGATGCGCGGTCTGTGCGCATCATGATGCGCTGTCAGTTCGGGCCTTCCGGGAAGTCTGTACCGGCCTGCCCGGGTGTCTGTACCGGCCTGCCCGGGTGTCTGTACCGTCCTGCCTGGGTGTCTGTGCCGGCCTGCCTGGGGGTCTGTGCCGGCCTGCCCGGTGGTCTGTGCCGGCCTGCCCGGGGGTCTGTGCCGGCTGCCGGGGGTGTGTGCGGACTGCCGGGGGCCTGTACCGGCCTGCCGGGGGGCTGTGCTGGCCTGCCGGGGGGCTGTACCAACTGTCCGGGGGTCTGTGCAGGCTGCGGGGATCTGTGCAGGCATCGACTGATGGGACTACAAGTCCCACGGGCGATGCCTGCTACCGTGACGGTGATTGACACATTAGCCAATGATGGGACAGTAGTAATCCCATCATCCGGCTAATGTGTTGAATGTAAAAAAAATAAATACATACTACATGCTACATATATACTACATACATAGTACATGCATGCAACATGCAAACTACATATATACCACATGCATGCAACATACATACTACATATATACTACATGCATGCAACATACATACTACATATATATATATACCACATATATACTACATGCATACTACATATATACCACATGCATGCAACATACATGTATACAACATATATACTACATGCAACATACATACTACTAGTGTTGAGCATTCCGATACTGCAAATATCGGAGCTGTGGCTCTGATTGGCTGCCGAAATGACGTCATCATGATGCGCCGTCTGTGTGCATCATGATGCGCTGTCAGTTCGGGCCTTCCGGGGGGTCTGTACCGGCCTGCCCGGGTGTCTGTGCCGGCCTGCCCGGGTGTCTGTGCCGGCCTGCCCGGGGGTCTGTGCCGACTGCCCGGGGGTCTGTGCCGACTGCCCGGGGGTCTGTGCGGACTGCCGGGGGTCTGTACTGGCCTGCCGAGGGGCTGTGCCGACTGTCCGGGGGTGTGTGCAGGCTACGGGGGTCTGTGCAGGCATCGTCCGATGGGACTACAAGTCTCATGGGGCGATGCCTGCTACCATGACGGTGATTGACACATTAGCCAATGATGGGACAGTAGTAGTCCCATCATCCGGCTAATGTGTTGAATGTAAAAAAAATATATATATATACATACTACATGCTACATACATGCTACATACATACTACATGCATGCAACATACATACATACTACATATATATTACATGCATGCAGCATGCAAACTACATATATACCACATATATATTACATGCATACTACATATATACCACATGCATGCAACATACATATATACAACATATATACTACATGCAACATACATACTACATCTATACTACATGCATGCAACATACATACATACAACATATATACTACATGCATACTACATGCATGCAACATACATATATACTACATGCAACATGCATACTACATATATACTACATGCATGCAACATACATACATACTACATATATACTACATGCAACATACATACTACATATATATTACATGCATGCAACATGCATACTACATATATACCACATATATACTACATGTATGCAACATACATACAACATATATACTACATGCATGCAACATGCATACTACATATATACTACATGCATGCAACATGCATACTACATATATACCACATATATACTACATGCATGCAACATACATACTACATGCAACATACATACTACATATATATTACATGCATGCAACATACATACAACATATATACTACATGCATGCAACATGCATACTACATATATACCACATATATACTACATGCATGCAACATGCATACTACATATATACCACATATATACTACATGCATGCAACATACATACTACATATATACTACATGCAACATACATACTACATATATACTACATGCATGCAACATACATACAACATATATACCACATGCATGCAACATGCATACTACATATATACCACATATACTACATGCATGCAACATGCATACAACATATATACTACATGCATGCAACATGCATACTGCATATACACTACATGCATGTAACATATATACTACATGCAACATGCAAACTACATATATACTACATGCTTGCAACATACATACTACATATATACTACATATATACTACATGCAACATACATACTACATATATTACATGCATGCAACATACTTACAACATATATACATGCTTACAACATGCATACTACATATATACCACATATATACTACATGCATGCAACATACATACAACATATATACTACATGCAAACATGCAACATGCATACTACATATATACTACATGCATGCAACATATATACTACATGCAACATGCATAATACATATATACTACATGCATGCAACATAAATACATACTATATATATACCACATATATACTACATGCATGCAACATACATACTACATGCAACATGCATACTACATATATACTACATATATACTACATGCATGCAACATACATACATACAACATATATACCACATGCATGCAACACGCAAACTACATATATATGACATAAATACTACATGCATGCAACATGCATACTACATATATACTACATGCATGCAACATGCATACTACATGCATGCAACATACATATATACTACATGCATACTACATATATACTACATGCATGCAACATACATATATACAACATATATACTACATGCAACATACATACTACATATATACCACATATATACTACATGCATACTACATATATACCACATGCATGCAACATACATATATACAACATATATACTACATGCAACATACATACTACATATATACTACATGCATACTACATATATACTACATGCATGCAACATACATACATACTACATGCAACATGCATACTACATATATACTACATGCATGCAACATGCATGCAACATACAGTACATATATACTACATGCAATATGCATACTACATAAATACTACATGCATGCAACATACATACAACATATATACTACATGCATGCAACATGCATATTACATATATACTACATGCATGCAACATACATATATACTACATACAATACATTCATACAGTACATACATATAGACATACAGTACATATAACATAGAGTACATACTCACCATCACTTGTCACTTTGATCCCCGAAGCCATTGTCATCTTTGGAATAAATATTAAAATAACAAACAAGCCATATATTCCCTGATCCGCAGAAGTCCACGAGTGTCCCACGACGATCTTGCGTGGAGAACAGCAGCATCAGCTGTAGTATATATGTAGTATGTATGCTGCATGTAGTATATATGTTGTATATATGTATGTTGCATGCATGTAGTATATATGTTGTGTATATGTAGTATGCATGTAGTATATATGTGGTATATATGTAGTATGTATGTTGCATGCATGTAGTATATATGTAGTATGTATGTAGCATGCATGTAGTATATGTGTAGTATGTATGTTGCATGTAGTATATACTGTATGTTGTATATATGTATGTTGCATGCATGTGGTATATATGTAGTATGCATGTAGTATATATGTGGTATATATGTAGTTTGCATGTTGCATGCATGTAGTATATATGTAGTATGCATGTAGTATATAGGTATGTTGCATGCATGTAGTATATATGTTGTATGTATGTTACATGCATGTAGTATATATGTGGTATATATGTAGTATGCATGTTGCATGCATGTAGTATACACTCACTGGCCACTTTATTAGGTACACCTGTCCAACTGTGTGTTAAGACTTAATTTCTAATCAGCCAATCACATGGCGGCAACTCAGTGCATTTAGGCATGTAGACATGGTCAAGACAATCTCCTGCAGTTCAAACCGAGCATCAGTATGGGGAAGAAAGGTGATTTGAGTGCCTTTGAACGTGGCATGATTGTTGGTGCCAGAAGGGCTGGTCTGAGTATTTCAGAAACTGCTGATCTACTGGGATTTTCACGCACAACCATCTCTAGGGTTTACAGAGAATGGTCCGAAAAAGAAAAAAAATCCAGTGAGCGGCAGTTCTGTGGCCGGAAATGCCTTGTTGATGCCAGAGGTCAGAGGAGAATGGGCAGACTGGTTCGAGCTGATAGAAAGGCAACAGTGACTCAAATTGCCACCCGTTACAACCAAGGTAGGCAGAAGAGCATCTCTGAACGCACAGTGCGTCGAACTTTGAGGCAGATGGGCTACAGCAGCAGAAGACCACACCGGGTACCACTCCTCACAGCTAAGAACAGGAAACTGAGGCTACAATTTGCACAAGCTCATCGAAATTGGACAGTAGAAGATTGGAAAAACGTTGCCTGGTCTGATGAGTCTCGATTTCTGCTGCGACATTCGGATGGTAGGGTCAGAATTTGGCGTAAACAACATGAAAGCATGGATCCATCCTGCCTTGTATCAACGGTTCAGGCTGGTGGTGGTGGTGTCATGGTGTGGGGAATTTTTTCTTGGCACTCTTTGGGCCCCTTGGTACCAATTGAGCATCGTTGCAACGCCACAGCCTACCTGAGTATTGTTGCTGACCATGTCCATCCCTTTATGACCACAATGTACCCAACATCTGATGGCTACTTTCAGCAGGATAATGCGCCATGTCATAAAGCTCGAATCATCTCAGATTGGTTTCTTGAACATGACAATGAGTTCACTGTACTCAAATGGCCTCCTCAGTCACCAGATCTCAATCCAATAGAGCATCTTTGGGATGTGGTGGAACGGGAGATTCGCATCAGGGATGTGCAGCCGACAAATCTGCGCCAACTGTGTGATGCCATCATGTCAATATGGTCCAAAATCTCTGAGGAATGCTTCCAGCACCTTGTTGAATCTCTGCCACGAAGAATTGAGGCAGTTCTGAAGGCAAAAGGGGGTCCAACCCGTTACTAGCATGGTGTACCTAATAAAGTGGCCAGTGAGTGTATATGTAGTATGTATGTTGCATGCATGTAGTATATATGTAGTATGTATGTTGCATGTAGTATATATGTAGTATATATGTATGTTGCATGCATGTAGTATATGTGTAGTATGTATGTTGCATGTAGTATATACTGTATGTTGTATATATGTATGTTGCATGCATGTGGTATATATGTAGCATGCATGTAGTATATATGTGGTATATATGTAGTTTGCATGTTGCATGCATGTAGTATATATGTAGTATGCATGTAGTATATAGGTATGTTGCATGCATGTAGTATATATATATATATATATATGTTGTATGTATGTATGTATGTTGCATGCATGTAGTATATATGTTGTATGTATGTTACATGCATGTAGTATGCATGTTGCATGCATGTAGTATATATGTTGTATGTATGTTGCATGCATGTAGTGTATATGTGGTATATACAGTCATGGCCAAAAGTATTGACACCCCTGCAATTCTGTCAGATAATACTCAGTTTCTTCCTGAAAATGATTGCAAACACAAATTCTTTGGTATTATTATCTTCATTTAATTTGTCTTAAATGAAAAAACGCAAAAGAGAATGAAGCAAAAAGCAAAACATTGATCATTTCACACAAAACTCCAAAAATGGGCCAGACAAAAGTATTGGCACCCTCAGCCTAATACTTGGTTGCACAACCTTTAGCCAAAATAACTGCGACCAACTGCTTCCGGTAACCATCAATGAGTTTCTTACAATGCTCTGCTGGAATATTAGACCATTCTTCTTTGGCAAACTGCTCCAGGTCCCTGATATTTGAAGGGTGCCTTCTCCAAACTGCCATTTTTAGATCTCTCCACAGGTGTTCTATGGGATTCAGGTCTGGACTCATTGCTGGCCACCTTAGAAGTCTCCAGTGCTTTCTCTCAAACCATTTTCTAGTGCTTTTTGAAGTGTGTTTTGGGTTATTGTCCTGCTGGAAGACCCATGACCTCTGAGGTAGACCCAGCTTTCTCACACTGGGCCCTAAATTATGCTGCAAAATTTGTTGGTAGTCTTCTGACTTCATAATGCCATGCACACGGTCAAGCAGTCCAGTGCCAGAGGCAGCAAAGCAACCCCAAAACATCAGGGAACCTCCGCCATGTTTTACTGTAGGGACCATGTACTTTTCTTTGAATGCCTCTTTTTTCTCCTGTAAACTCTATGTTGATGCTTTTGCCCTAAAAGCTCTACTTTTGTCTCATCTGACCAAAGAACATTCTTCCAAAATGTTTTAGGCTTTTTCAGGTAAGTTTTGGCAAACTCCAGCCTGGCTTTTTTATGTCTCGGGGTAAGAAGTGGGGTCTTCCTGGGTCTCCTACCATACAGTCCCTTTTCATTCAGATGCCGACGGATAGTACGGGTTGACACCGTTGTACCCTCGGACTGCAGGGCAGCTTGACCTTATTTGGATGTTAGTCGAGGTTCTTTATCCAACATCCGCACAATCTTGCGTTGAAATCTCTTGTCAATTTTTCTTTTCCGTCCACATCTAGGGAGGTTAGCCACAGTGCCATGGGCTTTACACTTCTTGATGACACTGCGCACGGTAGACACAGGAACATTCAGGTCTTTGGAGATGGGCTTGTAGCCTTGAGATTGCTCATGCTTCCTCACAATTTGGTTTCTCAAGTCCTCAGAGTTCTTTGGTCTTCTTTCTTTTCTCCATGCTCAATGTGGTACACACAAGGACACAGGACAGAGGTTGAGTCAACTTTAATCCATGTCAACTGGCTGCAAGTGTGATTTAGTTATTGCCAACACCTGTTAGGTGCCACAGGTAAGTTACAGGTGCTGTTAATTACACAAATTAGAGAAGCATCACATGATTTTTCAAACAGTGCCAATACTTTTGTCCACCCTCTTTTTTATGTTTGGTGTGGAATTATATCCAATTTGGCTTTAGGACAATTCTATTTGTGTTTTTTCATTTAAGACAAATTAAATGAAGATAATAATACCAAAGAATTTGTGTTTGCAATAATTTTCAGGAAGAAACTGAGTATTATCTGACAGAATTACAGGGGTGTCAATACTTTTGGCCATGACTGTATGTGGTATATATGTAGTATGCATGTTGCATGCATGTAGTATATATGTAGTATGTAGCATGTATGTAGTATGTAAGTAGTATGTAGTATGTATTTTTTTTTTAACATTCAACACATAGGCCGGATGATGGGACTACTACTGTCCCATCATTGGCTAATGTGTCAATCACCGTCATGGTAGCAGGCATCGCCCGATGGAACTTGTAGTCCCATCGGACGATGCCTGCACAGACCCCTGCAGCCTGCACAGACCCCCGGACAGTCGGCACAGACCACCGGCAGGCTGGCACAGCCCCCCGGCAGGCCGGTACAGACCCCCGGCAGTCCGCTCAGACCCCCGGACAGTGGGCACAGCCCCCCGGCAGGCCGGCACAGCCCCCCGGCAGGCTGGTACAGACCCTCGGCAGTCCGCTCAGACCCCCGGACAGTCGGCACAGACCACCGGCAGGCCGGCACAGCCCCCCGGCAGGCCGGTACAGACCCCCGGCAGTCCGCTCAGACCCCCCGGACAGTCGGCACAGACCACCAGCAGGCCGGCACAGCCCCCCGGCAGGCCGGTACAGACCCCCGGCAGTTCGCTCAGACCCCCGGACAGTCGGCACAGACCACCGGCAGGCCGGCACAGCCCCCCGGCAGGCCGGTACAGACCCTCGGCAGTCCGCTCAGACCCCCGGACAGTCGGCACAGCCCCCCGGCAGGCCGGCACAGCCCCCCGCAGGCCGGTGCAGACCCTCGGCAGTCCGCTCAGGCCCCGGACAGTCGGCACAGACCACCGGCAGGCCGGCACAGACCCCCGGCAGTCCTCTCAGACCCCCGGAAGTCGGCACAGACCACCGGCAGGCCGGCACAGCCCCTCGGCAGGCCGGTACAGACCCCCGGACAGTCGGCACAGACCACCGGCAGGCCGGCACAGCCCCTCGGCAGGCCGGTACAGACCCCCGGCAGTCCGCTCAGACCCCCGGACAGTCGGAACAGACCACCGGCAGGCCGGCACAGCCCCTGGCAGGTCGGTACAGACCCCCGGCAGTCCACTCAGACCCCTGGACAGTCGGCACAGACCACCGGCAGGCTGGCACATTCCCCCGGCAGGCCGGTACAGACCCCCGGCAGTCCGCTCAGACCCCCGGACAGTCGGCACAGACCACCGGCAGGCCGGTACAGCCCCTCGGCAGGCCGGTACAGACCCCCGGCAGTCCGCTCAGACCCCCGGACAGTCGGCACAGACCACCGGCAGGCCGGCACAGCCCCCCGGCAGGCCGGTACAGACCCTCGGCAGTCCGCTCAGACCCCCGGACAGTCGGCACAGCCCCCCGGCAGGCCGGCACAGCCCCCCGGCAGGCCGGTACAGACCCTCGGCAGTCCGCTCAGACCCCGGACAGTCGGCACAGACCACCGGCAGGCCGGCACAGCCCCCCGGCAGGCCGGTACAGACCCCCGGCAGTACGCTCAGACCCCCGGAAGTCGGCACAGACCACCGGCAGGTCGGCACAGCCCCTCGGCAGGCCGGTACAGACCCCCGGACAGTCGGCACAGACCACCGGCAGGCCGGCACAGCCCCCCAGCAGGCCGGTACAGACCCCCGGCAGTCCGCTCAGACCCCGGACAGTCGGCACAGACCACCGGCAGGCCGGCACAGCCCCTGGCAGGTCGGTACAGACCCCCGGCAGTCCGCTCAGACCCCCGGACAGTCGGCACAGACCACCGGCAGGCCGGCACATCCCCCTGGCAGGCCGGTACAGACCCCCGGCAGTCCGCTCAGACCTCCGGACAGTCGGCACAGACCACCGGCAGGCCGGTACAGCCCCTCGGCAGGCCGGTACAGCCCCTCGGCAGGCCGGTACAGACCCCCGGCAGTCCGCTCAGACCCCCGGACAGTCGGCACAGACCACCGGCAGGCACAGCCCCCCGGCAGGCCGGTACAGACCCCCGGCAGTCCGCTCAGACCCCCGGACAGTCGGCACAGACCACCGGCAGGCACAGCCCCCCGGCAGGCCGGTACAGACCCCCGGCAGTCTGCTGAGACCCCCGGACAGTCGGCACAGACCACCGGCAGGCCGGTACAGCCCCTCGGCAGGCCGGTACAGACCCCCGGCAGTCCGCTCAGACCCCCGGACAGTCGGCACAGACCACCGGCAGGCCGGCACAGCCCCCCGGCAGGCCGGTACAGACCCCCGGCAGTCCGCTCAGACCCCCGGACAGTCGGCAAAGACCATCGGCAGGCCGGCACAGCCCCCCGGCAGGCCGGTACAGACCCCCGGCAGTCCGCTCAGACCCCGGACGGTCGGCACAGACAACCGGCAGGCCGGAACAGTCCCCCCGGCATGCCGGTACAGACCCCCCGGCAGTCTGCTCAGACCCCCGGACAGTCGGCACAGACCACCGGCAGGCCAGCACAGCCCCCCGGCAGGCCGGTACAGACCCCCGGCAGTCCGCTCAGACCCCCGGACAGTCAGCACAGACCACCGGCAGGCCGGCACAGCCCCCCGGCAGACCGGTACAGACCCTCAGCAGTCCGCTCAGACCCCCGGACAGTCGGCACAGACCACCGGCAGGCCGGCACAGCCCCCCGGCAGGCCGGTACAGACCCCCGGGAGTCCGCTCAGACCCCCGGACAGTCGGCACAGACCACCGGAAGGCCGGCACAGCCCCCGGCAGTCCGCTCAGACCCCCGGACAGTCGGCACAGCCCCTCGGCAGGCCGGTACAGACCCCCGGCAGTCCACTCAGACCCCCGGACAGTCGGCACAGACCACCGGCAGGCCGGCACAGCCCCCCGGCAGGCTGGTACAGACCCCGGCAGTCCGCTCAGACCCCCGGACAGACGGCACAGACCACCGGCAGGCCGGCACAGACCTCCGGCAGTCCGCTCAGACCCCCGGACAGTCAGCACAGACCACCGGCAGCCCGGCTCAGCCCCCCGGCAGGCCGGTACAGACCCCCCCCGGCAGTCCGCTCAGACCCCCGGATAGTCGGCACAGACCACCGGCAGGCCGGCACAGCCCCTCGGCAGGCCGGTACAGACCCCCGGACAGTCGGCACAGACCACCGGCAGGCCGGCACAGCCCCCCGGCAGGCCGGTACAGACCCCCGACAATCCGCTCAGACCCCCGGACAGTCGGCACAGACCACCGGCAGGCTGGCACATCCCCTGGCAGGTCGGTACAGACCCCCGGCAGTCCGCTCAGACCCCCGGACAGTCGGCACAGACCACCGGCAGGCCGGCACAGCCCCTCGGCAGGCCGGTACAGACCCCCGGCAGTCCACTCAGACCCCAGGACAGTCGGCACAGACCACCGGCAGGCCGGCACAGCCCCCCGGCAGGCCGGTACAGACCCCCGGCAGTCCGCTCAGACCCCCGGACAGTCGGCACAGACCATCGGCAGGCCGGCACACCCCCCCGGCAGGCGGTACAGACCCCCGGCAGTCCGCTCAGACCCCGGACAGTCGGCACAGACCACCGGCAGGCTGGAACAGCCCCCCGGCATGCCGGTACAGACCCCCCGGCAGTCTGCTCAGACCCCCGGACAGTCGGCACAGACCACCGGCAGGCCAGCACAGACCCCCGGCAGGCCGGTACAGACCCCCGGCAGTCCGCTCAGACCCCCGGACAGTCGGCACAGACCACCGGCAGGCCGGCACAGCCCCTCGGCAGGCCGGTACAGACCCCCGGACAGTCGGCACAGACCACCGGCAGGCCGGCACAGCCCCCCGGCAGGCCGGTACAGACCCCCGGCAGTCCGCTCAGACCCCCGGACAATCGGCACAGACCACGGCAGGCCGGCACAGCCCCTGGCAGGTCGGTACAGACCCCCGGCAGTCCGCTCAGACCCCCGAACAGTCGGCACAGACCACCGGCAGGCCGGCACAGACCACCAGCAGGCCGGTACAGACCCCCGGCAGTCCGCTCAGACCCCCGGACAGTCGGCACAGACCACCGGCAGGCCGGCACAGCCCCTCGGCAGGCCGGTACAGACCCCCGGCAGTCCGCTCAGACCCCCGGACAGTCGGCACAGACCACCGGCAGGCCGGCACAGCCCCCCGGCAGGCTGGTACAGACCCCCGGCAGTCCGCTCAGACCCCCGGACAGTCGGCACAGACCATCGGCAGGCCGGCACACCCCCCCGGCAGGCCGGTACAGACCCCCGGCAGTCCGCTCAGACCCCGGACGGTCGGCACAAACCACCGGCAGGCCGGAACAGCCCCCCCGGCATGCCGGTACAGACCCCCCGGCAGTCTGCTCAGACCCCCGGACAGTCGGCACAGACCACCGGCAGGCCAGCACAGCCCCCCGGCAGGCCGGTACAGACCCCCGGCAGTCCGCTCAGACCCCCGGACAGTCAGCACAGACCACCGGCAGGCCGGCACAGCCCCCCGGCAGGCCGGTAGAGCCTCAGCAGTCCGCTCAGACCCCCGGACAGTCGGCACAGACCACCGGCAGGCCGGCACAGCCCCCCGGCAGGCCGGTACAGACCCCCGGGAGTTCGCTCAGACCCCCGGACAGTCGGCACAGACCACCGGCAGGCCGGCACAGCCCCCCGGCAGGCTGGTACAGACCCCCGGCAGTCCGCTCAGACCCCCGGACAGATGGCACAGACCACCGGCAGGCCGGCACATCCCCCCGGCAGGCCTGTACAGACCTCCGGCAGTCCGCTCAGACCCCCGGACAGTCAGCACAGACCACCGGCATGCCGGCTCAGCCCCCCGGCAGGCCGGTACAGACCCCCGGCAGTCCGGTCAGACCCCCGGACAGTCGGCACAGACCACCGGCAGGCTGGCACAGCCCCCCGGCAGGCCGGTACAGACCCCCGGCAGTCCGCTCAGACCCCCCGGCAGGCCGGTACAGACCCCCGGCAGTCCGCTCAGACCCCCGGACAGTCGGCACAGACCACCGGCAGGCCGGCTCAGCCCCCCGGCAGGCCGGTACAGACCCCCGGCAGTCCGCTCAGACCCCCGGACAGTCGGCACAGACCACCGGCAGGCCGGCACAGCCCCCCGGCAGGCCGGTACAGACCCCCGGTTGTCCGCTCAGACCCCCGGACAGTCGGCACAGACCACCGGCAGGCCGGCACAGCCCCTCGGCAGGCCGGTACAGACCCCCGGCAGTCCGCTCAGACCCCAGGACAGTTGGCACAGACCACCGGCAGGCCGGCACAGCCCCCCCGGCGGGCCGGTACAGACCCCGCAGCCTGCACAGACCCCCGGACAGTCGGTACAGACCACCGGCAGGCCGGCACAGCCCCCCGGCAGGCCGGTACAGCCCCCCGGCAGTCCGCACAGACCCCCGGGCAGTCGGCACAGACCCCCGGCAGGCTGGTACAGACTCCCGGGCAGTCGGCATAGACCCCCCTGAAGGCCCGAACTGACGGCGCATCATGATGCGCACAGACCGCGCATCATGATGACGTCATTTCGGCAGCCAATCAGAGCCACAGCAGTGGCTCTTTGCATTATGGGAACTTCCGATTCCGGTATCCGATATTGAAAAAATATCGGTACTCGATATCAGAATTCCGATACAGCGAATATCGGCCGATACCCGATATTTGCAGTATCGGAATGCTCAACACTAAGTATATATGTAGTATATATGCATGTTGCATGTAGTATATATGTATGTTGCATGCATGTAGTATATATGTAGTATGTATGTTGCATGTAGTATATATGTTGTATATATGCATGTTGCATGCATGTAGTATATATGTTGTATGTATGTTGCATGTAGTATATATGTTGTATATATGTATGTTGCATGCATGTAGTATATATGTTGTATGTATGCAGCATGTAGTATGTATGTATGTAGTATGTATTTTCTTTTTTTGTACATTCAACACATTAGCCGGATGATGGGACTACTACTGTCCCATCATTGGCTAATGTGTCAATCACCGTCATGGTAGCAGGCATCGCCCGATGGGACTTGTAGTCCCATCGGACGATCCTGCACAGACCCCCGCAGCCTGCACAGACCTCCGGACAGTCGGTATAGACCACCGGCAGGCCGGCACAGCCCCCCGGCAGGCCGGTACAGACCCCCCGCAGCCTGCACAGACCCCCCCGGACAGTCGGTACAGACCACGGGCAAGCCGGCACAGCCCCCCGGCAGGCTGGTACAGACCCCCGCAGCCTGCACAGACCCCCGCAGCCTGCACAGACCCCCGGACAGTCGGCACAGCCCCCCGGCAGGCTGGTACAGACCCCCGCAGCCTGCACTGATCCCCGGACAGTCGGTACAGCCCCCCGGCAGGCCGGCACAGCCCCCCGCAGCCTGCACAGACCCCCGGACAGTCGGCACAGACCACCGGCAGGCCGGTACAGACCCCCGGGCAGTCGGCACAGACCCCCGGCAGCCGGCACAGTCCCCCAGAAGGTCCGTACACACCCCCGAGAGGCTGTACAAGGACAGAAAAGGGTTTTTCTTATTCCGATACCGGAAGTCCCATAGATTTGAATGGGACTTCTGGTATCGGAATCGGCGATACCCGATACTTTTTTCGTATCGGGCCGATACCATCCGATCCGATATTTTAGGGTATCGGATGGTATCGCTCAACACTAGCCATGACACACATCACCATCAATGAGTTTAAATGACAAACAAAAAAATTCTAACCTTATCACTCCTAAACTCTTTGTGCTTAATAATTTGGAACACAGTTTATATGGGGATGCAACTTATTTCAAAATCCACGGGAACAAGGGCGATCCTTTCCTTAGATGCCACCAAGGCATTTGACAGCGTTGAATGGAACTTTTTGTCGGCTGCGTTAAAGGGAATGGGATTCGGTGATAAATTTATTTCAATGATCCAGTTATTATACAGTTCTCCTAGGCCAAAACTCCCTGTTAACCGTCATATATCGGGATCATTTGATCTGGGAAGTGGAACACGGCAGGATTGTCCCCTGTCATCCCTTCTTTTTGCAATAGCCATAGAGCCACTTGCCTGTTTGATGCGAAATAATCCTACAATCTCAGGATTTCGGTGTGGGTCAATAGAGATGAAAATCTCTCTATACGCGGATGATGTGCTTCTATTTTGGGGGACCTAGGCACTTCTGTCCAGTAAGGGACATAATTAAAACATGCGGAAAATGGTTGGGCCTTCTAATTAACTGGAACAAATCGGTACTTGTGCCTGTTGATCTTCTTCCAGAGGAATACTCATTGGAGCATACACAAATTCACATAGTAAACTCTAAAATATTTGGCGGTAATAGTCTCTGCTAACCCTCAGGACTTTCATTCACATCATTTAGCCCCCCTGCTGTTAAAATGTAGGTCTAAGGTGGAGACATGGTGTTGCCTCCCGATGTCCCCAGTGGGAAGAAGTAATCTTTTGAAAATGAACCTTGTGTCACAACTCCTTTATTTTCTTCATAATACTCCGATTTGGATTCCTTTATCTTTCTTTTATAAAATACATGGGCTGTTCGGGAACTCATCTGGAAAAAACAGCAACCCAGAATTAAACTTGAAATCCTGCAAAGCGGAAAGAATAATGGGGGCTTAGCAGTTCCAAACGCTTGGTTGTACTTCATAGCCTCCCAGCTACAGCAATTTCAGGGCGGGGTACAACTGACCACTGTGGAGCTTGGGGTCAGCTAATAAAGGAGGACACTAAATCGGAGATACCACTATTAGCTCTTGAGGCTGGCTTTCTCAGGGAAAATGAGCCAATGGATCACACTCTAAATTTGATCTATAAAATCTGGGATAGGGGCAAAGACATTCTCCATATCAAGGGATTCATCAACTATTCCTCTCTGTGGCACAATTCTAAACTGTTAGGAGCGGCGGAACGCACTAAATATAAAATAACGTAAAGTGCGTTCGCCTCCCAGGGTCCACCGTGCAGAAGGTGTTAACACTGCTGCTAGATAATGGCGGATGAACAATATGGCGGTATATCGCACACGGGTTGAACGTCACCCGGTGTGCAGAGGGCGTGCCCTGTTAACTTCACAGAGCCGCTAAAGCGTAAACTTAAATACTGAGCCTGTTGGACTCACAGGTCTCAGAGGAGTGCACGCACGGTATATGGTCACAGGAGCTGGGCCCTAGGCAGAGGGTCAGAGTCCGTATAGACCTACCGTGCGTGCGGCGTCGCTACCGCGGACGCCCTAAAGTGCTGCTGAGTGCAGCCTGGCGGCAGACACGGCCGCTATGAGATAGTGCCGTGTGAGACGTGACACCATCGGACGCAAGTTTAGAGGTGTGGTGTGCACTGTGGCCTATGGCTTGCCACTGACTGACGCTGACTCTTTCTCTAGTTCCCTATCCACATGCGTAATATCAGAGGGAGGGGAATCATAATGAGTCAGTCACCAGAGTCACACATCCATCACCATTCACACTTATAGCAAGTAGAGTCTATACTAGCGCATGGCCGAGCAGCCATGCGAACCTTTTATAGCCGGGATCTTCCGGAAGCTTCCAGATCCCTGTGATGGACCAATCAGCTCACGAGAAGGACCTGGGCATGTGACTCCCGATCTCCAATGGGAGATCGTCTCGTGAGCATGCTCAGTAGAGCGACGGAGGGACTTAGCCTCTGGAGCGATTTGCTGCTGAGCCGCCTGCATTGCCATTGCTGACCCAAAGGTGGCAAGAATAGCCAGACCCACAGAGCAGGTCTGGGCAGGGCGTCCGGCACGCCGGGATTGCTGAGCAATCTGCTCTGCGGTCAAGTAACAATGGGAGACCCCAGAATGTGAGGCTCTGGATTCCTGCTGAACCGCTGCAGAATCCCGACGCCTAACATAAACTAAGCAAAATAGCTAAACTAGAGGGCTTCGGTGAATGGGAATGCAGAGGGATTTTTCTATTGACCCAACTAATACATGATGGATCAATCCAAAGTTTTGCATTCATAGTTTGCCAGAGACAAGCCTCCCTTCCCCCTTGTCAGCAGCGCAGCTATGACCCCCCCTGCTCCAGGGGAGATTTCTTCACTTGCAGCCTGTAACACTATACTCCCTTCCCCCTTAGGAATGTAGTAATTAGCAGAATACAATCATTTTTCTGCACCATGTGCTTTCAGCCTTCCATAACATAGAGTTAGAATCTAACCATTCGGTGTAACTCGGGCCCAATCAGTGATAGAAATATGAAAATTACATATCTGGAACGTGCTTCGACAGAGCCTCTTAGCCTGTGTTTTTCCAGGCTCCAGTGCCAGCAGAATCCGAGAAATGGAATTCTCCTGAACCTAGTTGAATAGACAGTACGTGGTTGGAGTTGATAGGAAACTAACTCCAAGACAAGATGAGTGATGGTTCTGGCATTATTCTGCTAGGTTCTCCAGCACAGTTATGCAGCCAAGAAGTTTTCTTAATAAAAGTTGCAGCTCAGAGAAAAGGGGAGGACACCAGTAACTCAGCCCCTTTAGTGATGTCATGACCCTGAAGTATAAGTTACTGTCACTCAGGCTGCAGTCAGTTTTTGCCTGGGGAATGCTAAGATACAGAGCCACTCTGTAATGTATTGTGATGTATGGCTCCTCCCACCAGCCTGGTTTGCCTGAGATGATCTAAGCAATTGTAAGTGTTTTTTCCTTCTTTAATCCCTTTTATTTTGTAATTGTCTTGTACATACTTTTAATTGTCTCATATTGTACAATCTTTTTATACCTTCTGTAAACACTGCCTACCTTTTTGGAGTAAAATATAAAATTATTAGTCCTTGTTTCTCGCTGGTGGCAGCGAAGTGTGTTCTGGGTTAGTTGGGTAACGCTGGCAGTGACGAAACGGGTTTTATAAGCTGATTGGCTGCGGCCAGAGTGTTTATAATTCCCTGCAGCGTGCCTGATAGTCATTGAAGCGGCCCATCCGGTGACCAATTATCCTAGGTGCAGTTCCCTGACTGACCTGAGGGTAAGGGGAGCGCCGGAGGGCTGGAAGCTCCAAAGTGGAACTGGAAAGTGGGCTATACATAAATCCCTGCAGTTCGTGACATATTGCTGGCAGCAGTGGGATAACTAAAATGCGGTAAATTGATAGATCAATAGCCTTGTATGCTATGTTTTCATCACATTGGTGGCAGCGGAGGGATAACTAAGATAAGCCCCATGCGAATGTAATAGCCATGTGCCGGTAAAAGGTCCTTCCTTCCTCCTCATCCTGACAGTCATGCCTCCCAGACACAAATTAAGACCACTAAGGTAGATATCACTAATTACTATATCTAATAATCGCTAATTTAGGTTTAATTGCTAGTTTAGTAATATTTTGAATTAAGTTAATATTTTAAGTTAATATTTTAATTAAGTTAATATTTTTTATAATTTTATTAATATACATTATAATTTTATAATTTCTAATATTATATTATAATTTTAGTAATATATAGTATTATAATTTTTTATTAATTAAGTTAATATTTTTAATAAGTTTAATAATCACTAGTTTAGGTTTAATCGCTACAGCATCTAATACGATGGGCCTTATTTCCTCCATTTACAGGATATTATTACCCTTGTATCTAGATAAGCATTCCTTGTTGGTCAGATCAAAGTGGGAAGAGGATGTTGGCCCCATATCTGAAGAACAATGGAATGAAATACAAGAAACAACACCTATACTATTTCTATCTGAGTCCAAAATTTTCCTTATCCACAGAGTATATAAGCCACCTAATATATTGTTTAAAATTGGGGCTCGGACTGAAGACTCATGTCCAAGATGCGGTATGAATGGGGCCCAGCTGATGCATAGGCTATGGGAATATGTTGATATAGGCTACTACTGTGTGGGAGTGACCTCTCTGATTAAACAAGTATTCGGGATACACATACAACCTGATCCTAGGATTTGCATACTGGTCCTTCTTGGGGTGGGGTAGACCACCACCTACTCACCTTCTCATCCCTGTCCTCCTCACCTGCCCCCCCATGTCCAGCCACTAGCACATCCTCGCAGAAACCTCGCACACCTAGTATTAGGGACGGCGGAACGCACTAAATATTAAATAACGTAAAGTGCGCTCGCCGCCCGGGGTCCACCGTGCAGAAGGTGTTAACACTGCTGCTAGATAATGGCGGACGTACAATAAGGCGGTGTAACGCACGCGGGTTGAACGTCACCCGGGTGCGCTAAGCGATCTGTTTATTCACAAAGACGCCTATGTGTTAAACACAAAAGGCTGAGCCTGTTTAACGAAACAGGTCTCAGAGAAGTGCACGCACGGTATAAGGTCTCAGGAGCTGGGCCCTAAGCAGAGGGTCAGCGTCCATCAAGACCTACCGTGCGTGCAGCGTCGCAACCACGAACGCCAAGGAGAGCTGCAGACTGCAGCGCGGCGACAGACACTGCCGCTAATCGACAATGCCCGGTAGCAGGCGCACTGTTGGACGCTAGCACTGTGGAGGATGCTAATGTGGCTTGTAGCTTGCCACTGCTGGCGCTGACTCTAAATCTAAGTCCCTATACACACTGGTAATATCAGAGGGAGGGGATCTTAATGAGTCATTTGCAGGTTCATGCATCCATCATCATTCACAGAGTAGCAACTAGTGACTACACTAGCGCATGGCCGAGCGGCCATGCGAACCTTTTATACCCGGGACCTTCAGAAAGCTTCCAGATCTCAGAGATGGACCAATCAGATCAAGAGAAGGACCTGTGTTGTGAGTTCATTTTCCCCTTCACTACTGAGGCCCGAGGAACTCCCT
Organism: Dendrobates tinctorius; assembly: GCF_039654945.1. NCBI lineage: Eukaryota > Metazoa > Chordata > Amphibia > Anura > Dendrobatidae > Dendrobates > Dendrobates tinctorius. The sequence goes on along the minus strand of NW_027361731.1, from coordinate 18,223,659 downwards.
CTTCTGGTAAAGAAAGGTAGTGAGCCTGATTATCAAACACCTGAGTCTGATGATGATGACTGGCTGAGTGGAGTTACTGACTGGATATAAGGCTGCCGACGCCCTTCTGTCCTGCGGGTGATTTCTCTGTGGGATCCTTGGAGACCAGTCTGAATTCCTGCTCTTCTAAGGCTAAGTTTTCTGCTCGGCTTTTTGCATTTGTGCTTTGACTTTGTTTTGCTTTGTTTTTCTGGATTTCTGCCACTCCCTGCTGGGGTGTGCTGAATTCCTTTAGCTCTGTCTTCTGAAAATACCTGAGTGCTGATTTAGTTTTTGAAGCCTAGCTGCTTCAGGGTCTTTTTCATATCAGCTTGTTGGCTTATGTCTTTGATAGGGTTTTGGCAGATTGCAGACAGCAACCTTCCTTTCCTGTTCTGTTTAGTTAGCTTAGGCCCCGTCTTTGCTCAGTCTATCTTTCTATCTGTGTGAGTGTTTTTTCATCTTCCTTCACCGTCATTATATGTTGGGGGCTGCCTTTTACTTTGGGGTCTGCTCTGGGGCAGCTTAGATTTCCTTTTCTGTCTTTAGGCTATTTAGCGCTCCGGCTGTGATCGAGGGGTCTAGGGCATCGTAGGAACCCCCCACGGCTACTGCTAGTTGTGTTGATAGGTTCAGGGGTCTGCAATCTGATAGTTGCCAACTACTCTGGTTTTCTGGACATAGCTTCTATTTTTGTGTCTGCCTCCTACGGTGACTCAATCATAACAGAATCACCCGCCATACCGCAGATCCTAGGGTACTCAATAGCAGGAAAGAATTGTAAAAAAAAAAAAAAAGTGTGTATATTTTTTCCTCTATATCTCTGAGGCCGTAGGGGGAATTTTTTTTTTTCTCTCAATGGAGATAAAGCAATTGTCTGATCGTGTGGAGCAGCTCGCTGCAGAAGTGCGGGAAATTTCCGCCTACCTTGCTCATTCACATGCTGCTGAACCAAAGATTCATACACCTGATGTATTTTTTGGGGATCGGTCTAAATTTTTGAATTTCAAAAATAATTGTAAATTATTTTTTGCCTTGAAGCCTAACTCGTCAGGGAGCTCCGCGCAGCAGGTTAAAATTGTCATCTCTTTGCTGCGTGGCGATCCCCAGGATTGGGCGTTTTCTTTGAAACCAGATGATCCTATTCTGACTAATGTGAACGCATTTTTTCAGGCCTTGGGGTTGTTGTATGACGAACCTAATGCCATTGATCAGGCTGAAAATACCCTGCTGGCATTGAGCCAGGGTCGTGATTCTGCAGAATTGTACTGTCAAAAATTCCGAAAGTGGGCAGTACTTACTACCTGGAATGATAATGCCTTGGCTGCTCTCTTTCGGAAGGGGTTGTCAGAAGCCGTAAAAGATACTATGGTGGGATTTCCTGTTCCCTCTGGTCTTGATGATTCTATGTCATTAGCCATTCAGGTTGATCGGCGTTTGCGCGAACGCAAAGCTGCACGAGAGGTGTTGCCACCTGTTGAACAAATGTCTGAACCTATGCAATGTGATAGAGTTTTTTCCAGAGAGCAGCGTCAGGAGTTCAGAAGGCGTAATAAGTTGTGTTTTTTCTGTGGAGATGCCTCGCATATTATTTCTGTCTGTCCTAAACGAGAGAAACGCTTTGCACACACGTTTTCTGTTGGTGATGTTCAACCTAAGTTTCTTCTGGCTATTACTCTGATCTGCTCCCTGTCCACATTTTCTGCCAAAGCTTTTGTGGATTCGGGAGCAGCCCTAAACCTAATGGACTTGGATTTTGCTAAACGTTGTGGATTTCCGATGACACCTCTGCAGATGCCTATCCCTTTGAGGGGGATTGATGCTACTCCTTTGGCTAAAAATAAACCTCAGTTTTGGACCCAGGTGGTAATGCGGGTTGCCCCAGACCATCAAGAAAATTGCAGATTTTTGGTGTTGCATAATCTGCATGATACTATTGTTCTGGGGTTTCCCTGGTTACAAATTCATAATCCAGTTTTGGATTGGAAATCTGTGTCTGTGGTGAGTTGGGGTTGTCGGTGTGCCTTTAGTGAGGCTCCGGTGTTTTCCACCTCTCCTCAGTCGCATGATGTTCCTGATTATTTGGCGGACTTTTATGATGTATTTAGTGAGAATGAGTCTGCGTCTCTGCCTCCTCATAGGAGTTATGACTGTGCAATTGAACTGAGCCCGTGGTGTAAATTTCCCAAGGGTCGGCTCTTCAATTTATCTGTACCCGAGCACGAGGCTATGCGATCCTATATTAAGGAGGCGTTGGAGAAGGGTCATATTAGACCATCCTCGTCACCCTTAGGTGCCGTTTTTTTTTTTGTAGCCAAAAAGGATGGATTATTAAGACCTTGTATTGATTATCGTGCCCTCAACAAAATTACTGTTAAATATCAGTATCCGTTACCCCTAATTTCTGATCTATTCTCCAGAGTTAAAGGTGCTTGCTGGTTTACCAAGCTTGACCTCAGGGGGGCGTATAATCTTATTCGCATTAAGCATGGGGATGAATGGAAGACGGCGTTTAATACTCCGGAGGGACATTTTGAGTACCTGGTGATGCCTTTTGGGCTCACTAATGCCCCTTCTGTCTTCCAGTGCTTCATGAACGATATTTTCCGAGATTTTGTCGATAAATTTTTGATTATCTATCTGGATGATATTTTGATCTTCTCCAAGGATTGGGATTCTCATGTGGAACATATTCGGACTGTGTTCCGGATCTTGAGGGAGAATTCCCTGTATGTCAAAGGATCTAAATGCCTTTTTGGAGTACAGAGGATTTCTTTTTTGGGATTTATTTTGTCCCCGTCAACTATTGAAATGGACCCGGCCAAGGTACAGGCCATTTACGATTGGGTTCAGCCCACTTCTTTGAAGGCCCTCCAGAAGTTTTTGGGTTTTGCTAATTTTTATCGGAAATTTATAGAAAAATTTTCTAGTATTGCCAAGCCATTGACTGATTTGACTAAGAAGGGTGCTGATGTGTTAAATTGGTCTCCGGAGGCTGTTTCTTCCTTTCAGGAGCTGAAGCGAAGATTCACCTCCGCCCCGGTTTTGCGGCAACCTGATGTCTCACTTCCGTTCCAGGTAGAGGTGGATGCTTCTGAGATTGGTGCAGGAGCTGTTTTGTCCCAAAAGGTTCCTGTAACATCTAAAATGAATCCCTGTGCTTTCTTTTCCCAAAAGTTCTCTCCATCTGAACGTAACTATGATGTGGGGAATCGGGAACTGTTGGCCATGAAATGGGCATTTGAGGAGTGGAGACATTGGTTGGAGGGAGCTAAGCATCAAGTCGTGGTCCCCACTGACCACAAGAATTTGATTTACCTAGAGTCGGCTAAGCGCTTGAACCCTAGACAGGCTAGGTGGGCCTTGTTTTTTACACGTTTTGATTTTGTGGTTTCTTTTCTTCCTGGAACTAAGAATGTCAAGGCAGACACCCTCTCTAGGAGCTTCTTTGCTGATTCTCCTGTGGTGACCAAGCCTGCTACCATATTAGGCGAAGGGGTAGTTCTTTCTGCCATCTCGCCCGATTTGAGACGTGCTCTGCAAGAGTTCCAGGAGGACAAACCTGAGCGTTGTCCCAGTGGAAAGTTGTATGTTCCTGACCAGTGGAAGAAGAGAGTGATGTCTGAAGTTCATTGCTCTGCTTTGGCTGGTCATCCAGGTATTTTTGGTACTAGAGATCTGGTGAGTCGGTCTTTTTGGTGGCCCTCCTTGTCTCGTGATGTCAGGAATTTTGTGCAGTCCTGTGGGACGTGCTCCCGGTCTAAATCGTGTTCTCGCTCTAGTGGGTTGTTGATGCCTTTGCCTGTCCCCAAGAGGCCATGGACCCATATTTCAATGGATTTCATCTCTGATATGCCTGTCTCTCAAAGGATGACTGTTATTTGGGTGATTTGTGATAGGTTCTCTAAGATGGTTCATCTTGTACCACTCCCTAAGTTGCCGTCTTCCTCTGAGTTGGTGCCCCTGTTTTTACAACAGGTGGTTCGCTTGCACGGGATTCCTGAGAACATTGTATCTGACAGAGGAGTCCAGTTTGTGTCTAGATTTTGGAGAACTTTCTGTTCCAAGCTGGGAATTCAGTTGTCCTTCTCCTCTGCTTTTCACCCTCAGACCAATGGGCAGACAGAGAGAACAAACCAGACCTTGGAGTCATATTTGAGATGTTTTATTTCTGCTGATCAGGATGATTGGGTTTCATTTTTGCCCTTGGCCGAATTTGCTTTAAATAATAGAGCTAGTTCTGCCACTTTGATGTCACCTTTTTTTTGTAACTTTGGGTTTCATCCTCGATTTTCTTCAGGGCAGGTGGAGCCCTCTGCCTGCCCAGGTGTTGACACTGTGGTGGAGAGAATGCACCAGATCTGGGACCAAGTGGTGGATAAGTTATCTCTCTCCCAGGAAAAGGCCCAGCGGTTTTCCAACCGACATAGGACCATTGGTCCCCAGTTTAAGGTTGGTGATATGGTGTGGTTATCATCAAAAAATATTGCTATGAAGGTGGCTTCTCCTAAGTTTAAGCCTAGATTTATTGGACCTTACAAGATTTTGGAGATTATTAATCCGGTCTCTTTTCGTTTGGCTCTTCCTGTCACATTTAAAATCCATAATGTGTTCCATAAATCTTTGTTGAAGAGGTTTGTTGAACCTGTTGTTCCGGGGGTGGCACCTCCAGACCCTGTATTGGTTGAACGTAACATGGAATATGAGGTAGAGAAAGTACTGGATTCCCGTCTGGCTAGACGGAGACTCCAGTATTTGGGTAAGTGGAAGGGTTATGGTCAGGAGGATAATTCCTGGGTCTCTGCCTCTGATATTCATGCCAAAAGATTGGTGCGTGCCTTTCATTGGGCTCACCCTGATCGCCCTGGTGGCGTGGTTGAGGGTTCGGTGACCCCTCCTCAAGGGGGAGGTACTGTTGTGAGTTCATTTTCCCCTTCACTACTGAGGCCCGAGGAACTCCCTCTTCTGGTAAAGAAAGGTAGTGAGCCTGATTATCAAACACCTGAGTCTGATGATGATGACTGGCTGAGTGGAGTTACTGACTGGATATAAGGCTGCCGACGCCCTTCTGTCCTGCGGGTGATTTCTCTGTGGGATCCTTGGAGACCAGTCTGAATTCCTGCTCTTCTAAAGCTAAGTTTTCTGCTCGGCTTTTTGCATTTGTGCTTTGACTTTGTTTTGCTTTGTTTTTCTGGATTTCTGCCATTCTCTGCTGGGGTGTGCTGAATTCCTTTAGCTCTGTCTTCTGAAAATACCTGAGTGCTGATTTAGTTTTTGAAGCCTAGCTGCTTCAGGGTCTTTTTCATATCAGCTTGTTGGCTTATGTCTTTGATAGGGTTTTGGCAGATTGCAGACAGCAACCTTCCTTTCCTGTTCTGTTTAGTTAGCTTGGGCCCCGTCTTTGCTCAGTCTATCTTTCTATCTGTGTGAGTGTTTTTTCATCTTGCATCACCGTCATTATATGTTGGGGGCTGCCTTTTACTTTGGGGTCTGCTCTGGGGCAGTTTAGGTTTCCTTTTCTGTCTTTAGGCTATTTAGCGCTCCGGCTGTGATCGAGGGGTCTAGGGCATCGTAGGAACCCCCCACGGCTACTGCTAGTTGTGTTGATAGGTTCAGGGGTCTGCAATCTGATAGTTGCCAACTTCTCTGGTTTTCTGGACGTAGCTTCTATTTTTGTGTCTGCCTCCTACGGTGACTCAATCATAACAGACCTGGGCATGTGATTCCCGATCTCCAATGGGAGATCGTCTCGTGAGCATGCCCAGTGGAGCGATGGAGGGACTTAGCCTCTGGAGCGATTTGCTGCTGAGCAGCCTGTATTGCCATTGCTGACCCAAAGGTGGCAACAATAGCCAGACCCACAGAGCAGGGCAGTGTCTGGGACGCCATGGCTGCTGAGCAATCACCTCTGCGGTCGAAGGATAATGGGAGACCGCAGAATGTGAGGCTCTGGATTCCTGCTGAAGCACTGCAGGAACCTGACGCCTAACATTACCCCCCCTCCTAGGGCCCCCTCCCTCCTGAGCCTTCCAATCCACCAGAAAAAGTTTTTTACCACGTACCACCTTGTGTCCCACAGAGGCATAGGCCTCAGACTCGTCAGAAGACAAGTCTGATGTCCCAACAGATGACTCGGAAAACCGGGACATGTGAACAGGTTTGAGAAGGGACACGTGGAAGGCGTCAGGGATGGCTAAGTCACCAGGAGCAGAAGTTGGAGCGGGGCGCCAATCGGTGTTGGCGGGCATCTTCATTCTCTCTTTAGAGGCTAGAGTGACATGCGGGGTGCGACCCAAACTGTCGTGAACCTTCATTGCCCGGCCTGCCACAGGCAAGGGATACAGTAACCCAGCCAGCCTCTGTCTAGAGGAGCGGTTCCGAGCACAAGAGGCGCATGCCTGAATGTATTTTTTAGCGTCCCGAGCCCTGTGCGGCCACGAATAAGAGCTTGCCAGGAGTTTTGTGGTCTGCTTGTAGCCAAAGTGACCATCTACCCTGGACGCGTGTGCCCACGCGAGAACCTTGGACCGCAGCTGAGGTGGAACAAAGGTCTTGCCTGGTGGCACTGACACGAGGACGACCGGAGCCACGGTCTTCAGATTCCCAGTGGGAGGCGCGGAAAGATCTGGAGGCACCTCCGTAGAGGCTACTTGGACGCTTTCCCCCATGCACCTTCCCACACAGCTTTTGCTCCATCCCGGTATTTTCCCCGAGGACCACTCTATATGAGGGGAATGTCAACGGAGCCAGGGAACCCCGAGGAACACCTGATCGATGCCCTCTGGCATAATGAGCAGGGACAGCGTCTCCTGGTGGGATGGTGGAATTGAAAGCCTAAGGGGTACTGTTTGGTGGGTAATCTGGGATGATAATGTCGATCCGTTGACCACCCTGATGGGCATGGGGTGTGGAAGTGGCACCAACAGAATGGCATGCTGTTGGGTGAAGGACGAGGACATAAAGTTCCCTTCTGCCCCGTAGTCCACCGTGACCTGTACCTCCCAGGAGGAATCACCGCTATGTAAACATCCCTTGGAGCGCCGGTTTGGGGGAGAAGTTCTCCATAGCGAATAGACCCCCACCCATTACTAGAGAACGCGATCGCCTTTTCGGCTGCTGCGGACACCTGTTAGCCAGGTGACCAGACTGTCAACACTGGTTACAGCGTGTGGAGCTTTGTGCCGGACGCGTCTTGAGACCGGCGCCGGACACCTCCATGGGCTCTGGAGGTAAACTCTCCGGCTCGGGTGGTTCTAGAGGTTCAAAGAGGTTGGGAGCCAAGCTAACCTTCCGTCTGGATTGAGCACGCTCCAGCCCGCGATCTGAAAAACGGAGATCGATGCGGGTGGAAACAGCTCTTCTAGACATACGGGAAGCCAGTGTCCGGAAACGGACGGCATACTGACTGACCGAGAGGGATCCCTGTGTTAACGCTAGTAGCTGGAGAGAGGTGTCGTGAGTGACCCGTGGCACCAAAAAGACCTGCTTTAGGGATGTTAAGAACTGAGCAGCGGTCCGAACCTCTGGGTCACCACGCTACCACAGTGGCGTGGCCCACTACAACGCCCTTCCTCAGTCCTCAATCTACTAAAACTCTTGTGCATGCCCTCATCATCTCCCGCCTTGATTACTGCAACACCCTCCTCTGTGGCCTCCCCACCAACTCTCTTGCACCACTCCAGTATGTCCTCAGCTCTGCAGCCCGACTAATCCACCTCTCTCCTCGCTACTCCCCTGTTTCTCCCCTCTGAAAATCCCTCCACTGGCTCCCAATTCCCCAACGAATCCAGTTCAAACTACTAACACTGACCTACAAAGCCATCCACAACCTGTCCCATCCCTCTATCTCTGAATTAATCTCCCAATATCTTCCCTCACATAATCTTCGATCCTCCCAAGACCTCCTACTCTCCTCCACACTTATTTGTTCCTCACTCAACCACCTCCAAGATTTCCCCCGAATATCCCCCATCCTCTGGAATTCCATACCTCAACACGTCCGATTATCCACCACCCTCGGCTCCTTCAGATGGAACTTGAAAACCCGTCTCTTCAGGAAAGCTTACAGACTGCAATGACCATTCTCACCAACACCAGAGCTGCTGCACCTCCGAACTTCTGTCTTTTCCCCATTGTCCCGTAGAATGTAAGTCTGCAAGGACAGGGTCCTCTCCCCTCTGTACCAGTCTGTCATTGTAAGTTTGTTTACTGTAAAGGACATCTATAACTTTGTATGTAACCCCTTCTCACGTACAGCACTATGGAATTAATGGCGCCATGTAAATAAATAATAAGATCCCCTGTGACTACTGTCACTCTGTGAATACTGTTTTTGGCCAGGAAATTGTTAACATTGCACTGGTTAGACCGTAATCCTACAATATTGGAGGAATTGAAAACTAAGATTAATAATACCATATGCTCGGATAGAGGTACTTACATTAAAAGGAACTCAAAAAAGTTTATAAATATATGGGAACGGTGTCTGGTCACCCCTGGGGTGGCATCTGTGGACCTACTCAGAATAACTGTACTAGACCGGTTGGCTATTACGGCTTTTTAAATATTGTATGTTGAGGACATATAGATACTAATTATTTTCTGTTCATAAACATGTTCCCATTCTTTGGGGAAATCTTCATTTGGACAAAATTGTTAACTTTGTTTGTCATGGAATACCCTGGCAGGTATAGGACTATATAAATTTTAAGGGTTAAACTTTTTTATTAAGTTTATTGTTTTTTGTACTATAATGTATAATGTATCTAATTGTCTATAAAATCAAATAATCAATAAAAATGATCTGATTTAAAAAAAAAAGTTACTGTTTCATATAAATAGCATTATATCAACCCCTGGCTGTTTCCACCTTGTGATCTCTGCTTGTTGCATCCCAACACCAGCATTACTTTTGGCGTATATGGCAGGATACAACATTCAGACACAGAGATGGTGGACTAGTCTGTGAACCAACCCCAGCAAGGGAAATATACCCTTGAGGGCCATGCTCAGCAACCTTCCCAAGTTCACAGGGAGCCAATCAGACCGAGTTAACTCTCCTGACCCTTGATGGGGAGGCCCAGCAGACGGTTATGTACCGCCCACCTAGGAGTCGTGACACTGTGGAAAAGGTGATAAAAATCTTGGCGGATTTGCATGGTGATACCACGGACATAAGGCACCTTCTCATGCGTTTGTTCTAGCAGGTCCAAGGGGAAACTGAGACCATAGCTCAGTATGTTAATGCATTGCAGGAAGTGAAGGCCCATGTCACCAAGAAGACCCAAGACAGGCACCGAAGACGAAGTGATGCAGGACCGATTCGTTGTTGGACTGAAGGATCCCTATTTGAAGCAGATCTTAAAAGGAGAGTCCATGCCTGAATCCGGGTCTGGGCTTCCTTGAGGTCAAGGCTGAAGTTAAGAGTCTTGGAGAGAGACCCCTGTTCTCACTGCCACAGTAAGGAGTCATGAAGTGGTCATCCCTGAGTCAACACTTACTGAGTCCGACTGGGTGCGGGAGATATGTCAAGAGAATTGGGACATTTGAGGTGAGCTATGCAGCATCAAGGGGACCCTTGTTGCCAATCCTCTAGCTGTTCACCCGACCTCACATGAGGAAGGGGGCACATTTCAAGAGACTGTCCGAATCAAGAAGACGGGGCGAACATGGGGTTTCGAGCCTCACAGGGTGGAAGAGAGAACTCTGAAGATATTGTCTCCTAGAGACTCATTACCTGGGCTGAATTCAATAGGCAACGCATTCACTTCTTGATGGACACGGGGTCTCAGGTGATCACAATGCTTGAGGCATATTTCCATAGTCATTTTCTGGAAGTTGCTTGCTCCAGAAAAGAACATAGTATCCGACAGGTGGTGGCTAATCAACTGCCTATCATAGTAGCAGGAGCAGTGTGGATGTCTGTCCGGATGTGCAGGAAGGATCTGAGTCGAAAAAGAATAGTGTTGACAAAGGGGTCTGGAGGTGAAGGACCCATTGTAACCCTAGGCATGAATGTACTATAAGAAGTGGGACAATTCTTAGCTGAGGACCCCGATAAAACAATTGGACCCGTGATACCAGTGACCCAGCAAATAAGAAGGTGTAACAGCAACTAGTGAGTCAGCGAAATTCAGCAGTTATCCGCTGCCTCCCAATATCTCTGCAAAGTACTGATACCGCCCGAAGCCACAGTGACACTGCCAGTGGGGCTGACTGTACTCAATATGCTGGTACTGGCCGATGTATCCTTAGAGAGCGTGGATGTCCATATTGAGCTTATAGAGGGAGAAGAAGCAATCTCGAGATTATTGGTTGCCCACACCCTGGCCACCGTGTGACAGGGACGAGTACCTGTGCGCTGTAAAAACACAAGTGGAGCAATTCTACAGTTGATGCCCACACAAGAAGTAACCCGAGTTTGCATAATGCTGATTTGCCACGAGGTACAAAAAGCAGTGTTGCCACCCCTGGTAAACATAATACAACAGATTTATGGGACAAGAATCTGTCTACCGGTTGTCGATCAAGGAAACTAGTCCGACTGCTCTATGTGGAGTCGGGAAGAATTCTTTTCTTCCACCTCGTGGGATTTCTTGCACCCAGAATAGTAGTATGTCCATTTATAGGATGAACCCCAAAGACGTATGTCTCCCTTTAAAAGCTAATTATGAGGGAGCCCTGCCTTTTGCACTCAAGGCAGTAGCTCACTTGGGAGTTCTGTTCCAAACAGAAGAAATGCTAAGTTACTAGGCCAATTCAAACATACAGTCATATGTTAAAGTTTGGGCACCCCTATTAATGTTAACCTTTTTTCTTTATAACAATTTTGGTTTTTGCAACAGCTATTTCAGTTTCATATATCTAATAACTGATGGACTCAATTATATTTCTGGATTCAAATGATGTAAGCGATGTAAGCCTATAAGGACTGGGGGCAGTATTGGCTCAGATACAATAAGGAAGAAAGCAGGTGATCACGTATGCCAGTAGGTCACAGAGACACAGAGAAGTATCCGGACAATTACAGTTTGTTCAGACTGAAGTTGCTTGGGCTGGTATTGGCCGCTGAGTATTTGTTGGGGTCAGAAATACACTTGTGGATGAACAACAACCCCCTGGCCTGCCTAGAAAATGCAAATTTGGGAGCACTTGAACAGTGGTGGGTAGCAAGGATGTCTAAATACCAGTACAGGATCTCCTATTGTTCCAGATTATGCATGCAGACGCCTTATACCGAATCACCCAAGCCGGACCCAAAACAGAGATGAAGAGCTTGAGGGTGATGAGATCCCGCATTTTAGGCAATTGTGGTAACCGCTCAGGAGTCTAGAGAAGAGCCCAGACCCACCCAAATTCTTTGACGTTTAAGGGATAAATTGATACACCTGCAACAGTCCTATCTGGAGCTGGCAAAGCTGAGTAAGTGGGTCGCTCTGATGCAAAGGCCTGATCAGGAAGCTAGGGCTGCTTCACCCCCAAAGGCCATGCAGATCTTGGGCCAGTGGGAAAGACTCTTCCTGAAAGATGGCCTGCTGTGACGAAGGATTCAACTCCCTTGAGAATTCGATGTTACCTGGCAAGTAGTGACTCCAGAAGTGCTGATAGTACAGCTGGCTAAAGAAGATCATGAGAGGGGTGCCCACTTCAGTGTAGAGAAGACCACCCCGGAACAGAGGGCTCCTATTCAGGCTATCTGAAGCTCTGTGCCTTTAGAGGTCCTGATAATCGACTATGAGATGACCGGAACTTCCTAAAATGGCTACAAGTATTGCTTGGTGATGACTGATCCCTTCACCAAGTTCATGGTGGTGACTCCCATCCTGGATCAGTCAGTCAAAGCTGCAGCCACAGACATCTGTCTGGAATTCATTCGCATATATGGATGCCCAAAGCGAATTCACTCTGACCAAGGGGCCTTCTTCTATGGGCGAATGATGGCTGACTTGTATTATATTTAAGGAAATGACAAATCCAGGACCTGGTTGAGCAGAAGTTTCAGGAAGTGGAATATTCAAGTCGATCCCCAGTGTCAGGAGGACAACTTCAGCCAGGGGAATGTGTATTGGTGAAGGCCAAACGACCAGGGAACAAGCTGGATTAATGTTGGGAGGCAATACCCAACCGAGTAGTGAGGAAGATTCACTCGAATAACTCAGTCTATAAGTTTTTTCCTGAGGGAAATGATGCTGTCGCACCTTGAGGGTTGCACAGGAATATGCTGCGACCTTGCTCTTCTAAAGCAGAAGACCACAACAAGGCTGGGCTCCCAACAGAAGTGGCTGAGGTCACGCAAAGAGGAGTCTTACAGGAAGGGGAAGAATGGCTTGCAGGGCCGATGAGTTCACCGGAAATGCCATTGCCGCTTTCGAGTGGGAAAGAAAACTAACTTGGAGTCAATTTACCACCTCCAATGGCTGAGTCTCCAAGTACCCCAGACGCGCCTCTACAGGAAGAGCTCAGCAGGTATGAGCTGGCTAACACTGGAATTCCCCCTAACTGTCTGGTCCCACATACAGCAGAAGATCAAGGAGTGCATTCAACTGTTGGCTGAACTCAGTCTACCTGTGGGAACTTCGAACTCGAAAGAATTACACTCGCCCGAGGACTGGTGAGCAAAAAAAGGGAAAAATGTAACAAGAAGCTATGACATATCTGGAGTACTCTTGCAGGAGATGCCATTGATGAGGAGAGGCTGCTATCTGCTGGCCCGCTGAAATCAAGTGGAACCAAAGTATGCTGGAATGTTTGCAAGAGGAGAGACCTCATGTGCTGGACTAGATCGGTGACCCACAGGAAAGACTTTCCTGCTATAAAAGCTCTGCGCCCCCATACATGAGGAGATTTGGCACTAGGGAAGGGAGCGGGGCAGACATGCTCCAGAGACACCGCTGAGACCAGTGTGGCAGGCCTCAGCAGGGAATCTACGCCACCCAAGTGTTGTACACTGCTTGGCAAGGTCTGGATTCCCCAGAAGATATCCCCAAGAATGGCTTACACTGGTCAGAGCCAGAAGCTGCGCCCTGCGCTGGACAAGTCTCTGAGGCCCGACAACGCCTATCAAGAACTGACGCCTAGTCCTCTACGACTTGAGCCTGAGAGATTTCCGCCGACTTCTGCGACAGTAGAGGCATGCCTGCAATTGCAGAGGAACGGTGCAAGTAAGCAGGGCCATCACTTCCTGCTATCATCAACAGTACCGGGATCAGTTAGGACTTGGAGTACAGGTTGGGAGCGGGCCGGTTGGTGTGTGGGAGGCTCAAGGGGCTTTAATAGACTGCATCAGGAAGAGACGGGAAATGGGAAAACCTTTTGACCTCCGGTAGGGCCAGAGCTTTGAGTGAGAACTCACGTGGTGACTCCCAAGACTGGGCACACCACCTCTTTGAAAAGGACACTAACGTTGACTAGTAAAAGACTTTCTTGTTTATTCTAATCCTGTTGTTACTCCCTCTACTGTAAAATTGCATAGCTACTAACATTAATTGATTAAAAGTCATCTTCACAATCTCTCACCTCTCCAGTAAGCCGGAAGAGGATCTCTAGGGTGAGCTGTAACATCCTCTCCGCCATCTTGTCTCTGTCCATATCCATCCTTGAAGGGTCAAGACAGTTTTTGTTGTAGATGTCAACGTAAAAGATAAAATTTATCAGGAACCTGAATGGAAAGAAGGTGAGATTATGTACAATCATACAAAATACTATGGAAAAAACCCCAACAAATTACTGGGTTGGTGCTGATAGCTGAGAGCAATAACCTAAAATGTGGAGTTCAGACTGTAGCACCATTACAGGCGCCTCTTCATTCCAAATCCAAAAAAACGATAGAGTTTTTATGTTGTTTAGACGTGAAACGTATATTGTAATCATTGTGTAATCTAGGCACGAGACATCCTGATGGTTTAAATAAAAGAAATGAACTAATGTTCCATTACTAATATTTATTTATGTGTTAACTCCATTGTGTGTAACAATAAAATAATGTTTTTATGTCATTTTTCTCTCTGTTATAGTAGCATTGTGGGATATTATGTTTCAGGTGAGATGTTCTTATTTTAGGACCTTAATGAAACTGATCACCTGATCCAGTAGACCATCCTTATTGGCTACTTTAGCCTATACATGTTTGAGCTGCGAAACTAAGGCTAGCTATGACAAAGATCCACCTGTGATCGAAACGCGTTGCCGTTAGGCCGTTGTGTGTACACTCACTGTATTGGAGGATTTGTCTGCCAATCTATGATTTTTTAACATTGTTCCAGTAAAGAAAATCGATTTTATGGAGCTGGAACGTCAATCCTTTTGCTTCTTAGTTCCAGTGAACTCTTGGTATACCACTACTCCCCTCCTAGATAACCTGGCACAGTGGGCCCAGGAACCATGTGCACCACCTGCGTGCGTAACACAGACATCAAGTATCTTTCTTCAGTTGGGATCACAAAAAAAGGTAAAAATGAATATAGAGTAAGGAGATATTGAATAATACAATTCAATACACGGCGTATTGGATTCCGCTATAAATCCAAAGAGAAAGAGGGACAAACTATGTATAGCCGCCACGGCAAAATACCTGACATGCCCATAACTGCACCCATAGCCAGACTCATTTACCATTTATTCCTACCCTGCCAGGAGGAGATGTCAGAAGGGGGCATGATGGCAGTCAGGGACATTCAGCAGACTGCCCGGGATGACAGGACATAGACCCAAATCTGGGACTGTTCTGCTGTACTCGGGATTGTTGGGACCTATGGATTTATTGTTCATTTCTTCATAGTTGGAGCAGCCAGAACTTTTTCATTTTTACATAAGGTTCACTATATGAGGTCTCGCTTTTTGAGTGAGACGAGCTGTAGTTTATTTTTGTAAAGGCCATTGTGCCAAACCCGTCTGTTAGGCTGTGTTCACACATAACCTGCAAAGTTCAGGCTTTCACGCACTTCTTCTATACGGACGTGGGAAGGATGCCTAAGGGAAATGTTAATATTTTACTATTTTGTGCTGCATGACTACCTGGATTAAAGGTATAATTATTCAAAATTTGTCAAAACGTCTGATATTTTCTTATAAAAAAAAAAGCAAAACATATAAACCTAAATTTACCACTAACAAAATACAATGACTCATGAAAAGACAATCTTAAAAATTACTGAAATATTGTTTGCCACATACTGTAAATTCACATGTTAGATATGAAAATGTTGGCTTGGGCACTAAGGGGATAAAGAAAACTGCAATAAATCATTATTGTAAATGTTCTTTGTTTTTTTTATAGGAAGAAAAAAAATCTTACTTTAATTTCAGCTCTAGAATGCAGGGACATAGAGATACATTTCTATATACAAGTGTATTCCTATGTACCAGTACAAGACGTTGTGTGTTTGAATCACCTGGGCCCAGACATGCAGAACAGTGAAGAAAGAGTTAATTACAGCACAGAGATGGCAGTATCCCCCAGAGTCAGAGAAAGAACTACTGAGCACTAACCACAGTGAGCTGGGAGGAGAGGAGGCAACTTACAGACACAGAGTGAGAGGCGGGACATTACCGTGAACGCCCGGGACAGCTCCCCCAAATTGGGGCTGTCCTGCTAGATGGTTGGAAGCAACGAATAATGGGGAATCTCCAGCACCGACCTCCACCCGCAGAGCCGCACTCCACATAGAGAATAATGAAGCCTCCAGCACCGACCTCCACCCGCAGAGCCGCACTCCACATAGAGAATAATGGAGCCTCCAGCACCGACCTCCACCCGCAGAGCCGCACTCCACATAGAGAATAATGGAGCCTCCAGCACCGACCTCCACCCGCAGAGCCACACTCCACATAGAGAATAATGGAGCCTCCAGCACCGACCTCCACCCGCAGAGCCGCACTCCACATAGAGAATAATGGAGCCTCCGGCACCGACCTCCACCCGCAGAGCCGCACTCCACATAGAGAATAATGGAACCTCCAGCACCGACCTCCACCCGCAGAGCCACACTCCACATAGAGAATAATGGAGCCTCCAGCACCGACCTCCACCCGCAGAGCCGCACTCCACATAGAGAATAATGGAGCCTCCAGCACCTACCTCCACCCGCAGAGCCACACTCCACATAGAGAATAATGGAGCCTCCGGCACCGACCTCCACCCGCAGAGCCGCACTCCACATAGAGAATAATGGAGCCTCCAGCACCTACCTCCACCCGCAGAGCCACACTCCACATAGAGAATAATGGAGCCTCCAGCACCGACCTCCACCCGCAGAGCCACACTCCACATAGAGAATAATGGAGCCTCCAGCACCGACCTCCACCCACAGAGCCGCACTCCACATAGAGAATAATGGAGCCTCCAGCACCGACCTCCACCCGCAGAGCCGCCCTCCACATAGAGAATAATGGAGCCTCCAGCACCGACCTCCACCCGCAGAGCCGCACTCCACATAGAGAATAATGGAGCCTCCAGCACCGACCTCCACCCGCAGAGCCGCACTCCACATAGAGAATAATGGAGCCTCCAGCACCGACCTCCACCCGCAGAGCCGCACTCCACATAGAGAATAATGGAGCCTCCAGCACCGACCTCCACCCGCAGAGCCGCACTCCACATAGAGAATAATGGAGCCTCCGACACCGACCTCCACCCGCAGAGCCACACTCCACATAGAGAATAATGGAGCCTCCAGCACCGACCTCCACCCGCAGAGCCACACTCCACATAGAGAATAATGGAGCCTCCAGCACCGACCTCCACCCACAGAGCCGCACTCCACATAGAGAATAATGGAGCCTCCAGCACCGACCTCCACCCGCAGAGCCACACTCCACATAGAGAATAATGGAGCCTCCAGCACCGACCTCCACCCGCAGAGCCACACTCCACATAGAGAAAAATGGAGCCTCCAGCACCGACCTCCACCCGCAGAGCCGCACTCCACATAGAGAATAATGGAGCCTCCAGCACCGACCTCCACCCGCAGAGCCACACTCCACATAGAGAATAATGGAGCCTCCAGCACCGACCTCCACCCGCAGAGCCACACTCCACATAGAGAATAATGGAGCCTCCGGCACCGACCACCACCCGCAGAGCCGCACTCCACATAGAGAATAATGGAGCCTCCAGCACCGACCTCCACCCGCAGAGCCGCACTCCACATAGAGAATAATGGAGCCTCCGGCACCGACCTCCACCCGCAGAGCCGCACTCCACATAGAGAATAATGGGGCCTCCAGCACCGACCTCCACCCGCAGAGCTGCACTCCACATAGAGAATAATGGAGCCTCCAGCACCGACTTCCACCCAGAGCTGCACTCCACATAGAGAATAATGGAGTCTCCAGCACCAACCTCCACCCGCAGAGCCGCACTCCACATAGAGAATAATGGAGCCTCCGGCACCGACCTCCACCCGCAGAGCCACACTCCACATAGAGAATAATGGAGCCTCCAGCACCGACTTCCACCCAGAGCTGCACTCCACATAGAGAATAATGGAGCCTCCAGCACCGACCTCCACCCGCAGAGCCACACTCCACAAAGAGAATAATGGGGCCTCCAGCACCGACCTCCACCCGCAGAGCTTCACTCCACATAGAGAATAATGGAGCCTCCAGCACCGACTTCCACCCAGAGATGCACTCCACATAGAGAATAATGGAGTCTCCAGCACCAACCTCCACCCGCAGAGCCGCACTCCACATAGAGAATAATGGAGCCTCCGGCACCGACCTCCACCCGCAGAACCACACTCCACATAGAGAATAATGGAGCCTCCAGCACCGACTTCCACCCAGAGCTGCACTCCACATAGAGAATAATGGAGCCTCCAGCACCGACCTCCACCCGCAGAGCCGCACTCCACATAGAGAATAATGGAGCCTCCGGCACCGACCTCCACCCGCAGAGCTGCACTCCACATAGAGAATAATGGAGCCTCCAGCACCGACTTCCACCCAGAGCTGCACTCCACATAGAGAATAATGGAGTCTCCAGCGCCAACCTCCACCCGCAGAGCCGCACTCCACATAGAGAATAATGGAGCCTCCGGCACTGACCTCCACCCGCAGAGCCGCACTCCACATAGAGAATAATGGAGCCTCCGGCACCGACCTCCACCCACAGAGCCGCACTGCACATAGAGAATTATGGAGCCTCCAGCACCGACCTCCACCCGCAGAGCCGCACTCCACATAGAGAATAATGGAGTCTCCAGCACCAACCTCCACCCGCAGAGCCACACTCCACATAGAGAATAATGGAGCCTCCAGCACCGACCTCCACCCGCAGAGCCGCACTCCACATAGAGAATAATGGAGCCTCCAGCACCGACCTCCACCCGCAGAGCCGCACTCCACATAGAGAATAATGGAGTCTCCGGCACTGACCTCCACCCGCAGAGCCGCACTCCACATAGAGAATAATGGAGCCTCCGGCACCGACCTCAACCCGCAGAGCCGCACTCCACATAGAGAATAATGGAGCCTCCAGCACCGACCTCCACCCGCAGAGCCGCACTCCACATAGAGAATAATGGAGTCTCCAGCACCAACCTCCACCCGCAGAGCCACACTCCACATAGAGAATAATGGAGCCTCCGGCACCGACCTCCACCCACAGAGCCGCACTCCACATAGAGGATAATGGAGCCTCCTGCACCGACCTCCACCCGCAGAGCCGCACTCCACATAGAGAATAATGGAGCCTCCAGCACCGACTTCCACCCAGAGCCGCACTCCACATAGAGAATAATGGAGTCTCCAGCACCAACCTCCACCCGCAGAGCCGCACTCCACATAGAGAATAATGGAGCCTCCAGCACCGACCTCCACCCGCAGAGCCACACTCCACATAGAGAATAATGGAGCCTCTGGCACTGACCTCCACCCGCAGAGCCGCACTCCACATAGAGAATAATGGAGCCTCCGGCACCGACCTCCACCCACAGAGCCGCACTGAACATAGAGAATTATGGAGCCTCCAGCACCGACCTCCACCCGCAGAGCCGCACTCCACATAGAGAATAATGGAGTCTCCAGCACCAACCTCCACCCGCAGAGCCGCACTCCATATAGAGAATAATGGAGCCTCCAGCACCGACCTCCACCCGCAGAGCCGCACTCCACATAGAGAATAATGGAGCCTGCAGCACCGACCTCCACCCGCAGAGCCGCACTCCACATAGAGAATAATGGAGCCTCCGGCACTGACCTCCACCCGCAGAGCCGCACTCCACATAGAGAATAATGGAGCCTCCAGCACTGACCTCCACCCGCAGAGCCGCACTCCACATAGAGAATAATGGAGCCTCCAGCACCGACCTCCACCCGCAGAGCCGCACTCCACATAGAGAATAATGGAGTCTCCAGCACCAACCTCCACCCGCAGAGCCGCACTCCACATAGAGAATAATGGAGCCTCCGGCACTGACCTCCACCCGCAGAGCCGCACTCCACATAGAGAATAATGGAGCCTCCAGCACCGACCTCAACCCGCAGAGCCGCACTCCACATAGAGAATAATGGAGCCTCCGGCACCGACCTCCACCCGCAGAGCCGCACTCCACATAGAGAATAATGGAGCCTCCAGCACCGACCTCCACCCGCAGAGCCGCACTCCACATAGAGAATAATGGAGTCTCCAGCACCAACCTCCACCCGCAGAGCCACACTCCACAAAGAGAATAATGGAGCCTCCGGCACCGACCTCCACCCGCAGAGCCGCACTCCACATAGAGAATAATGGAGCCTCCGGCACCGACCTCCACCCACAGAGCCGCACTCCACATAGAGAATAATGGAGCCTCCAGCACCGACCTCCACCCGCAGAGCCGCACTCCACATAGAGAATAATGGAGCCTCCGGCACCGACCTCCACCCACAGAGCCGCACTCCACATAGAGAATAATGGAGCCTCCAGCACCGACCTCCACCCGCAGAGCCGCACTCCACATAGAGAATAATGGAGCCTCCAGCACCGACCTCCACCCGCAGAGCCGCACTCCACATAGAGAATAATGGAGCCTCCAGCACCAACCTCCACCCGCAGAGCCACACTCCCCATAGAGAATAATGGAGCCTCCGGCACCGACCTCCACACGCAGAGCCACACTCCACATAGAGAATAATGGAGCCTCCGGCACCTACCTCCACCCGCAGAGCCGCACTCCACATAGAGGATAATGGAGCCTCCAGCACCAACCTCCACCCGCAGAGCCACACTCCCCATAGAGAATAATGGAGCCTCCGGCACCGACCTCCACACGCAGAGCCACACTCCACATAGAGAATAATGGAGCCTCCGGCACCGACCTCCACCCGCAGAGCCGCACTCCACATAGAGAATAATGGAGCCTCCGGCACTGACCTCCACCCGTAGAGCTGCACTCCACATAGAGAATAATGGAGCCTCCAGCACCGACCTCCACCCGCAGAGCCGCACTCCACATAGAGAATAATGGAGCCTCCAGCACCGACCTCAACCCGCACTCCACATAGAGAATAATGGAGCCTCCAGCACCGACCTCAACCCGCAGAGCCGCACTCCACATAGAGAATAATGGAGCCTCCAGCACCGACCTCCACCCGCAGAGCCGCACTCCACATAGAGAATAATGGAGCCTCCGGCACCGACCTCCACCCGCAGAACCACACTCCACATAGAGAATAATGGAGCCTCCAGCACCGACTTCCACCCAGAGCTGCACTCCACATAGAGAATAATGGAGTCTCCAGCACCAACCTCCACCCGCAGAGCCGCACTCCACATAGAGAATAATGGAGCCTCCAGCACCGACCTCCACCCGCAGAGCCGCACTCCACATAGAGAATAATGGAGCCTGCAGCACCGACCTCCACCCGCAGAGCCGCACTCCACATAGAGAATAATGGAGCCTCCGGCACTGACCTCCACCCGCAGAGCCGCACTCCACATAGAGAATAATGGAGCCTCCGGCACTGACCTCCACCCGCAGAGCCGCACTCCACATAGAGAATAATGGAGCCTCCAGCACCGACCTCCACCCGCAGAGCCGCACTCCACATAGAGAATAATGGAGTCTCCAGCACCAACCTCCACCCGCAGAGCCGCACTCCACATAGAGAATAATGGAGCCTCCGGCACTGACCTCCACCCGCAGAGCCGCACTCCACATAGAGAATAATGGAGCCTCCAGCACCGACCTCAACCCGCAGAGCCGCACTCCACATAGAGAATAATGGAGCCTCCGGCACCGACCTCCACCCGCAGAGCCGCACTCCACATAGAGAATAATGGAGCCTCCAGCACCGACCTCCACCCGCAGAGCCGCACTCCACATAGAGAATAATGGAGTCTCCAGCACCAACCTCCACCCGCAGAGCCACACTCCACAAAGAGAATAATGGAGCCTCCGGCACCGACCTCCACCCGCAGAGCCGCACTCCACATAGAGAATAATGGAGCCTCCGGCACCGACCTCCACCCACAGAGCCGCACTCCACATAGAGAATAATGGAGCCTCCAGCACCGACCTCCACCCGCAGAGCCGCACTCCACATAGAGAATAATGGAGCCTCCGGCACCGACCTCCACCCACAGAGCCGCACTCCACATAGAGAATAATGGAGCCTCCAGCACCGACCTCCACCCGCAGAGCCGCACTCCACATAGAGAATAATGGAGCCTCCAGCACCGACCTCCACCCGCAGAGCCACACTCCACATAGAGAATAATGGAGCCTCCAGCACCGACCTCCACCAGCAGAGCCGCACTCCACATAGAGAATAATGGAGCCTCCAGCACCGACCTCCACCCGCAGAGCCGCACTCCACATAGAGAATAATGGAGCCTCCAGCACCGACCTCCACCCGCAGAGCCGCACTCCACATAGAGAATAATGGAGCCTCCAGCACCGACCTCCACCCGTAGAGCCGCACTCCACATAGAGAATAATGGAGCCTCCGGCACCGACCTCCACCCGCAGAGCCACACTCCCCATAGAGAATAATGGAGCCTCCAGCACCAACCTCCACCCGCAGAGCCACACTCCCCATAGAGAATAATGGAGCCTCCGGCACCGACCTCCACCCGCAGAGCCGCACTCCACATAGAGGATAATGGAGCCTCCAGCACCAACCTCCACCCGCAGAGCCACACTCCCCATAGAGAATAATGGAGCCTCCGGCACCGACCTCCACACGCAGAGCCACACTCCACATAGAGAATAATGGAGCCTCCGGCACCTACCTCCACCCGCAGAGCCGCACTCCACATAGAGGATAATGGAGCCTCCAGCACCAACCTCCACCCGCAGAGCCACACTCCCCATAGAGAATAATGGAGCCTCCGGCACCGACCTCCACACGCAGAGCCACACTCCACATAGAGAATAATGGAGCCTCCGGCACCGACCTCCACCCGCAGAGCCGCACTCCACATAGAGAATAATGGAGCCTCCGGCACTGACCTCCACCCGTAGAGCTGCACTCCACATAGAGAATAATGGAGCCTCCAGCACCGACCTCCACCCGCAGAGCCGCACTCCACATAGAGAATAATGGAGCCTCCAGCACCGACCTCAACCCGCACTCCACATAGAGAATAATGGAGCCTCCAGCACCGACCTCAACCCGCAGAGCCGCACTCCACATAGAGAATAATGGAGCCTCCAGCACCGACCTCCACCCGCAGAGCCGCACTCCACATAGAGAATAATGGAGCCTCCGGCACCGACCTCCACCCGCAGAACCACACTCCACATAGAGAATAATGGAGCCTCCAGCACCGACTTCCACCCAGAGCTGCACTCCACATAGAGAATAATGGAGTCTCCAGCACCAACCTCCACCCGCAGAGCCGCACTCCACATAGAGAATAATGGAGCCTCCAGCACCGACCTCCACCCGCAGAGCCGCACTCCACATAGAGAATAATGGAGCCTGCAGCACCGACCTCCACCCGCAGAGCCGCACTCCACATAGAGAATAATGGAGCCTCCGGCACTGACCTCCACCCGCAGAGCCGCACTCCACATAGAGAATAATGGAGCCTCCGGCACTGACCTCCACCCGCAGAGCCGCACTCCACATAGAGAATAATGGAGCCTCCAGCACCGACCTCCACCCGCAGAGCCGCACTCCACATAGAGAATAATGGAGTCTCCAGCACCAACCTCCACCCGCAGAGCCGCACTCCACATAGAGTATAATGGAGCCTCCGGCACTGACCTCCACCCGCAGAGCCGCACTCCACATAGAGAATAATGGAGCCTCCAGCACCGACCTCAACCCGCAGAGCCGCACTCCACATAGAGAATAATGGAGCCTCCGGCACCGACCTCCACCCGCAGAGCCGCACTCCACATAGAGAATAATGGAGCCTCCAGCACCGACCTCCACCCGCAGAGCCGCACTCCACATAGAGAATAATGGAGTCTCCAGCACCAACCTCCACCCGCAGAGCCACACTCCACAAAGAGAATAATGGAGCCTCCGGCACCGACCTCCACCCGCAGAGCCGCACTCCACATAGAGAATAATGGAGCCTCCGGCACCGACCTCCACCCACAGAGCCGCACTCCACATAGAGAATAATGGAGCCTCCAGCACCGACCTCCACCCGCAGAGCCGCACTCCACATAGAGAATAATGGAGCCTCCGGCACCGACCTCCACCCACAGAGCCGCACTCCACATAGAGAATAATGGAGCCTCCAGCACCGACCTCCACCCGCAGAGCCGCACTCCACATAGAGAATAATGGAGCCTCCAGCACCGACCTCCACCCGCAGAGCCACACTCCACATAGAGAATAATGGAGCCTCCAGCACCGACCTCCACCAGCAGAGCCGCACTCCACATAGAGAATAATGGAGCCTCCAGCACCGACCTCCACCCGCAGAGCCGCACTCCACATAGAGAATAATGGAGCCTCCAGCACCGACCTCCACCCGCAGAGCCGCACTCCACATAGAGAATAATGGAGCCTCCAGCACCGACCTCCACCCGTAGAGCCGCACTCCACATAGAGAATAATGGAGCCTCCGGCACCGACCTCCACCCGCAGAGCCACACTCCCCATAGAGAATAATGGAGCCTCCAGCACCAACCTCCACCCGCAGAGCCACACTCCCCATAGAGAATAATGGAGCCTCCGGCACCGACCTCCACACGCAGAGCCACACTCCACATAGAGAATAATGGAGCCTCCGGCACCTACCTCCACCCGCAGAGCCGCACTCCACATAGAGGATAATGGAGCCTCCAGCACCAACCTCCACCCGCAGAGCCACACTCCCCATAGAGAATAATGGAGCCTCCGGCACCGACCTCCACACGCAGAGCCACACTCCACATAGAGAATAATGGAGCCTCCGGCACCGACCTCCACCCGCAGAGCCGCACTCCACATAGAGAATAATGGAGCCTCCGGCACTGACCTCCACCCGTAGAGCCGCACTCCACATAGAGAATAATGGAGCCTCCGGCACCGACCTCCACCCGCAGAGCCGCACTCCACATAGAGAATAGTGGAGCCTCCAGCACCGACCTCAACCCGCACTCCACATAGAGAATAATGGAGCCTCCAGCACCGACCTCAACCCGCAGAGCCGCACTCCACATAGAGAATAATGGAGCCTCCAGCACCGACCTCCACCCGCAGAGCCGCACTCCACATAGAGAATAATGGAGCCTCCGGCACCGACCTCCACCCGCAGAACCACACTCCACATAGAGAATAATGGAGCCTCCAGCACCGACTTCCACCCAGAGCTGCACTCCACATAGAGAATAATGGAGCCTCCAGCACCGACCTCCACCCGCAGAGCCGCACTCCACATAGAGAATAATGGAGCCTCCGGCACCGACCTCCACCCGCAGAGCTGCACTCCACATAGAGAATAATGGAGCCTCCAGCACCGACTTCCACCCAGAGCTGCACTCCACATAGAGAATAATGGAGTCTCCAGCACCAACCTCCACCCGCAGAGCCGCACTCCACATAGAGAATAATGGAGCCTCCGGCACTGACCTCCACCCGCAGAGCCGCACTCCACATAGAGAATAATGGAGCCTCCGGCACCGACCTCCACCCACAGAGCCGCACTGCACATAGAGAATTATGGAGCCTCCAGCACCGACCTCCACCCGCAGAGCCGCACTCCACGTAGAGAATAATGGAGTCTCCAGCACCAACCTCCACCCGCAGAGCCACACTCCACATAGAGAATAATGGAGCCTCCAGCACCGACCTCCACCCGCAGAGCTGCACTCCACATAGAGAATAATGGAGCCTCCAGCACCGACCTCCACCCGCAGAGCCGCACTCCACATAGAGAATAATGGAGTCTCCGGCACTGACCTCCACCCGCAGAGCCGCACTCCACATAGAGAATAATGGAGCCTCCGGCACCGACCTCAACCCGCAGAGCCGCACTCCACATAGAGAATAATGGAGCCTCCAGCACCGACCTCCACCCGCAGAGCCGCACTCCACATAGAGAATAATGGAGTCTCCAGCACCAACCTCCACCCGCAGAGCCACACTCCACATAGAGAATAATGGAGCCTCCGGCACCGACCTCCACCCACAGAGCCGCACTCCACATAGAGAATAATGGAGCCTCCTGCACCGACCTCCACCCGCAGAGCCGCACTCCACATAGAGAATAATGGAGCCTCCAGCACCGACTTCCACCCAGAGCCGCACTCCACATAGAGAATAATGGAGTCTCCAGCACCAACCTCCACCCGCAGAGCCGCACTCCACATAGAGAATAATGGAGCCTCCAGCACCGACCTCCACCCGCAGAGCCACACTCCACATAGAGAATAATGGAGCCTCCGGCACTGACCTCCACCCGCAGAGCCGCACTCCACATAGAGAATAATGGAGCCTCCGGCACCGACCTCCACCCACAGAGCCGCACTGCACATAGAGAATTATGGAGCCTCCAGCACCGACCTCCACCCGCAGAGCCGCACTCCACATAGAGAATAATGGAGTCTCCAGCACCAACCTCCACCCGCAGAGCCGCACTCCACATAGAGAATAATGGAGCCTCCAGCACCGACCTCCACCCGCAGAGCCGCACTCCACATAGAGAATAATGGAGCCTGCAGCACCGACCTCCACCCGCAGAGCCGCACTCCACATAGAGAATAATGGAGCCTCCGGCACTGACCTCCACCCGCAGAGCCGCACTCCACATAGAGAATAATGGAGCCTCCGGCACCGACCTCAACCCGCAGAGCCGCACTCCACATAGAGAATAATGGAGCCTCCAGCACCGACCTCCACCCGCAGAGCCGCACTCCACATAGAGAATAATGGAGTCTCCAGCACCAACCTCCACCCGCAGAGCCACACTCCACAAAGAGAATAATGGAGCCTCCGGCACCGACCTCCACCCGCAGAGCCGCACTCCACATAGAGAATAATGGAGCCTCCGGCACCGACCTCCACCCACAGAGCCGCACTCCACATAGCGAATAATGGAGCCTCCAGCACCGACCTCCACCCGCAGAGCCGCACTCCACATAGAGAATAATGGAGCCTCCGGCACCGACCTCCACCCACAGAGCCGCACTCCACATAGAGAATAATGGAGCCTCCAGCACCGACCTCCACCCGCAGAGCCGCACTCCACATAGAGAATAATGGAGCCTCCAGCACCGACCTCCACCCGCAGAGCCACACTCCACATAGAGAATAATGGAGCCTCCAGCACCGACCTCCACCCGCAGAGCCGCACTCCACATAGAGAATAATGGAGCCTCCAGCACCGACCTCCACCCGCAGAGCCGCACTCCACATAGAGAATAATGGAGCCTCCAGCACCGACCTCCACCCGCAGAGCCGCACTCCACATAGAGAATAATGGAGCCTCCAGCACCAACCTCCACCCGCAGAGCCACACTCCCCATAGAGAATAATGGAGCCTCCGGCACCGACCTCCACACGCAGAGCCACACTCCACAAAGAGAATAATGGATCCTCCGGCACCTACCTCCACCCGCAGAGCCGCACTCCACATAGAGGATAATGGAGCCTCCAGCACCAACCTCCACCCGCAGAGCCACACTCCCCATAGAGAATAATGGAGCCTCCGGCACCGACCTCCACACGCAGAGCCACACTCCACATAGAGAATAATGGAGCCTCCGGCACCGACCTCCACCCACAGAGCCGCACTCCACATAGAGAATAATGGAGCCTCCGGCACTGACCTCCACCCGTAGAGCCGCACTCCACATAGAGAATAATGGAGCCTCCGGCACCGACCTCCACCCGCAGAGCCGCACTCCACATAGAGAATAATGGAGCCTCCAGCACCGACCTCAACCCGCACTCCACATAGAGAATAATGGAGCCTCCAGCACCGACCTCAACCCGCAGAGCCGCACTCCACATAGGGAATAATGGAGCCTCCGGCACTGATCTAAAGGGATCATTGGTATGGAAGTTAGGGCAAATCCACTCTACGCTTTGCTACTGACTCCAGGCCTCTCTTAAAGGGATCCCCGGTATGGAAGTTAGGACCGTTCCACTCAGCGCTCTGGTTCTGACCCCAGGCTGACGGGATGATGTGGGATGTTAGGGGTAGTAGTCCGGTGGCTCTGGCTGACGGGATGATGTGGGATATTAGGGGTAGTAGTCTGATGGCTCTGGCTGACGGGATGATGTGGGATATTAGGGGTAGTAGTCTGGTGGCTCTGGCTGACAGGACGATATGGGATATTAGGGGTAGTAGTCTGGTGGGCTCTGGCTGACAGGATGATGTGTGATATTAGGGGTAGTAGTCCGGAGGTTCTGGCTGATGGAATGATGTGGGATATTAGTGGTAGTAGTCTGGTGGGCTCTGGCTGACAGGATGATGTGGGATATTAGGGGTAGTAGCCTGGTGGGCTCTGGCTGACAGGATGATGTGGGATATTAGGGGTAGTAGTCTGGTGGCTCTGACGGGATGATGTGGGATATTAGGGGTAGTAGTCCGGAGGCTATGGCTGACGGGATGATGTGAGATATTAGGGGTAGTAGTCCGGTAGCTATGGATGACGGGATGATGTGGGATATTAGGGATAGTAGTCCGGTGGCTCTGACGGGATGATGTGGGATATTAGTGGTAGTAGTCCGGAGGCTCTGGCTGACGGGATGATGTGGGATATTAGGGGTAGTAGTCTGGTAGCTCTGGCTGACGGGATAATGTGGGATATTAGGGGTAGTAGTCCGGTGGCTCTGACGGGATGATGTGGGATATTAGTGGTAGTAGTCCGGAGGCTCTGGCTGACGGGATGATGTGGGATATTAGGGGTAGTAGTCCGGTAGCTCTGGCTGACGGGATGATGTGGGATATTAGGGGGAGTAGTCCGGTGGCTCTGGCTGACGGGATGATGTGGGATATTAGGGGTAGTAGTCCGGTGGCTCTGGCTGACGGGATGATGTGGGATATTATAGTGAATGTGGCTATGCAGAGTGGGCGGGGCTATACACTCAGCTTTATATATATAGATGTAATCATTATAATTTGTTATAACTGTAGTTAGTTACTATGCCCGGGCAGCACCGGGCTTTTCAGATTCCGACACCTACCTCCACCCGCAGAGCCACACTCCACATAGAGAATAATGGAGCCTCCGACACCGATCTCCACCCGCAGAGCCACACACCACATAGAGAATAATGGAGCCTTCAGCACCGACCTCCACCCGCAGAGCCACACTCCACATAGAGAATAATGGAGCCTCCAGCACCGACCTCCACCCGCAGAGCCACACTCCACATAGAGAATAATGGAGCCTCCAGCACCGACCTCCACCCGCAGAGCCGCACTCCACATAGAGAATAATGGAGCTTCCAGCACCGACCTCCACCCGCAGAGCCGCACTCCACATAGAGAATAATGGAGCCTCCAGCACCGACCTCCACCAGCAGAGCCGCACTCCACATAGAGAATAATGGAGCCTCCAGCACCGACCTCCACCCGCAGAGCCGCACTCCACATAGAGAATAATGGAGCCTCCAGCACCGACCTCCACCAGCAGAGCAGCACTCCACATATGGCCGTTCTGTGCGCACAGGACCTGTGATGAGGTCACATGAGGGGAGGAGTCAGGGGTCACATGATGGGAAGTAAAGGGGTTGGAATCAGAGAAGATATATTGCTGTTGCCCATGTGACATACATATAGATGTTTGCAGTGGATGGGGTGAATGCTGCCCCCATTGAGGTGCCCTGTTTTTGTACAGAATAGAAGCCTTTTAAAGAAAAATAATTATTTTGGAGCAGGATATTAATGGCTATAACTAAAAATTTCTGCATTTCTGCTGAATAATTGCGGTTGACCTGTAAGTGATACCTCAATATCGATGCTGAGGTAAAGACTAACTATATCAATACAAAATGTAACAGATAGAAGCTGCACTGTTGATTTAGAATCATCCAGCAACTATAGGGGTTAAAATGGTTATAGCAGACAAGTGGTTAGCTCAGCCCCAGGGGATTCTGGGAAAGGTGTTATTGTGTCTGGGACTTCCAAGAGTATGATGTGTGTTAGAGAGTCTCCTGTCAGACTGAAATCAGACAAGCTGTATGGACCAGTACTGAAAGCTGGTTTCCACTCATCCCCCTCTGTAATATGAATGAGATTAGACGCCCCCTGAGATCTCATGTAGAAAACCATTTTGCTCCTATAATCTGATTAAAGAGGTCCAGGATCAGAGGGAGCGGATACAGATCCCGGACCGTGATCTGAGTAATGGTCGCAGAAATCTAGGCATGGGCTTACTCCCCCATCTTTCTTCTTTACAAAGAAAAACCCCACAGCAATGAGGGATGAGGATGGTCTGATAGGACCCTTTGTGAAACTTTCCACAATATGGCCTGCTTCTCTGGAGCAGAGATGTTATATAGTCTGCTCTTTGAGACAGGAACAAAATTAACGGTGCAGTCATAATGACGATGGAGGGGAAGTTCTTGAAACTCCTGCTCCGAGATCACATTCCCAAAGTCAGACAAGTATGTAGGCACAGACTGGGTATCCACCCTTGCAATCTGGGTACCCAAGCAGTGTCCTTGACAATACTCACTCAACTGTACCACCTCTCGAGTCTTCCCGTCTACCACAGGGTTGTGCAGAGTGAGCCAAGGAAGTCCAAGAACCACAGGAGAGGGCAGACCATCTAGCACATAACAGTCAATACCTTCTGAGTGCATGACCCCTACATGTAGATGTAACCCTCAGACGGCTTGAGTAAAATTCCCGTCTCAAGGGTGCAAAGTCGATGGCCATTATGGGTATAGATCTGGACAGTGTATATGGTTTGAGGTCCTGGACCTGGACAAAGCTAGCGTCGATCAAGTTAAACCATGCCCCACTGTCCAGAAATGCAGAAATAACCACCTTATTTTTGCTCAGATGGATTTCTGCCAGCAGGATAAATTGTGTCCTACCAACACAGAGATGTGTACACCCAGGTTGCTAACCTCCCCGCAATCTGGGCTTCTTAGTTTTCCGGCGGCTGTTTACCGTGAGATAGGGAAGGACATGTGCCCATGAAATAGCCCCTTATACCACAGTAAAAATATACTCCCCCTTGCACCGAACAACAGACTGCTTTCCAGAACGAGTTGTCCCACCCAACTGCATGGGTTCCTCAGATGACTCAGACAAGGTTTCCCTTGGCTCCGGACCTCCCGCACATTGTGGTGTCTCTTTATGTCTGTGGCGAAGATGGCAGAGACAAGGCCACCTCAAGGGACACTGGAGTCTCATACAGGGCTAAGGCATCCTTCACCCTTACTGATAGCCCCTCACAGAACTGGCTATGGAGTGCGAGGTCATTCCACTTTGTGTCCGTGGACCACCTCTGAAACTCGGAGCAATACTCCTGCGCCGTAATGTGGACTCAGCCAGGGAGATGTGGTCGGGGTCATCTATATATATAAAAAACTGAATGTATGTATGTGTGTATCACCAACCAATCACGAAGCATCTTTAATTTCACCAGAGCTGTTCAAAAGAAGGTGAGCTGTGATTGGTTGCTATAAGCAACAGATTTCCTTGCAACCAATCACTAAGCATCTCTCTTTTCACTAGAGCTGGTTAAAAGAAGCTGAGCTGTGATTGGTTGCTATAAGCAAGTTTTCCCACTTGACAACACCTCAGCAGACACTGACTGGGTGGGAGAAATCTAGCATCCCTGGGAACATAAGCTCCCAGCCATTGTTTGCCCCTCAGAAAGAAGCACAGAGCACTTTGTTTTTGACCCCAGACCTCTCTTAAAGGGATCCCCGATATGGAAGTTAGGACCGTTCCACTCAGCTCTGTGGTTCTGACCCCAGGGACTCTTAAAGGGATCATTGGTATGGAAGTTAGGGCAAATCCACTCTGCGCTTTGGTACTGAGCCCAGGCCTTTCTTAAAGGGATCTCCGGTATGCAAGTAAGGGCAAATCCACTCAGCGCTCTGGTTCTGATCCCAGGCTCTCTTAAAGGGATCCCCGGTATGGAAGTGAGGGCAAATCCACTCTACGCTTTGGTACTGACCCCTGGGCTCTCTTAAAGGGATCTTCGGTATGGAAGTTAGGGTAAATCCCTCAGTGCTCTGATTCTCACCCCATGCCTCTCTTAAAGGGATCCCTGGTATGGAAGTTAGGACCGTTCCACTCAGCGCTCTGGTTCTGACCCCAGGCTGACAGGATGATGTGGGAAATTAGGGGTAGTAGTCCGGTGGCTCTGGCTGATGGGATGATGTGGAATATTAGAGATAGTAGTCCGGTGACTCTGGCGGACGGGATGATGTGGGATATTAGGGGTAGTAGTCCGGCGGCTGTGACGGGATGATGTGGGATGTTAGTGGTAGTTGTCCGGTGGCTCTGGCTGATAGGATGATGTGGGATATTAGTGGTAGTAGTCTGGTGGTCTGGCGGACGGGATGATGTGGGATATTAGGGGTAGTAGTCCGGCGGCTGTGACGGGATGATGTGGGATATTAGTGGTAGTAGTCCGGTGGCTCTGGCTGACGGGATGATGTGGGATATTAGTGGTAGTTGTCCGGTGGCTCTGGCTGACGGGATGATGTGGGATATTAGGGGTAGTAGTCCGGCGGCTGTGACGGGATGATGTGGGATATTAGGGATAGTAGTCCGGTGGCTCTGGCTGATGGGATGATGTGGGATATTAGTGGTAGTAGTCTGGTGGTCTGTGACGGGATGATGTGGGATATTAGTGGTAGTTGTCCGGTGGCTCTGGCTGATAGGATGATGTGGGATATTAGTGGTAGTAGTCTGGTGGTCTGGCGGACGGGATGATGTGGGATATTAGGGGTAGTAGTCCGGCGGCTGTGACGGGATGATGTGGGATATTAGTGGTAGTAGTCCGGTGGCTCTGGCTGACGGGATGATGTGGGATATTAGTGGTAGTTGTCCGGTGGCTCTGGCTGACGGGATGATGTGGGATATTAGGGGTAGTAGTCCGGCGGCTGTGACGGGATGATGTGGGATATTAGGGATAGTAGTCCGGTGGCTCTGGCTGATGGGATGATGTGGGATATTAGTGGTAGTTGTCCGGTGGCTTTGACGGGATGATGCGGGATATTAGTAGTCCGGTGACTCTGGCTGACTGGACGACGTGGGACATTAGGGGTAGTAGTCCGGTAGCGCTGGCTGATGGGATGATGTGGGATATTATAGTGAATGTGGCTCTGCAGAGTGGGCGGGGCTATACACTCAGCTTTATATATATAGATATAATCATTATAATTTGTTATAATTAACTGTAATTAGTTACGATGCCCGGGTAGCGCCGGGCTCTTCAGCTAATTGTATATATTAATCAGTGCCAGAATAAATTCCTCCACCGTCTGGAGCCACTGGGAGTCAGACGGCAGAGAAAATGCCTATGCTTGGGGGTCACCCTGAAGGAGCGAGATTATTATCCCCACCCTTCGCTCCTTGGTTCCTGAAGTATAGTTTACAGGCCTCCGTGAAAACAACAGAGAACCTGTCAGGCAAAGCAATCTTGGGCTCCACTATGGGTTGCCTGGCAGTCATAATGTGGTAGGGGGTCGGGCTTGGGGGGTGGGCCACTGCTTACCAGATGAGGCAAAGATGAGATGGAGACAGCTTCCACTTGTAACAGTTCCGGATTTATTTGTCGTCCTCCTGACGACCACCAAACACGCACCGTAGGTTCTTTACACCACTGTATCGCCAGGCCCGGGTACCTATTCTTCAGCTCCAGTCGCAGTAACGCACCTCGCGGATCTTTCCCTGGGGGTTGTCCTAGACCAATCTACCCCCAGCGCTTCACCTGCCGAAGTCGTCTTCCAATCAGTACCCCCGGGGCCTCGTCTGTTCTGCGGTCCGTTAAGTCAGGGTCTCCCCCTGGCTGCCTCTTCTCCTTGCCTGTCCTGCAGTCCATCGGGTCAGGGCCACCCCCCTGACTGTCTCTCCTTTGTCCGTCCCCCTGGCCGAGCTCTTCTCACTTTCTCCGTCTTCTTCTGAGCTCCTCCCGGGACTAAACTCTCCTTGTGCCCCGCCTTCTTCTGTTTATCCCCTCTCTCACAGGGGAATTTCCCACCCGGGCTCCTATCTCCCCGCCCCCCATGACTAAGCGGATTCCTAAGCCCTAAGCTGATGTTAAGTCCTGTACTACTCTCCCCTGCCATCTTGTGGTCATTTCACGGTACTGCACTCCCTTTTCTGTCTTTCCCTGCTGTTACCTTTCTAACCTGTCAATCTCTGTCACTAGTGCACAAACCGTCCCCTCCTTCTACCAGTCACGTCTGTCCGTCAAGTCACCTTCCTCACACTAGTCCCCAAACTTGATGTGTTAGGGTGCTGCAAAACGATAGCGTATAGATCTGCCACTTCGAGGCTGAGCTACTGCAGTTGCCCTGATAGAGCAGTGATAGGATCCATACTGGATCAAAAAATGGTTTTGATCAAAGCTAAAGTCATAACTCTGTTGTCGGGTGACCTGAGACCAGTGGCTCCTTCCCTGTATCTAATGCCAGGGGCATCCTAGCTCATCATGTTTCCCTGATTACTTCTGATGGTGAGGATGCTGGTGCCACATACCTTGCCTTATCTCCTGAATCCGCCCTCAGTCTGTACCCTTCCCCCACACAGGGAAGAGGGGTGTAGTAGTGTACCGTAATACACTAACCTGTAACAACTATATAGGTACAACGGAATCTGAATGCGTGGAATAATATGAAACTGAGACCAAAGTTGATGCAAATAAGTATATTTGACAAGTGTAACAAAACTAACAGAGCCCTTCCTACAATAGTAACGAAAACACTTCACAATATAGAATGATGCAAGTAAAGCAAAACTAAGAGATCACTTCCTGCAATAGTAACAAAAACACAGCACAATATGGAATGTCCAGATTAACAAGTGCGAGTCGCGACCGCTAACATGAACCATTCCAACAGTAATATAACGCAGGTATGCACAAGGCACTAAGTGTAGGAGTCCAGCAGAGAGTATGAGAGTAAGCACATCACATTTAATGAGTCAGTTCAGCGAAATTAAGAATGAGCACGCACACAGCACTAAAGTGTAGAAGTCCAGCAAACATAAGGGTAGAAATGCACACAGCACTTGAACATAGAAGTCTAGCATTATACAGGAGTGGTATTAGCAAGAGACGGTCACCATTTGTACTTTTGGGCTGAAGGTCCTGCACAAATACAGCACCGCAGCCCACACAAACACAGACCTAGAGGAGATGACGATGATGTCAGGATTTCTTACAGGCCACAGCAGTTCCAAGGGAGAATAGTTCCACTCTTGAAGTCCAGACAGTAGTTAAGCACAAACAGCATCAGGGAGACGCATAGAGGACTGTATGCAGCAGAATGTGGAGAGGCAGAGCACCAAGTAATGAGCAGCAGAAGCAGGGAGTCCACTAGCAGATGGGCAGGAGCTCAGAGGCCAACAGCTACAAAATACTCAGGCAAAGAGGAGCACACGACCCAGACTTAAATAATCAGGACAGACAGGAAGTTCCATGACAGGGCGACATAGAAGACTCCATCTTGTATCAGGGCAAACAGGCACAAAGGAAAGTCCGGAATCCTTACACAACCAGACTAACAAGTTAATACGAACAGGGATAGCGAAAATGAAAAATACCAAACATACAAATATATTCACACATATAACAGTGGAATGCTCTGGGGAGAGAAGGATGGGGTTAAACCAAAGTAGGAGAAGAAAGGAATTATCACACACTCAAAACCTAGCAACAGTCACAGATAAATCCACCAACCGCCTTCTCCAATTACAATCAACAATCTCCAGCCATGCAGCATAAGCCACTCTGACAATGAGTGCTAGCAAGGGCCCAGAATATATAGGAGATGTGAGTGGCTAACAGTGCACAGATGAGAGCCTTAATCCTCAGGAGCTCTCAACAGCGCAGATTAACCACTGCATTGCCAAAAGAAATTTACACCGTTTAATATGGAAAGTGCCTCGAATCTGTGCAGGAGTAGGAGAAATCATATGCTGCGGTCTTCTGGCTCCTTTTTGTTGTGGTAAACCTGTGACAACATCGCTAAATGTGTATCTCAGTGAGTAGGACCCCATGACCTTTCCCTGAAGCTCTGCACCACTACCTGGGACTGGGGCCTATCTGGAGGTCTGAAGCCACGGCCTCTCTTGCAGACCATGTACACCCGCCGCACAGCCCTTACAGGATACACAGGAGTGATCTGATTGCTCAAAAATACAGGCCGATGGAACAAAATAGATGGGCGGAGACAGAGAGACACAGAGCTAGCCAGGCAGAAGATACCATACCCAACACCACATATTTACCTGCCGCGCGTCCTCCTGCGGCAAAGACTGGTCCCTGGGGGCTGTGGCGTACCATGTACTCTGTTGGTCTACCTCTCCTGATGTCGCGGCTGCTGGTTACTGACTAGATCAGCTGGGTTGCATCTCGTATCCTATATCGGTGCTCTCAGGGTGGGTGTTGTGGTGAGGCTTCTCCTGTCGTTCGCAGGGTTTGCTCTGCTTTAACCCTGAAACAGCTGTATTGCAATGTGAGGGCTTGAGAAGGTGAATCTCAGGAAAGGCCTCTGCAGTGGTCATGGTCCCTTTTCCCCTGGGCCTCTGTCCAGGAAGCAGAACTCCTCTGAACAAAATACTCCTCAGCCTCCTAGGTGCATAAGAGGGGTCACTTATAGCACCAACACCTGCTCCATCGGCTTTTCCCTGCCCCTCCTTCTCTCTACATTGGACATCTTTTGTAACAACAAGTCTCCAGCATAAACAAGTGCTTCTCACAAAATTAGAATATAACCAAAAAGTTAATTTATTTCAGTTCTTCAATACAAAAAGTGAAACTCATATATTATATAGTCATTACAGACAGAGTGATCTATTTCAAGTGTTTATTTCTGTTAATGTTAATGATTATGGCTTACAGCCAATAAAAACTCAAAAGTCATCATCTCAGTAAATTAGAATACTTTATAACACCAGCTTGAAAAATGATCTTAAAATCCGAAATGTCAGCCTACTGAAATGCATGTTCAGTAAATGCACTAAATACTTGGTCGGGGCTCCTTTTGAATCAATGCAGCATGGCATGGAAGCGATCAGCCTGTGGCACTGCTGAGGTGTTATGGAAGCCCAGGTTGCTTTGATAGCAGCCTTCAGCTCGTCTGCATTGTTGGGTCTGGTGTCTCTCATCTTTCTCTTGACAATACCCATAGCTCCCAACTGTCCTGATTCTCGCAGGACAGTCCCGTTTTTGACACCCCCCACCCGCGTCCCGCCCGGGACGCTATTTTTCCCGCATTGCATTGAGCCGCCACGTCCTCCCCATGCACTGACGCCATCCTGGATGAGGTAAAGTTTCTGTGTGGGGTCAGGAGGGGTTTACAGTGTGGATGTAGCAGAGCCGCGTGTACGAGGTGTACGGAGCCATGTGTGTACGACGTGTACAGAGCGGAGCCGTGTGTGTACGAGGTGTACGGAGCCACGTGTGTATGAGGTGTGCGGAGCGGAGTCATGTGTGTACGAGGTGTACAGAGCGGAGCCAGGTGTGTACGAGGTGTACGGAGCGGAGCCGTGTGTGTATGAGGTGTACTGAGTGGAGCCGCATGTGTACGAGGTGTACAGAGCAGAGCCGTGTGTGTACGAGGTGTACGGAGCCACGTGTGTATGAGGTGTGCGGAGCGGAGCCATGTGTGTACGAGGTGTACAGAGCGGAGCCAGGTGTGTATGAGGTGTACTGAGCGGAGCCGCGTGTGTATGAGGGGTACGGAGCCGCGTGTGTATGAGGTGTACGGAGCCACGTGTGTATGAGGTGTACTGAGCGGAGCCGCGTGTGTACGAGGTGTACGGAGCCATGTGTGTACGAGGTATATGGAGTGGAGCCACGTGAGTACGAGGTGTACTCAGCGGAGCCACGTGTGTACGAGGTGTACAGATTGGAGCCGCGTGTACGAGGTGTAAGGAGCCACGTGTGTATGAGGTGTATGGAGCGGAGCCGCGTGTGTATGAGGTGTACGGAGCCACGTGTGTATGAGGTGTACGGAGCCGTGTGTGTATGAGGTGTGCTGAGCGGAGCCGCGTGTGTACGAGGTGTACGGAGCCATGTGTGTACGAGGTATATGGAGTGGAGCCACGTGAGTACGAGGTGTACTCAGCGGAGCCACGTGTGTACGAGGTGTACAGATTGGAGCCGCGTGTGTACGAGGTGTACGGAGCCACGTGTGTATGAGGTGTATGGAGCGGAGCCGCGTGTGTACGAGGTGTACGGAGCGGAGCCGCGTGTGTACGAGGTGTACGGAGAGGAGCCGCGTGTGTACGAGGTGTACAGATTGGAGCCGCGTGTGTACGAGGTGTACGGAGCCACGTGTCTATGAGGTGTATGGAGCGGAGCCGTGTGTGTATGAGGTGTACGGAGCGGAGCCAAGTGTGTACGAGGTGCACGGAGTGGAGCCGCGTGTGTACGAGGTGTACGGAGCCACATGTGTATGAGGTATATGTAGCGGAGCCGTGTGTGTTCAAGGTGTACGGAGCAGAGCTGCGTGTGTACGGAGTGGAGCCATGTGTGTACGAGGTGTATGGAGCCATGTGTGTATGAGGTGTACGGAGCAGAGCCACATGTGTACGGGGCGTATGGAGCGGAGTTGCGTGTGTATAGAGCCGCGCGTGTATGAGGTGTACGGAGCGGAGCAGCGCGTGTATGAGGTGTACGGAGCGGAGCCGCACGTGTACGAGGTGTATGGAGCCACGTGTGTATGAGGTGTACGGAGCGGAGCAGCGCGTGTATGAGGTGTACGGAGCGGAGTCGTGTGTGTACTTGGTGTACGGAGCGGAGCCGCGTGTGTATGAGGTATGCAGAGCGGAGCCGTGTGTGTACGGAGTGGAGCCATATGTGTACGGGATGTACAGAGTGGAGCCAAGTGTGTACGAGGCATACAAAGCGGGCTTTTCCCACGGACACAGGAGTACACGGCGGAGCCCCGAGGAGCACTTTAAAACTTGCACATGACGGTCCACCGGAAGTGATGAGCTGGAAGCTGACCAGAAATGAGGTAATTTCATGAGAAGATTGTGACGGAACCAGGAATGCTTCCCATCCATCACAATGTCCTCCCCCGTCAGCGCGGACAGCAGGATCTCCTTGGAATTGGGGATGCCGGCCATGTGAGCGGATCATGATATGTCCTGCACCGGAAGGCTCAGGTGGGCATTACAATGGGAGCCGGGCTGCTATAGCATCTTTATAGAATCTTTCTTTATTACTTTCTTTCTCTCTCTGTTTCTTTCTTTCTCTGGTCTTTCTTTCTCTCTGTTTCTTTCTCATTCTCTGTTCTGTCTTTCCCTCTCTTTTTCTTTCTCTCTGTTCTTTCTTTCTCTCTCTTTCCCCTCTTTCTTTCTTTCCCCTCTTTCTTTCTGTTCTTTCTTTCTTTACTTCTTTCTTTGTTTCTGACTCTTCTTTCTTTCCCCTCTTTCTTTCTCTCTCTGTTCTTTCTTTCTTTTTCTTTCATCTCCTTCTTTCTCTCTGTTCTTTTTTTCTTTCTTTACTTCTTTCTTTCTTTCTTTCTATCTGTTCTTTCTCTGTCTCTCTCTGTTCTTTCTTTCCCCTCTTTCTTTCTCTCTCTGTTCTTTCTTTTTTTTTCTCTTTCTTTCTCCTTCTTTCTCTCTCTCTGTTCTTTCTTTCCCCTCTTTCTTTTCTCTCTATCATGCTGTTCTTTCTTTCTTTCCCCTCTTTCTTTCTTTCTTTTTCTTTCTCTCTCTGTTCTTTCTTTTTTCTCTTTCTTTCTTTCTCTCTATTCTTTCTTTCTCCCTCTGTTCTTTCTTTCTTTCCCCTCTTTCTTTCTTCCGCTCTCCCTCTGTTCTTTTTTTCTGTCCCCTCTTTCTTTCTCTCTCTGCTCTTTCTTTCCCATCTTTCCTTCTCTGTTCTTTCTTTCCCTTCTTTCTTTCTCTCTGTTCTTTCTTTCCCCTCTTTCTTTCTCTCTCTGTTCTTTCTTTTTTTTCTCTTTCTTTCTTTCTTTCTCTTTCTTTCTCTCTCTCTGTTCTTTCTTTCCCCTCTTTCTTTTCTCTCTATCATGCTGTTCTTTCTTTCTTTCTTTCTTTCTTTCTTTCTCTCTTTCTCTCTCTGTTCTTTCTTTTTTTCTCTTTCTTTCTCTCTCTCTATTCTTTCTTTCTTTCCCCTTTCTTTCTCCCTCTGTTCTTTCTTTCTTTCCCCTCTTTCTTTCTTCCGCTCTCCCTCTGTTCTTTTTTTCTGTCCCCTCTTTCTTTCTCTCTCTGTTCTTTTTTCTTTCCCTTCTTTTTTTCTCTCTCTGTTCTTTCTGTCTTTCTCTTTATTTCTTTTTGTCTGTTCTTTTCTCTCTTTCTTTCTCTCTGTTCTTTCTTTCTTTCCCTCTCTCTGTTCTTTCTTTCCCTCTCTTTCTTTCTTTCTTTCTCTCTCTGTTCTTTCTTTCTCTCTCTAATCTTTTTTTATTCTCTCTCTGTTCTTTTATTCTCTCTCTCTGTTCTTTCTTTCTCTTTCTCTGTTCTTTCTTTCTCCTATTTTTTCTTTCGATTTATTTCCCCTCTTTCTTTCTATTTCTTTCCCCTCTTTCTTTCTTTCTTTCTTTCTTTCCCCTCTTTCTTTCTGTTCTTTCTTTCTTTACTTCTTTCTTTCTTTCTGTCTCTCTCTTCTTTCTTTCCCCTCTTTCTTTCTCTCTCTTTTCTTTCTTTCTTTCCCGTCTTTCTTTCGTTTGCTCTCCCTCTGTTCTTTTTTCTGTCCCATCTTTCTTTCTCTCTCTGTTCTTTTTTTCTTTCTTTCTCTGTTCTTTCTTTCCCCTTTCTTTCTTTCTCTGTTCTTTCTTTCTTCTCTATTTCTCTCTCTGTTCTTCCTTTCTCTTTTTCTCTCTTTTCTTTCTTTCTCACTCTGTTCTTTCTTTTTATCTGTTCTCTCTCTGTTCTTTCCTTCCCCTCTTTCTTTCTCTCTGTTATCTTTTATTTATTTTTATTGTATACCACGTGTGTACGGGGTGTGCGGAGCGGAGCCACGTGTGTACGGCGTGTGCGGAGCGGAGCCAAGTGTGTATGGGGTGTGTGGAGCGGAGCCGTATGTGTACAAGGTGTACGGAGCGGAGCCACGTGTGTACGAGGTGTATGGAACAGAGCCCTGTGTGTATGAAGTTTACGGAGCCGTGTGTGTGTACGGGGTGTACGGAGCAGAGCCGCGTGTACGAAGCAGAGCCCTGTGTGTACGAAGTGTATGCAGCTGAGCCGTGTTTGTACGGAGCGGAGAAGAGCCGTGTGTGTAAGAGGTTTACACAGTGGAGCCATGTGTGTACTGAGTGGACCCATGTGCGTGCGAGGTGTACGAAGCGGAGCCGTGTGTGTACGAGGCATACAAGGTGTATGATGGGGAGTATTCATACCTCCCAACCGTAAAGGATCCCGCGGAACTGTCCCGATTTTGAGAGTCTGCCCCACTGTCCCGGCCGGGAGCTTACATTTCCTGCGGACACAGGAGCACTGTAAAACTCGCACGTGACGTTCCACCGGAAGTAACATGCTGGAAGCTGACCGGAAATGAGGTAATTTCAGGAGAAGATTGTGATGGAGCCATGGAGGCACTTCAGGGAATGCTTCAGATCCATCTCCGACAGCGCGGACAGCGGGATCGCCTTGGAATTGGGGATGCCGGCCATGTGAGCGGATCATGATATGTCCTGCACCTGGAGGCTCAGATGGGCACTACAATGGGAGCCGGGCTGCTATAGTATCTTTATAGAATCTTTCTCTCTGTTTCTTTCTCTCTCTAATCTTTCTTTCCCTCTCTAATCTTTCCTTCTTTCTCTGTTCTTTCTTTCCCTCTCTAATCTTTCTTTCTCTCTGTTTCTTTCTTTCTCTGTTTTTTCTTTCTTTCTCTGTTTCTTTCTCTCTCTGTTTCTTTCTCTCTCTCTGTTCTTTCTTTCCCCTCTTTCTTTCGCTCTCTCTGTTCTTTCATTCTATGTTTCTTTCTTTCTCTCTGTTCTTTCTTTGTCTCTCTGTTCTTTCTTTCTCTCTCTTTGTTCTTTCTTTCTCTATCTCCTTTCTTTCTCTCTGTTTTTTCCTCTCTCTCTGTTCTTTCTTTTCCTCAGTACCAGTCAGTGTGCCCACAGTATCAGCCACTGTGCCCACAATGCCAGCCACTGAGCCCTCAGTACCAGTCAGTATGATCAGCAGTGCTAAATGGGTGTGGTTGGGGTGTGGACATGGGTGTGATTAGTTGTGAAATGGGTGTGGCCAGGGCATGGCCTAAAATTTGCCATAGCGCACCTTTGTCCTCCTTTCCCTTCTTCAAAAGTTGGGAAGTATGATGGTGGGCCCCAAGTATGATTTTTCTCTGGTGGGCCAAAGGTACTCCAGTCCGTTGCTGGGCACATTACAGAAGTTGAAACAAGAGTGTCCCAGATAGAAGATACCATTACACCTATGGAGGCTAAGTTGACAAAAGTGGCTGGCTCTATAAATGCCTGAAGCAAAAAGCAGACAATCTAGAGAATAGACTACGTCAGAATAATATCCAAATCATTGGTCTGCCTGAGCGCTCGGAGGGTCAGCAACCTGAGCAATTTTTAGAACGCTGGCTTAAGGCTTCTCTGGGGGATGAATTCTCTCCAACGTTCTCCGTGGAAAGGACTCAGAGGGTTCCTACAAATCCCCTTCTCCGGGTGCCCCAGCTAGACCTTTCCTGGCACGACTCCTCAAGACGTTTGGTACCGTAAAAAAGCCCATTGAGTTCATCAATGCTATGATCTCGATCTTTCCAGATTTCCCTATGGAACTCCAGAAACAGCGGGCACATTTCATAGAAATTAAGAAACAACTTTAGAAAAGAACATTATATATTCAATGATTTATCCAGCTCGAGTCCGAATTTCTCCATGAAGGTTCTTCCATATTCTTTACAGATCCAGCGAAAGCAGCTGAATGGTTACGGTCCCATAAGGTGTCTAGTGCGAAGGAATCCTAATATGCTCAGTCAAGCAGAACTCTTCTAACAGTGGTATGATCGGAGCTCTTTCCACAGGCGTCCAGTTTACCAACAATACCGGACACTGAATTCAGTGAGGGTATCCCCTTGTCTACTTTATGATAGGAGCACAGGGCTTTGCTCCTATACGGTTTGGTTCTTGCTATGTCTTTCTTTTACATTGGTTTTATTTGTTGTTTATGTAGAAGTCGCCGCCTACAGCATTTTCATTTTCTGTGTGATGTCTCTGAATATTACTTGATAATGTAATGTAATAATGTATACCATATTCAGATGAGTAGGTATGGGGTCTGAAATAATATGCATGACCTGGAATATGAGGGGTATTGAATTCCCCTGTAAGAAGATCAAGGTATTTTCGCGGATCATCCTCACATTGTGGCTTTGACCAGGGATACAGCCTGGTGCGTACAGAAACCATGGGTACAATGGTTCATCCACGCGTTCCGTACTAGTTATTCGAGAGGGGTTTCATTATTGATGTCACGCCGCCTATCATGCCGCTCCCACCTGGGGGTGGGACCCCGGGCCTATCATCACCACTTCCGCTGTCGCTCCGAGGGTCTCGTCGGGTGCGCACGCGCACCTCTCGCTCCTAGCTCCATGGTTACGCTATGTTCCAGTGCCCACGCACGCTCTGCCCAGCTCTGTCTTCGGTCTTGTCCTCTCTATGATACTGGAGGACTTGACCCGGAAGTGCTTGTACGCATGTTCTATATCAGGCTACCTCTTCCTATGGGAGGTGCCTGATTATTGTTGTGCTTCCTGGCTAAGTCTTGTTAGTCCTTGCCTGGCTGTGCTCTGTATTCAGGTCCTCTGCCTTTTGCTGTTCCTGGACTCTGCATTGTGCGCTGTTCCTATACTCTGCCTAGCCGTACTTCCCAGCACATGCTCCGTGCATACACTCTGCTCTGTGTTCTGTCTAACTCTGCAATCCGGCGCGCTCTGCGCGCATGCTCTGTCTGACTCTGTACTGTGGCGTGCACCTTTGTACGCACCCTGCGTTGCTCTCACCCGGGCGTGCTTGCCTGTACACGCCATACGTGCTCCCGTACACTCATCC
Organism: Dendrobates tinctorius; assembly: GCF_039654945.1. Taxonomy (NCBI): domain Eukaryota; kingdom Metazoa; phylum Chordata; class Amphibia; order Anura; family Dendrobatidae; genus Dendrobates; species Dendrobates tinctorius. The sequence goes on along the minus strand of NW_027361731.1, from coordinate 18,180,102 downwards.
TGTTTACTCTGCATGTCCCTGTGCCCACGCTTTGCACACTCTGGCACTCTGCACACCCCCGGTTCCTAGACACACTCACTCGTGTCTTCTGTGATCCGGCCACCTGGTGCCAGCAGTCATGGTACCATACCCCCTGGGGCTTGCCCCTGACACTCCCTGTAAAGGGGGTGGTCCTCACTAGGCCAGCTCGCCCTGGGAAGGTAGGTGCCATGACCCAGAGGGTCCACTTCAGGAGTCGTCACAATATAATCAGGCCATGGACTCTGCTGGTACCACGGCTTCCACCCAAAAGAAGCTGCGGTTCCTACAGGAAAACCAGACCAGGATCATGTCCTTTTTGAAATCCTTGGAGTCCCGTCTGTCCTCCTTGCAATCCTCTGATCCTGGGAATGCATCCCAGCTAGCCAATCTCTAACAAGAGCTGACACTCCCCTGCGGAAGAGGACGAAACGCGCGTCGGGGTGCGGGACACGCGGCATATACCCGTTTCATGTAAGTCTTTCACATATTTATTGTGCATCTCTTTGATTGCTGGTAATGGCATTACTTAGCTGACACATGCTAGGGTGTCCCCATCTATTAATAATAGGATGACCCAGTTATATATAATATACCAATCATACTTGACTCCGACACGACTCTTTAGGATGGGTCGATTCCAATCATCAGAATGTTTGCGATGTCATTCATCAGATGCAGATTTAATTCATATGGAAAGAAAATGCCCTATTATCCTTCACTACTGGAAAGAGGTGACGTCATTGTTGACAACCCTGGTACAAGCTCCTGTTCCTCTTGAACCGCTAGTCTGTTTGCGGTATGGGATGAGGAAACTTGGGGTCACTATGTTGGGATTTTTCTACGGGAGATGCTTTTTATGGCACGGAAGGTATTGGCATTACGATGGATGGAGGACTCGCGTCCCTCCCTTAGAACCTGGATTGAATTGGTGAACTCGGTTATTCCATATGAGCGCACACTATATCAGAACAGGGGATGTCCAGGTAAATTTGATAAAATTTGGGATAGTTGGAACTCTTCCCATCTTACTCTACTAATGCATAATGACTCGACATCAATAAAAGAAGTCAAGTTTTTCGTTTTGGGGGTATCACATAGAGGATAATACAATGTAAAGTATTAGGTGGCGAAATAGTAGTTGCTGTAGTTGTAGTTTCGGAACTTCGTATGAGTCATGTTTTTGATCATTTATTATTATCTATTTATGAAGCACCATTGGTTCCATGGTGCTGTACATGAGAAGGGGTTACATACATATTCTCTGTATAGGAAGGCACAGGTATTTGAAAGGGCACAACTTGGCTCATCCATCCATTCAGAGACAGCATCTTTAAACCCCTTCCCGATTTGTTCTGTATATACACGGCGCCACAGGAGCTGTGTTCCTGCAAACTGCCGTATAGATATGGCACTGTGATTAGGTAGATCAGTGATCTGTCATTATTCAGTTGATGTCCCATCCTGGGACTATGTAAAAGAGTTAAAAAAAAAAAGGCAATGTAAAAAAAAAATCACAAAATAAAGAACTAAAAAAAATTAATCTAATAAATATATTTATGTAAAAAATAAATAAAAAAGTACACATATTTGGTATTGCCCCTTCTGGAACGACCCGACCTATACAACTGTCCCACTAGTTAACCCCTTCAGTGACCACCATAAAAATACACACCAAAAAACAAGACAAAAAACTATGCTTTATCATCATATTGCTGAACAAAAAGTGGAAAACAACACGGTTAAAAAAAAAATCAATCTACAGTACATAAAAATTGTACAGCTGAAAACGTCATCTTGTCCTGCAAAAAACAAGCCGCCATACGGGGCCATCAGCAGAAAAAAAAGAAGTTATAGCTTTCATAATAAAGCGATTCATTTTTTCTATTAAATAGTTTTTATTGTGTAAAAGCACAGAAACATAAAAAAATAAATGAGGTATTGCTGTAATATTACAAACTCGAAGAATAAAACTCCCTTATCAATTTTACTACATGCTGAAAAGTATTAAAAAAATATATGAATTACTGTTTTTGTTCATTCTGCCTCCCAAAAATTGGAATAAAAAGCGATCAAGTAATGTCATGTGTCGAAAAATTACACCAATAAACGTCATTTCGTCCTGCAAAAAACAAGCCCTCACATGTCTGTCAGCAAAACTGAAATAATACAGATCTGCTCCATTGACCATCACTGAACCATAGATATGTTTGGGGTAGTCAAGATTTTGGACCCACCGGTCACCATAGCCCCATGAATAAGTTTGGGAAAGCCAGGATTGGCATGAACCGGTCACCTGGCTCCATGGAGATGTTGAGAGAAGCCAGGATGTGACAGTAATGACCACACTAGTGTCACTGGCGCTGGCCAGGGGTCGCTATCAGGGGGCACATGAACGAGAGCAGGGAGTGCAGGAACAAGGCACGCAGCGTGCAAGGACCTGAGACTAATGCAGTGAGCACAGGACCTGGCATTAGGCAGTGACGTGACCTGGGGACGGTGTCACCGTGCATGAATGCAGGGAATGAAACTAAGCACGCAGGGCACAGACGTTGTCAATGAGAGCCGAGGGTCAAAGCCAGGCGAGAGCATAGTACCTAGGGATAATACAAAGAGTAAACGGAGACAAGCCAAGGGGTCAGATAACCAGGAGGGTCAAGGCAGTACAAAGCAGGATGTAAAGGCAAAAGTCAGGGGACAAAACCGGGTCATACACTGCAAAGCACAAAGGCACACGTTTACGAGTAAACCTGGGTCAGCAACCACAAGCCGAGTATACAGAAGTATCACCAACACCAAATCCAGGAGCTGCCAACATTAAATAGCCCCAGAACCGAAGAGAGGCGAACTAAAATTAACCCTGACCAGGATGGAGATGGAACCATCCTGTCCAGTGTCATGATAGCACCCTCCTATCAACCGGGGGGGGGCCACACGATGATCGGCATGAACCGATCGGGCAGGAACCCAGGATCGGTCCTCAGGACCATACTCCTTCCAGTGCACAAGATACTGGAAGGCGGACCAACCGGAAATCCGTGATGCACTTCACCTTGTACTCCTGACTATCCACCTATACAGGCGCGAGGGACCCAATGATGCTTCTTCTACAGCCCCCAATGGTTTCAGCAGGGTCCTATGGAATACATTGGGAATCTTAAAAGACACAAATGAAACACCACTGGGTTAACCACCTCCGTGATCTCATAAGGGCCAATAAACATAGGTCCCAATTTCGCCAAAGTAACTTTAACCCCTTCATGACCCAGCCTATTTTGACCTTAATGACCTGGCCATTTTTTGCAATTCTGACCAGTGTCCCTTTATGAGGTAATAACTCTGGAACGCTTCAACACATATTAGCGATTCTGAGAATGTTTTTTCGTGACATATTGGGCTTCATGTTAGTGGTAAACTTAGGTCGATAATTTTTGCGTTTATTTGTGAAAAAAACAGAAATTTGGCAAAAATTTTGAAAATTTTGCAATTTTCAAATTTTGAATTTTTATTCTGTTAAACCAGAGAGTGATATGACACAAAATAGTTACTAAATAACATTTCCCACATGTCTACTTTACATCAGCACAATTTTGGAAACAATTTTTTTTTTGTTAGGAAGTTATAAGGGATAAAAGTTGACCAGCGATTTCTCATTTTTACAACAATATTTACAAAACCATTTTTTTTAGGGACCACCTCACATTTGAAGTCACTTTGAGGGGTCTATATGGAGGAAAATACCCAAAAGTGACACCATTCTAAAAACTGCACCTCTCAAGCTACTCAAAACTACATTCTAGGAGATTATTAACCCTTCAGGTGCTTCACAGGAACTAAAGCAATGTGGAAGGAAAAAATGGACATTTTATTTTTTGCACCACAAATTTTCTTTTATCATTAATTTTTTTCATTTTCACATGGGCTACAGGATAAAGTGGATCCTAAAATTTGTTTGGCAATTTCTCCTGAGTACACCGATACCTCATATGTGGTCATAAACCACTGTTTGGGCGCACGGCAGGGCTTGGAAGGGAAGGAGCACATTTGACTTTTTGAATGGAAAATATGCTGGAATATTTAGCGCTTGCCATGTCGCGTTTGGAGAGTCGCTGTGCGCCTAAGCACTGGAGATTCCCCACAAGTGACCCCATTTTGGAAACTAGACCCCCAAGAAGCTTACCTAGATGCATAGTGATCACTTTGAACCCCCAGGTGCTTCACAAATTGATCCATAAAAAAAAAAGTACTTTTTTTCACAAAAATTATCTTTTAGCCTCAGTTTTTTCATTTTCACATGGGCAACAGGATAAAATGGATCCTAAAATTTGTTGGGCAATTTCTCCTGAGTACACCGATACCTCATATGTGATCATAAACCACTGTTTGGGCGCACGGCAGGGCCCGGAAGGGAAGGAGCACCATTTGACTTTTTGAATGGAAAATTCGCTCCAATCGTTATCGGACACCATGTCGCGTTTGGAGAGCCCCTGTGTACCTAAACATTGGAGCTCCCCCACAAGTGACACCATTTTGGAAACTAGAGCCCTTAAGGAACTTATCTAGATGTGTAGGGAGCACTTTGAACCCCCAAGTGCTTCACAAAAGTTTATAACGTAGAGCAGTGAAAATAAAAAATCATTTTTTTTCCACAAAAATGATTTTTTAGCACGCTATTTTTTATTTTCACAAGGGTAACAGGAGAAATTGGACCACAAAAGTTGTTGTCCAGTTTGTCCTGAGTACGCTGGTACCCCATATGTGGGGGGGAACCACTGCTGGGCGCACGGCAGGGCTCAGAAGGGAAGGTGTGCCATTTGACTTTTTGAAATGAAAATTAGCTCCAATCGTTAGCGGACACCATGTCGTGTTTGGAGAGCCCCTGTGTGCCTAAACTTTGGAGCTCCCCCACAAATGACCCCATTATGGAAACTAGACCCCCTAAGGAACTTATCTAGATGCATAGTGAGCACTTTGAACCCCCAGGTGCTTCACAGAAGTTTATAACGTAGAGCCGTGAAAATAAAAAATATTTTTTTTTTCTTAAAAAAAATATTTTTAGTCCGCAATTTTTTATTTTCACAGGGGTACCAGGATAAATTGGAACCCAAAAGTTGTTGTACAGTTTGTCCTGAGTACACTGGTACCCCATATGTGGGGGGGGACCACTGTTTGGGCACACGTCGGGGCTCAGCAGGGAGGTAGTGACATTTTGAAATGCTGACTTTGATGGCATGGTCTGAGGGTGTCATGTTACATTTGCAGAGCCCCTGCGTGCCTAAACAGTAGAAACCCAGTGCATGTGACCTCATTTTGGAAACTAGACCCCCCAAGGAACTTATCTAGATGTGTGGTGAGCACCTTGAACCCCCAAGTGCTTCACAGAAGTTTATAACGCAAAGCTGTGAAAATAAAAAATCATTTTTTTCCTCAAAAAAAAAAGATTTTTAGCCCGCAATTTTTTTTTACAAGAGTAACAGGATGAATTGGACCCCAAAAGTTGTTGTACAGTTTGTCCTGAGTATGCTGGTACCCCATATGTGGGGGGGAACCACTGTTTGGGCACACGTCAGGGCTCGGAAGGGAAGTAGTGACATTTTGTAATGCTGATTTTGATGGCATGGTCTGCGGGCATCATGTTACATTTGCAGAGCCCTTGATGTACCTAAACTGTGGAAACCCCCCACAAGTGACCCCATTTTGGAAACTAGACCCCATAAGGAAGTTGCCTAGATGTGTGGTGAGCACACTGAACCCCCAAGTGCTTCACAGAAGATTATAACGCAGAGCCATTAAAATAAAAAATAATTTTTTTTTCCTCAAAAAATGATTTTTTTAGCACGCTATTTTTTATTTTCACAAGGGTAACAGGAGAAATTGGACCCCGAAAGTTGTTGTCCAGTTTGTCCTGAGTATGCTGGTACCCCATATGTGGGGGGAACCATTGTTTGGGCACACGTCAGGGCTCGGAATGGAAGTAGTGACGTTTTGAAATGCAGACTTTGATGGAATAGTCTGCGGTCGTCATTACGTTTGCAGAGCCCCTGATGTGCCTAAACAGTGGAAACCCCCCACAAGTGACCCCATTTTGGAAACTAGACCTTCCAAGGAACGTATGTAAGATGTGTTGTGAGCACTTTGAACCCCCAAGTGCTTCACAGAAGTTTATAATGCAGAGACGTGAAAATGAAAAAATCATTTTTTTCCACAAAAATAATTTTTTAGCCCCGTTTTTTTATTTTCCCAAGGGTAACACGAGAAATTAGTCCCCAAAAGTTGTTGTGCAATTTTTCCTGAGTACGCTGATACCCCATATGTTGGGGTAAACCACTGTTTGGGCACATGTCAGGGCTTGGAAGGGAGGGTGCACCGTTTGACTTTTTGAACGCAAAATTGGTTGGAATCAATGGTTGCACCATGTCGCGTTTGGAGACCCCCTGATGTGCCTAAACAGTGGAAACCCCTCAATTCTAACTCCAACCCTAACCCCAACACACCCCTAACCACAGCCCTAACCCTAACACATCCCTAACCACAAGCCTAACCCTAATTCCAACGCTAACCCTAATTCCAACCCTAACCCTAATTCTAACCCTAATTCCAACCCTAACCCTAATTCCAACCCTAACCCTACTTCCAACCCTAACCCTCTTTCCAACCCTAACCCTCTTTCCAACCCTAACCCTCTTTCCAATCCTAACCCTAACCCTCTTTCCAAACCTAACCCTAACCCTCTTTCCAACCCTAACCCTCTTTCCAACCCTAACCCTAACCCTCTTTTCAACCCTAACCCTAACCCTAATGGAAAAATAAAAATAAAAATATTTTCTTTACTTTATTAGTTGTGCCTACCTATGGGGGTGATAATCGGGGGGTTTATTTACTTTTTCTTTCATTTTGATCACTGTGAGAGTGATCAAAATGAAAGAATGGAATCTGCAGCCTGCACATGCGCCCGCCATTTTCCAAAATGGCGGCGCCCATGAACCGGACCCGCCGGACATCGGGAGCGACAGGGGGACTTAGAAGGTGCCGGGGGAGGTGAGAGGGGGTGAGGGGGTTATCGGAAGCTGGCGGGGAGCAGAGGGAATAGGAGGGGGGAAGATGATGACAGCGGCGGCAGATCGCCGCTGTCATTCAGTTGCGGGGGGGTGATCGCCGGTGGGGGGGTGGAATCGGTGTCTCCAGCCATGTCCGATGCTACAGCAGCATCGGCCATGGCTGGATTGTAATATTTAATCAATTTTCATTGATGAAATATTACTATCGCTCTGATTGGCTGTTTCACTTTTAACAGCCAATCAGAGCGATCGTAGCCATGTGGGGGTGAAGCCACGCCCCCTGTGGCGAAGAACAAAGCCCCCTGTATCTGCGGGTCAGGTGACCTTTCAGTGACCTAGGTCACCCGACCCGCAGGGGGGCTTTAAAGTCATGACGCCACATAGGCGTCATGGGTCGTTCTGGCACGACTTTTCATGACGCCTACGTGGCGTCAAAGGTCGTGAAGGGGTTAAGCTTAATGTACCTGGTAAACAGCCACACTTTATCTCCAACCCGAAGGGTCTCCTGTCGGCGAAAAGCATAAACTTCCTCTGAGCCTCCCCAATATTCTTTTGGACCTCCTGCCATAAATTCCCCAACTACTGTACAGCAATATCAGCCCCTGGGCAACCGGAGTCCAGACGAGAAAACTCCCCAAAGTGTGGATTAAACCCATAATTACAGAACAAAGGGGAGATACTTGTAGAGTGGTTAACACAGTTATTGAACGCAAACTCTGTTAAAGGCAAGGCATCGGACCAGTCCTCTTGACTGGAAGTGGCAAGGCAGCGCAAAATTTGTTCTAATGACTGATTGGTACGTTTGATTTTTTTTTTTTTTTTTTTTTTGGCTCATCTTTCATCGTTTTTAAGAAATCTCAAGATGGAAGAGGCCAGGAGCCATTTGGTGAGCTGCATTTCTTGCTACATGTTCACAGATTTACCAGTGGAAAAGCCAAACTTCACATGCCACAAATGCAAGCTTGTGACCCTGTTGGAGGAAAAGTTGCAAAATCTCGAAGAGAGGTTAGCTACGTTGAAGATCATTAAGGAAGGTGAAGAGTTCTTGGACAGAGCAGAATTATCTCTTCATGTTACAGAAAGAGAAGAAATTCGAAGTGCACCTGAAGAAACAGAGGAATGGAGACATGTGACCCAGAGAAGCAGGAGGATCAGGAGGCATTCAGCACCCATACTGCTCAGAAACCAGTACCAGGCTCTCACGCAGGAAAACGATGAAGAAATACATCAGGATAAGACTTTGCCAACAAACAGCAACCTTGTACGCCTTCAGAGTCCTCCTGGATGGAGAAAGAAAAATGTTGTGAAGAAGAAACGGAGAGTGGTGGTCATGGGGGATTCCCTGTTGAGAGGAACAGAGGCCGCTATCTGCAGACCGGATATAACTTCAAGAGAAATGTGCTGTCTTCCAGGTGCAAAAATTAAAGATGTGTCTGACAGGATATCAGGACTCTTCAGACCTACAGATGACTACCCATTCCTGCTACTACATGTGGGGACAAATGACACCGCAAGAAACGACCTGGAAACCATCTGCAGAGACTTTGAAGACTTAGGCAAGAAAGTGAAAGAACTGGGAGCGCAGGTGGTCTTCTCTTCCATCCTCCCAGTGGATGGCCATGGAACAAGGAGGTGGAATAAGATTCTGCAGGTGAACAACTGGCTACGTCGATGGTGCCGTCAGCAACGATTTGGATTTCTGGATCACGGAGTGAACTACTTATACGATGGACTACTTGCTAGAGATGGGGTGCACCTTACGAAGACTGGAAAGCAGGTATTTGGAAGTCGCCTTGCTACACTTGTAAGGAGAGCTTTAAACTAGAACAACATGGGAAGGGAAGCAAAAGACCAGAAAAAGCCATACACCTGACAAATGCTATTGAGAACTCTGCTATTAGAAGTGGAAAGGAAGAACAAAGACGAAAGAATCTAATTAATAAAAATATTGGAGAAAGAGAAACCAATCACAAACTAAAATGTTTCTATACTAATGCACAAAGCATGGGCAACAAACAAGGAGAATTGGAACTACTAACACAGGAAAAGAAATATGATGTCATTGGAATCACTGAAACTTGGTGGGACAATACACATGACTGGAATACAAGACTAGAAGGATACAACTTATTTGCAAGAAACAGACTTGATAAACGAGGAGGGGGTGTCGCATTGTATGTTAGAAATGCGTATATCTGCACAGAGATTGAAGCTTCAGAGACTGGGAGTTCTGTGGAAACTGTTTGGGTAAGAATACAAGGACAGAACAATGGAAAGGACACCATTGTAGGCATTTACTACAGGCCGCCTGTGCAAGCTGAAGATATGGATGAACTCTTTATGCATCAAATGGCCAAGTTCTCCAAAAAATATGACATAGTTGTCATGGGAGATTTCAACTATCCAGACATTTGTTGGGAATCTCTCTCAGGCAAAACTAACAGGTCAAGGAAATTCTTATCCTGTCTTGCTGACAACTTTATCTTCCAAAAGGTAAAGGAGAAAACAAGGGGAACTGCTACCTTGGATCTAATCCTTATAAACAGGGAGGAAATGGTTGAGGAGGTAAAAGTGGCTGGGACCCTAGGAGGTAGCGACCATGCTATTTTAGAATTTTGGATAACTAGAGGCGGAAGACCTGTGAAGACTCAGACGTCAAGGTTAGATTTCAGAAAGGCAGATTTTAAGGGATTCAGAAAGAGAATTGGAGGGATCCAATGGCTGGATATCCTTAAAGACAAAAATGTCCAGGAAGGATGGGAAATCTTGAAAAATGAAATTCTCAAAGCACAGTTGTTAACAATTCCGAAAAGAGGGAAGAATAGGAAGCATTTAAGGAAACCAGGATGGATGAACACAGAACTTAAGCACATGCTAAAAAGGAAGAAAAAAATGTTTATAAAATGGAAAGAGGGAGGCATATCTAAAGAAGAATATAATGCTGTCTGCAGAACCTGCAGGGCACAAATCAGATTATCTAAAGCTAAAAAATGAATTGAGACTTGCAAGAGATGTCAAAAGCAATAATAAAGGATTTTGGGGATATGTCAAAAGTAAAAGAAAAGTCAAAGATGCTATAGGATTTTTACAGGATGAAAATGATGAAATGGTAAGACAGGATGTTGAGAAGGCTGAACTTTTAAATTCCTATTTTGCATCTGTTTTCTCTCAGAAAGGAAATGTAACATCAACTGTTATTCACTGTCCTATTAAGGGAATAGAAGAATCCAGGATATCTATAAACAGAATGATAGTGAGGAAACACTTAGCTAACCTAAATGAATTCAAGTCTCCAGGTCCAGATGAATTACACCCCAGAGTACTGAAGGAGATAGCAGAAGAAATTTTTGAACCCCTCTCCATAATCTTTGAAAATTCTTGGAGAACAGGAGAAGTGCCAGAAGACTGGAGAAGAGCAAATGTTGTTCCTATCTTCAAAAAGGGGAAGAAGGTGGACCCAGGCAACTATAGGCCGGTGAGTCTGACTTCTATACCAGGAAAGATCTTTGAACAAATTATTAAACAACATGTATGTCAATACTTGGATAAGAATGAAGTGATTAAACAGAGTCAGCATGGGTTTGTAACTAATAAGTCATGTCAGACTAATTTAATTTCCTTCTATGACGGTATTACTGATTGGGTGGATCAAGGAAATGCTGTAGATATAGTATATCTTGACTTCAGCAAAGCATTTGACAAAGTCTCTCATACAATCCTTATTGAAAAAATGACTAAGTATGGAATGGACAAGGCAACTGTTAGGTGGATTCATAACTGGCTTAGTGATCGGACCCAAAGAGTGGTCAAAAATGGCTGCACATCCAGTTGGAAGAATGTCTCAAGTGGGGTACCACAGGGCTCTGTCCTGGGCCCTGTATTGTTCAACATCTTTATCAACGATTTAGATGAAGGAATTGAGGGTAAACTGATTAAATTTGCTGATGACACAAAGCTAGGAGGGATAGCTAATACTAGAGAAGAGAGAGAGAGGATTCAAAAAGATTTAAATAAACTGGAGAAGTGGGCAGCAACTAACAGAATGGTTTTTAACAGGGAGAAATGCAAAGTACTACATCTGGGCAATAAAAATGAAAAAAGCATATATAGAATGGGAGGAATAGGGCTAAGTGACAGCACATGTGAAAAAGCCTTGGGTATACTAATAGATCACAGACTGAATATGAGTCAACAGTGTGATGCAGCAGCAAAAAAGGCAAATGCAATTCTAGGATGTATTAACAGAAGCATACAGTCTAGATCACGTGAAGTAATTATTTCCCTCTACTCCTCTTTGGTCAGACCTCATCTGGAATATTGTGTCCAATTTTGGGCACCACATTTTAAAAAAGACATCAACAAACTGGAGCAAGTTCAGAAAAGAGCGACCAGAATGGTGACCGGTCTGCAAACCCTGTCTTATGAGGAAAGGTTGCAGGATTTGGGAATGTTTAGTTTTCAAAAGAGAAGACTGAGAGGAGACTTAAAAGCTGTCTACAAATATCTAAAGGGCTGTCACATTGTAGAAGGATCAACTTTATTCTCATTTGCACAAGGAAAGACTAGAAGCAATGGGATGAAGCTGAATGGGAGGAGACACAGATTAGATATTAGAAAAAACTTTTTGACAGTTAGAGTGATCAATGAGTGGAACAGGCTGCCACGAGAAGTGGTGAGTTTTCCTTCAATGGAAGTCTTCAAACAGAGGCGGGACAGACATCTAACTGGGATGATTTAGCGAATCCTGCTTTGAGCAGGGGGTTGGACCAGATGGCCCAGGAGGTCCCTTCCAACTCTACGATTCTATGATTCTATGATCTGACCATTGGTCTCTGGATGATAAGCAGATGAAAAGGACAACTCAATACCCAACCTTTTACATAATGCCCTCCACAACTTGGACACAAACTGCACAACATGGTCAGACACCACATTAAAGGGCACACCATGCAAATGAACCACGTGTTGAACGAACAACCTAGACAAAGTCTCAGCTGAGGGCAGTACCCCCAAGGGTACAAAGTGTGCTTGCTTCGTAAATGTGTCCACCACCACCCAGATGACAGTATTACCCTTGGAGGGAGGAAGATTGGTGATAAAGTCCACGGACAAATGTGTCCACAGTCTGTCAGGAACTGGCAAAGGCACCAATTCCCCGGCCGGCCGGTTATGAGAGCTCTTAGCGTGGGCACAAACTTCACAGGCAGACAAAAACTTCCTCACATCAGATGCAAAGCGATGCCCACCAAAAAACTCTTGCGATGGTGCCACGAGTAGCCGAAGTCCCCGGATGTCCACTCAGCGCCGAATCATGGAATTCCTGAAGGACTCTGAGTCGAAGCTGAACTGGAACAAATAATTTTCCCACTGGCTTGGATGGGGGAGCCTGAGACTGGGCTTCCCGAATCTCCCATTCCAAACCTGCAGACACATCAGCCACCACCACCCCAGGTTGAAGAATGGATGATGGAGACTCGGGGGGAGAAATTGGTTCCAGACTACAAGACAAGGCATCGGCCTTCACTTTCTTGGATCCTGGATGAAAAGTGATCGAGAACTCGAACTGGGAAAAAAAATGACCATCTGGCTTGCCTGGGGGTCAATCTTTTAGCAGACTCAATATACACCAAGTTCTTGTGATCAGTAACTACAGTAATGGTATGAACTGCCCCCGCCAAAAAATTCCTCCATTCTTCAAAGCCAAATTAATCGCAAAAAGTTCCCAATTACCCACATCATAATTTCTTTCCACTGTTGAGAACTTCTTGGAGAAGAAGGCACATGGCCTCAAATTGGTCAAGGTGGTGGGCACCTGGGACAACACCGCCCCCACCTTCACCTCTAAAGAGTCAACCTCCACCACAAAAGGTTCAGATGGATCAGGTTGAACCAGACCGGGCAAGTCATAAGGCATTTTTTCAGAGTGAGAAACGCCGCTGCCACTGAGGCTGACCAGTTGTTAACATCTGCCCCCTTCTGTATCAAGTCAGTGAGGGGCTTGACCACCTGAGAGAACCCTTTAATAAACCTCTGGTAGTAATTGGCAAATCCCAAGAAGCGCTGAAGGCTCTTCAGGTCCCAGGGTTGGACCTAATCTACAATGGCCTTCACCTTTTTGGGATCCATAGGAAACCCCTCACTAGATCCAATGAACCCCAAGAAAGGCAATTCCTGGACGAAAAACGAGCATTTCTCTAGCTTAGCAAAAATAGGTTCTCTCTGAGAATCTGAAGAACCGCCCGAAAGTCTGCTTGTTTAGTGAATACGCTAGAACGTCATCCAAGTATATGACCACAAACCGCCCAATAAAATCAGAGAACACATGATTGATGAAGTTTTGGAAAACCACAGGGGCAGACCAAATGGCATAACTAAATTTTCAAACAGCCCTTCTGAGGTGAGAAACGCAAATTTCCATTCATCCACCTCCCGCACCCAAATGAGCTTATATGCCCCCTGCAAGTCTAGTTTTGAAAACCATTTGGCCCTGGATATTTGATTACACAAACCGGGAATGAGTGTGAGGGGATATGTGCTTCTTACCATAATATTATTCAGTTCCCGAAAGTCAAGGCATGGGCGGAGACCACCGTCTTTTTTTTTTTTTTTTTCTTTTTACAAAAAAAAAACCTGCAGCAACAGATAACAGAACGGAGGATATTCCCCTTTCGGAGACTCTCAGATATGGTGTTAAGTCTGCATTTCTGGACAGTAGGGCGGGGTTTATCTTGATTGACGCTAGGTTCGTCCAGGTCCAGGGCCTGAAACCACATACACTGTCCAGATCTATACCCATAATGGCCATCGACTCCTTGACACAGGGATATTTTACTCAAGATGTCCGAGGGTTACATCTACATATAGGGGTCATGCACTCAGAAGGTATTGACTGCTATGTGCTAGAGGGTCTGCCCTCACCTGTTGTTCTTAGATTTCCTTGGCTCACTCTGCACAGCCCTGTGGTAGATTGGCAGACTCGGGAGGTGGTAAAGTGAAGTGAGTATTTTCAAGGACACTGCTTGGGTACCTGGCTTGCAAGAATGGATACCCAGTCTGTGCCTACATACCTGTCTGACTTTGGGGATGTGTTCTCAGAAAAGAGGAGCCAAGAACTTCCTCCCATCGTCATTGTGAATGTGCTGTAACCATTTTAACCCCTATAGTTGCTGGATGATTCTAAATCAACAGTGCAGCTTCTATCTTTCACATTTTGATGCGATGTAGATAGTCTTTACCCGAGCATCGATATTGAGGTATCACTTGCAGGTCTAAAGCAATTATTCGGAAATTTTTATGAATAACCATTAATGTCCTGCTCCAAAATAATTATTTTTCTTTTAAGGACTCCTATTATCTAAAAAAACAGGGCACCTCAATGGGGGCAGCATTCACCCCATCCACTGCAAACATCTATGTGTCATATAGGAACAGCAATATATCTTCTCTGACTCCAACCCCTTTACTTCCCATCATGTGACCCCTGACTCCTCCCCTCCTGTGACCTCATCACAGGTCCTGTGCACACAGAGCAGCCATATATGTGGAGTGCGGCTCTGCGGGTGGAGGTCAGTGCTGGAGGCTCCATTATTCTCTATGTGGAGTGCGGCTCTGCGGGTGGAGGTCGGTGCTGGAGGCCCCATTATTCTCTATGTGGAGTGCGGCTCTGCGGGTGGAGGTCGGTGCTGGAGGCTCCATTATTCTCTATGTGGACTGCGGGTGGAGGTCGGTGCTGGAGGCTCCATTATTCTCTATGTGGAGTGCGGCTCTGTGGGTGGAGGTCGGTGCTGGAGGCTCCATTATTCTCTATGTAGAGTGCGGCTCTGCGGGTGGAGGTCGGTGCTGGAGGCTCCATTATTCTCTATGTGGACTGCGGGTGGAGGTCGGTGCTGGAGGCTCCATTATTCTCTATGTGGAGTGCGTCTCTGTGGGTGGAGGTCGGTGCTGGAAGCTCCATTATTCTCTATGTGGAGTGCGTCTCTGTGGGTGGAGGTCGGTGCTGGAGGCTCCATTATTCTCTATGTGGAGTGCGGCTCTGTGGGTGGAGGTTGGTGCTGGAAGCTCCATTATTCTCTATGTGGAGTGCGGCTCTGCGGGTGGAGGTCGGAGCTGGAGGCTCCATTATTCTCTATGTGGAGTGCGTCTCTGTGGGTGGAGGTCGGTGCTGGAAGCTCCATTATTCTCTATGTGGAGTGCGTCTCTGTGGGTGGAGGTCGGTGCTGGAGGCTCCATTATTCTCTATGTGGAGTGCGGCTCTGTGGGTGGAGGTCGGTGCTGGAAGCTCCATTATTCTCTATGTGGAGTGCGGCTCTGCGGGTGGAGGTCGGTGCTGGAGGCTCCATTATTCTCTATGTGGAGTGCGGCTCTGCGGGTGGAGGTAGGTGCTGGAGGCTCCATTATTCTCTATGTGGACTGCGGGTGGAGGTCGGTGCTGGAGGCTCCATTATTCTCTATGTGGAGTGCGTCTCTGTGGGTGGAGGTCGGTGCTGGAAGCTCCATTATTCTCTATGTGGAGTGCGTCTCTGTGGGTGGAGGTCGGTGCTGGAGGCTCCATTATTCTCTATGTGGAGTGCGGCTCTGTGGGTGGAGGTCGGTGCTGGAAGCTCCATTATTCTCTATGTGGAGTGCGGCTCTGCGGGTGGAGATCGGTGCTGGAGGCTCCATTATTCTCTATGTGGAGTGCGGCTCTGTGGGTGGAGGTCGGTGCCGGAGGCTCCATTATTCTCTATGTGGAGTGCGGCTCTGCGGGTGGAGGTCGGTGCTGGAGGCTCCATTATTCTCTATGTGGACTGCGGGTGGAGGTCGGTGCTGGAGGCTCCATTATTCTCTATGTGGAGTGCGTCTCTGTGGGTGGAGGTCGGTGCTGGAGGCTCCATTATTCTCTATGTGGAGTGCGTCTCTGTGGGTGGAGGTCGGTGCTGGAGGCTCCATTATTCTCTATGTGGAGTGCGGCTCTGTGGGTGGAGGTCGGTGCTGGAAGCTCCATTATTCTCTATGTGGAGTGCGGCTCTGCGGGTGGAGATCGGTGCTGGAGGCTCCATTATTCTCTATGTGGAGTGCGGCTCTGTGGGTGGAGGTCGGTGCCGGAGGCTCCATTATTCTCTATATGGAGTGCGGCTCTGCGGGTGGAGGTCGGTGCCGGAGGCTCCATTATTCTCTATGTGGAGTGCGGCTCTGCGGGTGGAGGTCGGTGCTGGAGGCTCCATTATTCTCTATGTGGAGTGCGGCTCTGCGGGTGGAGGTCGGTGCCGGAGGCTCCATTATTCTCTATGTGGAGTGCGGCTCTGCGGGTGGAGGTCGGTGCCGGAGGCTCCATTATTCTCTATGTGGAGTGCGGCTCTGCAGATGGAGGTCGGTGCTGGAGGCTCCATTATTCTCTATGTGGAGTGCGGCTCTGCGGGTGGAGGTCGGTGCCGGAGGCTCCATTATTCTCTATGTGGAGTGCGGCTCTGCAGATGGAGGTCGGTGCTGGAGGCTCCATTATTCTCTATGTGGAGTGCGGCTCTGCGGGTGGAGGTCGGTGCTGGAGGCTCCATTATTCTCTATGTGGAGTGCGGCTCTGCGGGTGGAGGTCGGTGCCAGAGGCTCCATTATTCTCTATGTGGAGTGCGGCTCTGCGGGTGGAGGTCGGTGCTGGAGGCTCCATTATTCTCTATGTGGAGTGCGGCTCTGCGGGTGGAGGTCGGTGCTGGAGGCTCCATTATTCTCTATATGGAGTGCGGCTCTGCGGGTGGAGGTCAGTGCCGGAGGCTCCATTATTCTCTATATGGAGTGCGGCTCTGCGGGTGGAGGTCGGTGCTGGAGGCTCCATTATTCTCTATGTGGAGTGTGGCTCTGCGGGTGGAGGTCGGTGCCGGAGGCTCCATTATTCTCTATATGGAGTGCGGCTCTGCGGGTGGAGGTCGGTGCTGGAGGCTCCATTATTCTCTATGTGGAGTGTGGCTCTGCGGGTGGAGGTCGGTGCCGGAGGCTCCATTATTCTCTATGTGGAGTGTGGCTCTGCGGGTGGAGGTCGGTGCCGGAGGCTCCATTATTCTCTATGTGGAGTGCGGCTCTGCGGGTGGAGGTCGGTGCTGGAGGCTCCATTATTCTCTATGTGGAGTGCGGCTCTGCGGGTGGAGGTCGGTGCCGGAGGCTCCATTATTCTCTATGTGGAGTGCGGCTCTGCGAGTGGAGGTAGTTGCCGGAGGCTCCATTATTCTCTATGTGGAGTGCGGCTCTGCGGGTGGAGGTCGGTGCCGGAGGCTCCATTATTCTCTATGTGGAGTGCGGCTCTGCGGGTGGAGGTCGGTGCTGGAGGCTCCATTATTCTCTATGTGGAGTGCGGCTCTGCGGGTGGAGGTCGGTGCTGGAGGCTCCATTATTCTCTATGTGGAGTGTGGCTCTGCGGGTGGAGGTCGGTGCTGGAGGCTCCATTATTCTCTATGTGGAGTGCGGCTCTGCGGGTGGAGGTCGGTGCAGGAGGCTCCATTATTCTCTATGTGGAGTGTGGCTCTGCGGGTGGAGGTCGGTGCTGGAGGCCCCATGATTCTCTATGTGGAGTGTGGCTCTGCGGGTGGAGGTCGGTGCTGGAGGCTCCATTCTCTATGTGTTGTGCGGCTCTGCAGGTGGAGGTCGGTGCTGGAGGCTCCATTATTCTCTATGTGGAGTGCGGCTCTGCGGGTGGAGGTCGGTGCTGGAGGCCCCATTATTCTCTATGTGGAGTGTGGCTCTGCGGGTGGAGGTCAGTGCTGGAGGCTCCATTATTCTCTATGTGGAGTGCGGCTCTGCGGGTGGAGGTCGTGCTGGAGGCCCCATTATTCTCTATGTGGGGTGCGGCTCTGCGGGTGAAGGTCGGTGCCGGAGCCTCCATTATTCTCTATGTGGAGTGTGGCTCTGCGGGTGGAGGTCGGTGCTGGAGGCTCCATTATTCTCTACGTGGAGTGCGGCTCTGCGGGTGGAGGTCGGTGCTGGAGGCTCCATTATTCTCTATGTGGAGTGCGGCTCTGCGGGTGGAGGTCGGTGCTGGAGGCTCCATTATTCTCTATGTGGAGTGCGGCTCTGCGGGTGGAGGTCGGTGCTGGAGGCTCCATTATTCTCTATGTGGAGTGCGGCTCTGCGGGTGGAGGTCGGTGCTGGAGGCTCCATTATTCTCTATGTGGAGTGCGGCTCTGCAGGTGGAGGTCCGTGCTGGAGGCTCCATTATTCTCTATGTGGAGTGCGGCTCTGCGGGTGGAGGTCGGTGCAGGAGGCTCCATTATTCTCTATGTGGAGTGCGGCTCTGCGGGTGGAGGTCGGTGCCGGAGGCTCCATTATTCTCTATGTGGAGTGCGGCTCTGCAGATGGAGGTCGGTGCTGGAGGCTCCATTATTCTCTATGTGGAGTGCGGCTCTGCGGGTGGAGGTCGGTGCCAGAGGCTCCATTATTCTCTATGTGGAGTGCGGCTCTGCGGGTGGAGGTCGGTGCCGGAGGCTCCATTATTCTCTATGTGGAGTGCGGCTCTGCGGGTGGAGGTCGGTGCCGGAGGCTCCATTATTCTCTATGTGGAGTGCGGCTCTGCGGGTGGAGGTCGGTGCAGGAGGCTCCATTATTCTCTATGTGGAGTGCGGCTCTGCGGGTGGAGGTCGGTGCCGGAGGCTCCATTATTCTCTATGTGGAGTGCGGCTCTGCAGATGGAGGTCGGTGCTGGAGGCTCCATTATTCTCTATGTGGAGTGCGGCTCTGCGGGTGGAGGTCGGTGCCGGAGGCTCCATTATTCTCTATGTGGAGTGCGGCTCTGCGGGTGGAGGTCGGTGCCAGAGGCTCCATTATTCTCTATGTGGAGTGCGGCTCTGCGGGTGGAGGTCGGTGCCGGAGGCTCCATTATTCTCTATGTGGCGTGCGGCTCTGCGGGTGGAGGTCGGTGCCAGAGGCTCCATTATTCTCTATGTGGAGTGCGGCTCTGCGGGTGGAGGTCGGTGCTGGAGGCTCCATTATTCTCTATGTGGAGTGCGGCTCTGCGGGTGGAGGTCAGTGCTGGAGGCTCCATTATTCTCTATATGGAGTGCGGCTCTGCGGGTGGAGGTCGGTGCCGGAGGCTCCATTATTCTCTATATGGAGTGCGGCTCTGCGGGTGGAGGTCGGTGCTGGAGGCTCCATTATTCTCTATGTGGAGTGTGGCTCTGCGGGTGGAGGTCGGTGCCGGAGGCTCCATTATTCTCTATATGGAGTGCGGCTCTGCGGGTGGAGGTCGGTGCTGGAGGCTCCATTATTCTCTATGTGGAGTGTGGCTCTGCGGGTGGAGGTCGGTGCCGGAGGCTCCATTATTCTCTATGTGGAGTGTGGCTCTGCGGGTGGAGGTCGGTGCCGGAGGCTCCATTATTCTCTATGTGGAGTGCGGCTCTGCGGGTGGAGGTCGGTGCTGGAGGCTCCATTATTCTCTATGTGGAGTGCGGCTCTGCGGGTGGAGGTCGGTGCCGGAGGCTCCATTATTCTCTATGTGGAGTGCGGCTCTGCGAGTGGAGGTAGTTGCCGGAGGCTACATTATTCTCTATGTGGAGTGCGGCTCTGCGGGTGGAGGTCGGTGCCGGAGGCTCCATTATTCTCTATGTGGAGTGCGGCTCTGCGGGTGGAGGTCGGTGCTGGAGGCTCCATTATTCTCTATGTGGAGTGCGGCTCTGCGGGTGGAGGTCGGTGCTGGAGGCTCCATTATTCTCTATGTGGAGTGTGGCTCTGCGGGTGGAGGTCGGTGCTGGAGGCTCCATTATTCTCTATGTGGAGTGCGGCTCTGCGGGTGGAGGTCGGTGCTGGAGGCTCCATTCTCTATGTGTTGTGCGGCTCTGCGGGTGGAGGTCGGTGCTGGAGGCTCCATTATTCTCTATGTGGAGTGCGGCTCTGTGGGTGGAGGTCGGTGCTGGAGGCCCCATTATTCTCTATGTGGAGTGTGGCTCTGCGGGTGGAGGTCAGTGCTGGAGGCTCCATTATTCTCTATGTGGAGTGCGGCTCTGCGGGTGGAGGTCGTGCTGGAGGCCCCATTATTCTCTATGTGGGGTGCGGCTCTGCGGGTGAAGGTCGGTGCCGGAGCCTCCATTATTCTCTATGTGGAGTGTGGCTCTGCGGGTGGAGGTCGGTGCTGGAGGCTCCATTATTCTCTATGTGGAGTGCGGCTCTGCGGGTGGAGGTCGGTGCTGGAGGCCCCATTATTCTCTATGTGGGGTGCGGCTCTGCGGGTGAAGGTCGGTGCCGGAGCCTCCATTATTCTCTATGTGGAGTGTGGCTCTGCGGGTGGAGGTCGGTGCTGGAGGCTCCATTATTCTCTATGTGGAGTGCGGCTCTGCGGGTGGAGGTCGGTGCTGGAGGCTCCATTATTCTCTATGTGGAGTGTGGCTCTGCGGGTGGAGGTCGGTGCTGGAGGCTCCATTATTCTCTATGTGGAGTGCGGCTCTGCGGGTGGAGGTCGGTGCTGGAGGCTCCATTATTCTCTATGTGGAGTTTGGCTCTGCGGGTGGAGGTCGGTGCTGGAGGCTCCATTATTCTCTATGTGTTGTGCGGCTCTGTGGGTGGAGGTCGGTGCTGGAGGCTCCATTATTCTCTATGTGGAGTGCGCTCTGCGGGTGGAGGTCGGTGCTGGAGGCTCCATTCTCTTTGTGTTGTGCGGCTCTGCGGGTGGAGGTCGGTGCTGGAGGCTCCATTATTCTCTATGTGGAGTGCGGCTCTGCGGGTGGAGGTCGGTGCTGGAGGCCCCATTATTCTCTATGTGGAGTGTGGCTCTGCGGGTGGAGGTCAGTGCTGGAGGCTCCATTATTCTCTATGTGGAGTGCGGCTCTGCGGGTGTAGGTCAGTGCTGGAGGCCCCATTATTCTCTATGTGGGGTGCGGCTCTGCGGGTGAAGGTCGGTGCCGGAGCCTCCATTATTCTCTATGTGGAGTGTGGCTCTGCGGGTGGAGGTCGGTGCTGGAGGCTCCATTATTCTCTATGTGGAGTGCGGCTCTGCGGGTGGAGGTCGGTGCTGGAGGCTCCATTATTCTCTATGTGGAGTGCGGCTCTGCGGGTGGAGGTCGGTGCTGGAGGCTCCATTATTCTCTATGTGGAGTGCGGCTCTGCGGGTGGAGGTAGGTGCTGGAGGCTCCATTATTCTCTATGTGGAGTGCGGCTCTGCGGGTGGAGGTCAGTGCCGGAGGCTCCATTATTCTCTATGTGGAGTGCGGCTCTGCGGGTGGAGGTCGGTGCTGGAGGCTCCATTATTCTCTATGTGGAGTGCGGCTCTGCGGGTGGAGGTCGGTGCAGGAGGCTCCATTATTCTCTATGTGGAGTGCGGCTCTGCGGGTGGAGGTCGGTGCCGGAGGCTCCATTATTCTCTATGTGGAGTGCGGCTCTGCAGATGGAGGTCGGTGCTGGAGGCTCCATTATTCTCTATGTGGAGTGCGGCTCTGCGGGTGGAGGTCGGTGCCGGAGGCTCCATTATTCTCTATGTGGAGTGCGGCTCTGCGGGTGGAGGTCGGTGCCAGAGGCTCCATTATTCTCTATGTGGAGTGCGGCTCTGCGGGTGGAGGTCGGTGCCGGAGGCTCCATTATTCTCTATGTGGCGTGCGGCTCTGCGGGTGGAGGTCGGTGCCAGAGGCTCCATTATTCTCTATGTGGAGTGCGGCTCTGCGGGTGGAGGTCGGTGCTGGAGGCTCCATTATTCTCTATGTGGAGTGCGGCTCTGCGGGTGGAGGTCAGTGCTGGAGGCTCCATTATTCTCTATATGGAGTGCGGCTCTGCGGGTGGAGGTCGGTGCCGGAGGCTCCATTATTCTCTATATGGAGTGCGGCTCTGCGGGTGGAGGTCGGTGCTGGAGGCTCCATTATTCTCTATGTGGAGTGTGGCTCTGCGGGTGGAGGTCGGTGCCGGAGGCTCCATTATTCTCTATATGGAGTGCGGCTCTGCGGGTGGAGGTCGGTGCTGGAGGCTCCATTATTCTCTATGTGGAGTGTGGCTCTGCGGGTGGAGGTCGGTGCCGGAGGCTCCATTATTCTCTATGTGGAGTGTGGCTCTGCGGGTGGAGGTCGGTGCCGGAGGCTCCATTATTCTCTATGTGGAGTGCGGCTCTGCGGGTGGAGGTCGGTGCTGGAGGCTCCATTATTCTCTATGTGGAGTGCGGCTCTGCGGGTGGAGGTCGGTGCCGGAGGCTCCATTATTCTCTATGTGGAGTGCGGCTCTGCGAGTGGAGGTAGTTGCCGGAGGCTACATTATTCTCTATGTGGAGTGCGGCTCTGCGGGTGGAGGTCGGTGCCGGAGGCTCCATTATTCTCTATGTGGAGTGCGGCTCTGCGGGTGGAGGTCGGTGCTGGAGGCTCCATTATTCTCTATGTGGAGTGCGGCTCTGCGGGTGGAGGTCGGTGCTGGAGGCTCCATTATTCTCTATGTGGAGTGTGGCTCTGCGGGTGGAGGTCGGTGCTGGAGGCTCCATTATTCTCTATGTGGAGTGCGGCTCTGCGGGTGGAGGTCGGTGCTGGAGGCTCCATTCTCTATGTGTTGTGCGGCTCTGCGGGTGGAGGTCGGTGCTGGAGGCTCCATTATTCTCTATGTGGAGTGCGGCTCTGTGGGTGGAGGTCGGTGCTGGAGGCCCCATTATTCTCTATGTGGAGTGTGGCTCTGCGGGTGGAGGTCAGTGCTGGAGGCTCCATTATTCTCTATGTGGAGTGCGGCTCTGCGGGTGGAGGTCGTGCTGGAGGCCCCATTATTCTCTATGTGGGGTGCGGCTCTGCGGGTGAAGGTCGGTGCCGGAGCCTCCATTATTCTCTATGTGGAGTGTGGCTCTGCGGGTGGAGGTCGGTGCTGGAGGCTCCATTATTCTCTATGTGGAGTGCGGCTCTGCGGGTGGAGGTCGGTGCTGGAGGCCCCATTATTCTCTATGTGGGGTGCGGCTCTGCGGGTGAAGGTCGGTGCCGGAGCCTCCATTATTCTCTATGTGGAGTGTGGCTCTGCGGGTGGAGGTCGGTGCTGGAGGCTCCATTATTCTCTATGTGGAGTGCGGCTCTGCGGGTGGAGGTCGGTGCTGGAGGCTCCATTATTCTCTATGTGGAGTGTGGCTCTGCGGGTGGAGGTCGGTGCTGGAGGCTCCATTATTCTCTATGTGGAGTGCGGCTCTGCGGGTGGAGGTCGGTGCTGGAGGCTCCATTATTCTCTATGTGGAGTTTGGCTCTGCGGGTGGAGGTCGGTGCTGGAGGCTCCATTATTCTCTATGTGTTGTGCGGCTCTGTGGGTGGAGGTCGGTGCTGGAGGCTCCATTATTCTCTATGTGGAGTGCGCTCTGCGGGTGGAGGTCGGTGCTGGAGGCTCCATTCTCTTTGTGTTGTGCGGCTCTGCGGGTGGAGGTCGGTGCTGGAGGCTCCATTATTCTCTATGTGGAGTGCGGCTCTGCGGGTGGAGGTCGGTGCTGGAGGCCCCATTATTCTCTATGTGGAGTGTGGCTCTGCGGGTGGAGGTCAGTGCTGGAGGCTCCATTATTCTCTATGTGGAGTGCGGCTCTGCGGGTGTAGGTCAGTGCTGGAGGCCCCATTATTCTCTATGTGGGGTGCGGCTCTGCGGGTGAAGGTCGGTGCCGGAGCCTCCATTATTCTCTATGTGGAGTGTGGCTCTGCGGGTGGAGGTCGGTGCTGGAGGCTCCATTATTCTCTATGTGGAGTGCGGCTCTGCGGGTGGAGGTCGGTGCTGGAGGCTCCATTATTCTCTATGTGGAGTGCGGCTCTGCGGGTGGAGGTCGGTGCTGGAGGCTCCATTATTCTCTATGTGGAGTGCGGCTCTGCGGGTGGAGGTAGGTGCTGGAGGCTCCATTATTCTCTATGTGGAGTGCGGCTCTGCGGGTGGAGGTCAGTGCCGGAGGCTCCATTATTCTCTATGTGGAGTGCGGCTCTGCGGGTGGAGGTCGGTGCTGGAGGCTCCATTATTCTCTATGTGGAGTGCGGCTCTGCGGGTGGAGGTCGGTGCTGGAGGCTCCATTATTCTCTATGTGGAGTGCGGCTCTGCGGGTGGAGGTCGGTGCTGGAGGCTCCATTATTCTCTATGTGGAGTGCGGCTCTGCGGGTGGAGGTCGGTGCTGGAGGCTCCATTATTCTCTATGTGGAGTTTGGCTCTGCGGGTGGAGGTCGGTGCTGGAGGCTCCATTATTCTCTATGTGTTGTGCGGCTCTGTGGGTGGAGGTCGGTGCTGGAGGCTCCATTATTCTCTATGTGGAGTGCGGCTCTGCGGGTGGAGGTCGGTGCTGGAGGCTCCATTCTCTTTGTGTTGTGCGGCTCTGCGGGTGGAGGTCGGTGCTGGAGGCTCCATTATTCTCTATGTGGAGTGCGGCTCTGCGGGTGGAGGTCGGTGCTGGAGGCCCCATTATTCTCTATGTGGAGTGTGGCTCTGTGGGTGGAGGTCAGTGCTGGAGGCTCCATTATTCTCTATGTGGAGTGCGGCTCTGCGGGTGGAGGTCAGTGCTGGAGGCCCCATTATTCTCTATGTGGGGTGCGGCTCTGCGGGTGAAGGTCGGTGCCGGAGCCTCCATTATTCTCTATGTGGAGTGTGGCTCTGCGGGTGGAGGTCGGTGCTGGAGGCTCCATTATTCTCTATGTGGAGTGCGGCTCTGCGGGTGGAGGTCGGTGCTGGAGGCTCCATTATTCTCTATGTGGAGTGCGGCTCTGCGGGTGGAGGTCGGTGCTGGAGGCTCCATTATTCTCTATGTGGAGTGCGGCTCTGCGGGTGGAGGTCGGTGCTGGAGGCTCCATTATTCTCTATGTGGAGTGCGGCTCTGCGGGTGGAGGTCGGTGCTGGAGGCTCCATTATTCTCTATGTGGAGTGCGGCTCTGCGGGTGGAGGTCGGTGCTGGAGGCTCCATTATTCTCTATGTGGAGTGCGGCTCTGCGGGTGGAGGTCGGTGCTGGAGGCTCCATTATTCTCTATGTGGAGTGCGGCTCTGCGGGTGGAGGTCGGTGCTGGAGGCTCCATTATTCTCTATGTGGAGTGCGGCTCTGCGGGTGGAGGTCGGTGCTGGAGGCTCCATTCTCTTTGTGTTGTGCGGCTCTGCGGGTGGAGGTCGGTGCTGGAGGCTCCATTATTCTCTATGTGGAGTGCGGCTCTGCGGGTGGAGGTCGGTGCTGGAGGCCCCATTATTCTCTATGTGGAGTGTGGCTCTGTGGGTGGAGGTCAGTGCTGGAGGCTCCATTATTCTCTATGTGGAGTGCGGCTCTGCGGGTGGAGGTCAGTGCTGGAGGCCCCATTATTCTCTATGTGGGGTGCGGCTCTGCGGGTGAAGGTCGGTGCCGGAGCCTCCATTATTCTCTATGTGGAGTGTGGCTCTGCGGGTGGAGGTCGGTGCTGGAGGCTCCATTATTCTCTATGTGGAGTGCGGCTCTGCGGGTGGAGGTCGGTGCTGGAGGCTCCATTATTCTCTATGTGGAGTGCGGCTCTGCGGGTGGAGGTCGGTGCTGGAGGCTCCATTATTCTCTATGTGGAGTGCGGCTCTGCGGGTGGAGGTCGGTGCTGGAGGCTCCATTATTCTCTATGTGGAGTGCGGCTCTGCGGGTGGAGGTCGGTGCTGGAGGCTCCATTATTCTCTATGTGGAGTGCGGCTCTGCGGGTGGAGGTCGGTGCTGGAGGCTCCATTATTCTCTATGTGGAGTGCGGCTCTGCGGGTGGAGGTCGGTGCTGGAGGCTCCATTATTCTCTATGTGGAGTGCGGCTCTGCGGGTGGAGGTCGGTGCTGGAGGCTCCATTATTCTCTATGTGGAGTGCGGCTCTGCGGGTGGAGGTCGGTGCTGGAGGCTCCATTATTCTCTATGTGGAGTGCGGCTCTGCGGGTGGAGGTCGGTGCTGGAGGCTCCATTATTCTCTATGTGGAGTGCGGCTCTGCGGGTGGAGGTCGGTGCTGGAGGCTCCATTATTCTCTATGTGGAGTGCGGCTCTGCGGGTGGAGGTCGGTGCTGGAGGCTCCATTATTCTCTATGTGGAGTGCGGCTCTGCGGGTGGAGGTCGGTGCTGGAGGCTCCATTATTCTCTATGTGGAGTGCGGCTCTAACACTTCATCTTCTGTTTTTTCCTCCTCCACCTCTTGTAGGACCTCCACCTGTACCTTCAACCTCTCTCTTACTGAGACACGCATTCCAACATTGCAGAGAGAATCCCCTTCTTCCTCCGTACTGCACAGCCAGGTCTCGCCACAATTAGGCAGTCTTTAAATTAATATGCCTTGGAAATCGCAGTGACACAGCTAAAGAATTGTGGTCAGCTATCCAGGCTACAGAGGGCTTTTGGCCTACCGGGTAACCATTTTATATGCGATCTGTCAACATGGTGGAATTTCATTCTCCACATATTGCAGCGACTGTGGCAGCAGCAACCAGCCCTGGTGCAATATGTCCTTTTGCATAGCCTGGGCCAAAGTAGTACAGATGTGGTGAAAATCACGCTTACGTAGTGAGCACAGATAAAGGACCTTTGCACCCTTCTGCACAGTATTGAAATGGCTATTAAGATGGTTTTCGCTGACAATGCCATCATCAGCATCACTATTCCGGTCATCTACATGCTGGAGCACACTTTGAATAGTCTGTGGGAGGTTGTGGTCGTCCCAAAGGAAGATGTGGAAGTGATATCAATATATCAAAGTTTCAGACTGTTGTCGCACAAGCAGGTGCCATGGGAGGGTTTATTACAACGGTCGAGTGGGGGGGCATTGTACCACACAAACTGTTAGTGAAGGTGCAGGAGCCAAGGAACAAATGGAGGAGGACAAGAAGGCAGAGGTGATGAGCATGCAGCAGTCAGAAGATGAAGATAATATTGATCCCCTCTCTGTTTTCTGTGGTTGGTGTGAGAGGATGTAGGAAGCAAGCTTGAGTGTTACCCTGCCGCCAAGACACCATGGCCTCGGATGGAAGCGCCCCACATATGAGGGCCTTCTTGCTGCACTGTCTACAACATGATGCCCATATTTTTAGGATTAGAAATAGTGCTGGTTACTGGGTTGCCACTCTGGGGATCCTTTCCCCATGTAATGGATGCGCATATGCTGCTGGGGTATCAGAACACGATTGTACACAAAATTAAGAGTAGTTTTCCCCAAGACAGAAGTCACGCACAATTACTGCATCACAGTTATAGAGTTCCAACCCTGGGAACGTGCAAGAGCATTATTATCAGCAGTGTAAGTGGCATAAGCAATTTCTGTGAGTCATTTCACTCATTTTTTAGACCATCACGTGCACCTGCAGAATAGAGTGTAAGTCTGACACTTGAATGACTGGAGAGGATGGTGCAGGAATATCGTCAGCTCAATATCAATACCATCAGGGGGAATTTGGACCCTTTTGCATTTTGGTCTTCAAAAATTGCTGAGTGGCCTCGCTTTCATCAAGATGAACAAGTCCAGGCACTCCAATGACTTTTGCACCCCAATTGCAGACTGGGCGATGGTGTAGTTTTCAGTAGGCTGCATTGATCTTGCATTAT
This sequence comes from Dendrobates tinctorius, assembly GCF_039654945.1. Taxonomy (NCBI): domain Eukaryota; kingdom Metazoa; phylum Chordata; class Amphibia; order Anura; family Dendrobatidae; genus Dendrobates; species Dendrobates tinctorius. Next base: position 18,152,599 of record NW_027361731.1, on the reverse strand, counting down.
TGTAGTATGTGACACCTTTGTTGTGGATCCCTTGCCTGCTGGTGCTATTGTTGGTAATAATTTTGGGAATGTGAAGACTCTTAAGTTGTGTCTTCATCTGGTGGATTGCCTGTAGTGGAAGGAGTGTCAAATCCTCATTATCCTATTTGTACTCCCCGGAAATTGATTACAATTTAGTGGTGTCTTCCCCTCATTTTTGGAAATATTTGGATTCCAAGTTGGGTCTCCCACATGCTTCTTGCCTGAATTTGGCAGGTCTCGGAGCACCAGGCCTACACCTGTCTCTCATCCACCTGTTAATGATCAATGTTTAAGCTAGAAATTCTGGTCCAAGCCCTGTTGCAGGCCCTGCACCATGCATTCATGCATTGCAATTATATGATTTAGTACTCTGGGTGAGTTGGGCCATTGGAGAGTTTTGGTGCTGGGAAAAACGGGTAATTCTAGTGGCTCTTCTGAGCCCTGTACTGTGTGTCATGTTAGGGTGGAAGAAGAGGAGGAGAGGCCACTTGATGCAGCGCTTGCCATCTACTGGAGCACATGCCCTTTCTGGCCCTCATTTACAAGTCATACCACTGTGTGGCTGCAAAAGAAAGGGAGTTCAGTATACTGTCCAGTAACACAAGTTGACAGTTGTCTTTGGATAGGATGATGTTTGTTCAGTAGAGCTTTCAGCAACATTACAGCCTACCCCAAGTAAACCTTGAACACCAAGCCTGTTCCCCCTTCCGCCACAACCTTACCCCTCTTTTAACTAGCTGTTTCACAACTCTAGGCCCAGACCTGTAAGTCACCTCTCACTAACTTAATAATCAGTATTTATTGGCTGATATAGTGTGGCTAGACCACAGAATTAGAACAAAAGATTAATATGTTGAAATGTGGACTGGTTCCTGCATCAGAGTATTATCTCAAACTATTTTGTTTAGTAAATGTGACCTCTGGAGTCCTGACTGCCACACAGTTGTAGCCCAAACGATTTTGAGTAGGAAATGTGGACTACTGCATGCACAACACTATTAGCACAAACTACAGGGTGGGCCATTCATATGGATATATCTGGGTGGGTCACGTATATGGATACACCTAAATTAAATGGGAATGGACCCACTGGACCACAGAGGGGGACCTGGGCCTACCCGGACTAGGGAAGGGTAGTGACCGGGGTCTGTGGCAGCTGAGCATGTGGGCAAGATGGCTACATGCAGGACTAGATGACACCGCACAACTTCAGGTATAAAGAATATAAAGTTTACCAAGACAAAGTCACATACAGAACACAAGACATAGCAATGCCAGGCTCCCGATTCCGCACATCAAGGAAGGGCACACTTCCCAGGTTTGCAGATGATGGCAGGAGGTCAACAAGGGTTGATGCAGTCCAGGGTCATCTGGCACGGGTATACCAGGAGAGCTTCTCAGGCCTCTGGCGTAGTGCAGGCACAGCAGGAGAACATCAGACACCTCCCTCGGATAGACGTCATCACAGGGAGGACCCCAGGGAACTAGCACAACATCGGGACACAGGCAAGACATGGACAGCACTGGTCCAGGAACATCAGCATGGCAGCTCAGGACATCGGCTGGTCAGATCCATGACACAGGCAGAACCGTCACCAGGAAACAAGACTGGAGACTCCCCAGGAACAAGAAGGAGGAGCCTTTCCAGGAACACGATCTGGACAGACTCTGAAACATGGGCTGGACCACCAGGACCATGGACTGGACACCTGGACACAGGCTGGACATCTAGGACAAAGGCAGGACATCTGGACTACAGACACGGCTCCAGGCAGAGAACATCAGGACACAGGCAGGACATCAGAGACATCGGCATAACATTGGCAGCGGTCGTCAGGCTCCGGACATCGGCTATGACCTCCAGGCACCAGACAGCTGTCGTCAGGCACCAGACACCGGTCGCCAGACTCCGGACATTGAACACGACCTTGAAAGGAACTCAAGCGGTACGGTGCAAGCATCGCAGGATTGGACCGGACGGAGCAGGACGGAGCTAGCACCGCATAACAAGCTGAGCACAGTGTAGTAGACGCTCAGCAGAAACACCGGACTCCATCTTCAAAAGATGAACACAGGTTTATTCACAGGACACAGGTTACAGTAAATTCAGTGACTGGGTATGTGGTTCTAGCCACAGAAGAACTTCAGGAACATCACACAGCAGGAATCAGGGCAAGGGCTTTGGTAACAACACAGAGACAGGACAGGTCCAGGGACGAAGACATCAGTTTCACCAGAACTGATAGCAGACAGAACAGGAGATGAAGACAAGACCGACCAGGAGCAACATGGAGGACCAAACATGGCTAGGTTCAGGAACCTAATGAGAAGCTCTGGCAATGTTACGGAAATTTGGTTAGGATAAATCTATCCCTGTGTGTGCTGCGGCCGTTCCCAATTAGACTGAGTATTTTGAGCGCTCAAGAATGAGACTGTACACACATAGTGACAGAATAACATTCCATCAATACAAATTATGTATTGTGCATACATGATTTTATAATTGCGTATAGAAAGGGGTGGTTAGTTAATTACCATATGGTCAAGCTCCTTTGTTATTGGCTATCTAAATATATGGAATATAGTAATTAATGCATGGCAAGATGTTGATTAAGCAACTAAAGTGTAACTGTCGCCTCTTAAAACCAGGACAAAGTTGAGACATCTACTCATCATTTTAGCACATCTGGTGTTCTTCCTCTTTTCTTATCTTGGAAAGCCCAAAAGAGCTGTTTGGTTCATGGCAGCCATTTTAAAGCAGTAGATTATAGTGTATATATTAGCTGTAATTCTATATGAGTATATATGCAAGTGAAATCTACATGAAATATATATATTTCCATCACAGCAACCCCCAGCAGGGAAGAGGAACTTTAAATAGGAGCTGCCCCTCAGCAATAGGCTGGGGACAGCAATTCAAGCGCACACACTACACTTAATAAAAGAAGGGAAGGTGTGGCTGCGCGCACCCCAAGCACAGACAGGAACCAGTACAGCATAGCCAACACAGGAACTGAGGCTTAAGGCACCTGGCAGCGGCTGCAAGCCTGGACACGTGGAAAGTAATGCACCAGCTGCAGAGGACCTCGCAACCCACGGATAGCTTCCGCAGCAGCAGCCAGGGACCGCACACGTGGATGGTCATGCTGCAGAGCAAAGATTCTATAACACATGTACGGCTACGCAGCAGAGCAGGGAACTGAGCAGCATCCATTCAGGTAACAGACAACAGTATCCCAGCTGATTAGAGGGAAAGGAGCAAGGGGTAAGAGCACAGACATGCAGAGTAACTCCACGAAAACCAGGCACAAACACACCGGCTTTACAACTTGCAGCAGCAGGAGTGGCCTCTCTGCACTGTTACACTGAGAAAATAGCACCAGCAAAGCATGTCCGCTTTTTATATGGAGAGGGACATGTGACTTCACCAATGACAGAAGCCCTTGTGTCATGAAATTGTTGATGGTTTCTGCGCCTTGTTTGCCTGCTGGAATACACACATTAAGTTCATTAAAAAAACATACAGACTGCCGGTACCCTGACCTCTCCCTATTCATTACCCCTTCCCCTCTTTAAACACGAACCCCCCCTAACCTAGACAAAGTCCTAATGTCACGACTCAGCTGTCAGGTGACCCGGGACAAGGAGCTCCTTCCCTGTCCCTAACACTAGGGGGTGCCCTAGCTCGCCCTATTTCCCAGGATACTTCTGAAGATGCTGGGGCAGCCACCCTTGCCTTATCTCCTGAGTTAACCCTCCTGTTCTCTTACCCCACGCAGGTAAGAGGGGCGCTACTCTGCACCACAGTACACCAACCCGATAAACAAGGCTACACAAACAAGGGTAAACTGAAAACATCATGCATACAAATATTCACTCACATATAACAAAGGAATGCATCAGGGAGTGGAGGATGGGAAAAAAACAAAGTAGAGGAGGGAAAGGAATTACCACACTTACAAACCACTCAACAGTCACAGATAACTCCTCCAAAACTCCTTCTCGTGTGAACACCTCTCCTCCTAATCTATGAAACAAATGCTAGCTCTGACATGCATTTGAATCAGGGCCCATATTATATAGGGGATGGGAATGGCTAACCGAGCACAGCTGGGAGCTCAGAGTTTCAAATATGGTCAATTAACCCCTGTTCTGCCAAAAGAAATGAGCACCATTAAAAAGAACTGCTTTTCAGCGCAGGAGTAGGAGCAATCAGACGCTGCGGTTTTCTGGCTACTCTCTGCGGTAACCCCGTGACACCTATCAAAACCATTATTGGAGACGCGATCATTTACCGAAATGTGCTCGAACTTTGCTCTGGAACACTAATCCAAATGTGCTACGTTCGTGCCGAATTTGAGATTGGCGAACGTTTTCCGACAAGTTAACACATCTCTACTCCCCGTATTGTACACTTCATATTGATGCCTTCCTGAACAATCCTTTTTCTTTTTTTTCATGGACTCATAACAGAAGGAGCGCCCATAGTGAGGTCACATGACGATCTCTGGTCCTCAGAACGGACGGGGTCCTGAGATGCTATTTTTTGGCGTCTTATCTGCTGTTTTCAGGTCACTTCTTGTAACTGTTTTGCAGCTTTAGAAACCTGACGGGGTTAATAGAAGTTGAAAAACTGAAACTATGAACAGTGAGTTGTTTTTCATTTTTGTGCATTATGCTCCAACTTTTGCCCTTTTTCGGATTGGTACAGGACATGTCCACCTGACATGACGCGGTGTGCACATGTCCTTACACTATACCAGCATCACTGCTCCTGTATCTTGTTTTCCCATGGTATTTTGTATGATTCTTCATCAGCTGATCTTCCTTCCATTTAGGATCCTGGCAGATACAATCGGTATAATTATCTTCTAGAAGATTTACTTTAAACATTAATGAATGGCTACGGACAAGATGGTGGAGAGGATATTACACCTCACCCTAGAGATCCTCTTCCGGCTTACTGGAGAGGTGAGAGATTCTGATGACGTCACATTACATCATTCTTATCTATGGGAATAACAGATGGACAGAACTGGAGAGGTGAGGACTCTGGAAATGTCTGTAGTGAGATTTATTAATGTGTCTCTCCATAACCAGGATTACACAGTAGTGAAGAAGACCTCTAGTGAGCGCTGTCAGGACCCTGTGTCTGAGGGATGGGGAAGACCCCTGAGCCCAATCACGGGGCCTCCACCTTACCCCCTGATCCATGAGGACATCAATGACCAGAAGATCCTAGAACTCACCTATAAGATGATTGAGCTGCTGACTGGAGAGGTGACACTGCTGGGAATGCTGGGACATTATACGGTAACACTATGAAGGGATTGGGGGGATGACTGTATCATTGTATGTGTCAGGTTCCTATAAGGTGTCAGGATGTCGCCGTCTATTTCTCCATGGAGGAGTGGGAGTATTTAGAAGGACACAAAGATGTGTACAAGGACGTCATGATGGAGGTTCCCCAGCCCCTCACATCACCAGGTAATAGACAGGACTAAATACACACGGCCTATAATTATCTGTATGTAAAGAATGAATTCAGTCCCTGTATGTGTTTCCTCCAGATCTATCCAGTAAGAGGACAACACCAGAGAGATGTCCCCGTCCTCTTCTTCCACGGGACTGTAAACAAGAAGATCCCAATGTTCCTCAGGATCATCAGGTAAATGGAGAGAAGGTGTCATGAGATCTCCCCTATGATGTGTAGATGGCTGTGAAGGTCTTGTGCTCAGTCTTGTTTTATCCACCAGTATTATATGTTTTATACTTGTGTAATGAGAGCGGTGGAGATGGCAGGATTAGAGCTGATCATAGATGGGACTTCTCCATCTGTCTGTGACTTTTACAATATTTTTCAGGGTGAAGATCTGACCCATATTAATACTACAGAGACATATGTGAGGGGTGATGAGCGGTGTAAAGAGGAGATTCCTACATATGACTGCCCAGGTCAGTAGTGACCACTAAATGCAGAGAAGTCACAGATTCTACTGTAATTACACACGTGGTCAAAATTGTTGGTTCCCCTCGTTTAATGAAAGAAAAACCCACAATGGTCACAGAAATAACTTGAATCTGACAAAAGTAATAATAAAAAATCTATGAAAATGAACAAATGAAAGTCAGACATTGCTTTTCAGCCAGGCTTCCACAGAATTAAAAAAAAAACTCATGAAATAGGCCTGGACCGCACAGCGAGTATCTGTAGCCCTCCATCCAGGCCACTCACTGATTCCAAGATTGTAGACATCTGTGATGCCAAGTAGAAGACACACCATGATTTAACATGTCCCTTTTGTCTCATTATTTTCAGGGGTACCATCATTTCTGTCCAGGCCTATTTCATGAGTTTTATTTTTTTTTAAATTCTGTGGACACATGGTTGAAAAGCAATATCTGACTTTCATTTGTTCAATTTTATAGATTAATTATTATTACTTTTGTCAGATTCTAGTTATTTTTGTGACCTTTGTGGGTTTTTCTGTCATTAAACGAGGGGAACCAACAATTTTGACCACGTGTGTATATGTTGAATTTCTAGCGGCCGTACCGGTCCTGGAAGGACAGTCAAGTGAGAAGCCAAACCGTTTTGAGGTCAACAAGAAATATGTAGGCCGATCAGGAAAGGATATAGAAGTAGGGTCCGGTAATAATCTACTCAAAACCGGGTCACAACTTAGCTCTGGTAATAACAGATTGGCTAATTTGACTCTTACACAATGAACTAAGTGACGCTGTGAATTTAGTGCAGCATCTCCACCAGCGCAGCCATGGACTGTATTGCGAAGGCTGGTTAGAAAAGTGACAGTGCAGGAGCATGCCAGTACAAGACCATTACAGAGTAGTCATGGTGAGACGTGACATGGCAGCATATGAAGTTCTTCTATGTACAAAGGTGTTTATACCTTCTGTACACAACTGATTATTGATACCCTACTTTACGTGATGTGTTTGTTGGATGAGCTCACTTGGGAAGAATAAACATCTTGATGCAGAAATGAGCAAACTTTTTTGAAATGACCATACTGCTAAGAGTAAAGATCATTTTCCCCCCTCTGCATTTGGCTGCGTGCGGGCACCAGGCAGCATAATAACACTGTTAACTTGCAGATTGACTGCATATCTGCAGGTCAACAACATTATTTCTGGTGACAGGTTACTTTTAATGCCTTCACAATATGTGCCGTACTAGTATGGCGCATGTCGTGTCTCCCCCTTTGATGTGGGCTCACCACCGGAGCCCACATCTTTTCCTGTTTTGAACAGCTGACATGTGCATGGATCAGCCACGGGTGGAATTGCAATCCACCTGCACCTATTAATCCGTTAACTGCCTCTGTCAAACTCTGACAGTGGCATATAACACGCGCTTCTGGCCATCGTTGACCACTGTCACGTGATCGCTGGTCACCGATGGTTTGACATGACAACCAGAGGTCTCCAGGAGACCTCTATGATTGTCACTGCCGGCTTGCTGTGAGCACCGCCTAGTGGTCAGCGCTCATAGCAAGTTAGGTATTCTGCTACATACAGACGATCTGATCATCGCCTTTATGTAGCTGAGCCGATTGGGTTATGGCAGCTTCTAGTCTCCCATGGAGAATATTGAAGCATGCCAAAAGTAAGGTAAAAAAAAATTTAAATATTAAAAATAAAAATATAAAAGTTTAAATCACCCCCCTTTTGCCCCAGTCAAAATAAAACGATAAAAAAATCAAACATACACATAGTTGGCGTTCAGAATCACCCCATCCATCAATAAAAAAATAATTAACCTGATTGCTAAACGTCGTAGCGAAAACAAAAGCCAAAATACCAGAATTACGTTTTTTTTGGTCGCCACAACATTGCATTAAACTGTAATAACAGGCGATCAAAAGATCGTATCCGCACCAAAATTGTATCAATAAAAGCTTCATCTCGACATGCAAAAAATAAGCCCTCACCCAACCCGAGATCATGAAAAATGTAGACACTATGGATCTCGGAAAATGGTGCAATTTTTTTTTTTTAACAGACTTTGGATTTTGTTTCACTACTTAAATAAAAAAATAACCTAGACATGTTTGGTGTCTATGAACTCGTAATGACCTGGAGAATCATAATGGCAGCTCAGTTTTAGCATTTGGTGAACATGGTAAAAATAAAATCCAAAAAAAGTTGTGGAATTGCACTTTCTTTGCAATTTCACCGCACTTGGATTTTTTTCCCATTTTTTTTGAGTACACGATATGGTAAAACCAATGTCGTTCAAACGTACAACTTGTCCTGCAAAAAACAAGCCCTAAAATGGCCATAGTGATGGAAAAATAAAAAAAAGTTATGGCTCTGGGAAGAAGGGGGGTGAAAATCAGAAACGCAAAAATGAAAAAGGGCAAGGTCTTGAATGGGTTAACATAGCACAAACATGTACCAATAAAAATGCTCACAATTCGGGCATAGAACTGGTTCAATAGCTTGTCCTGGTGTGTGCTCCTCCAGCCTGGTATTTGTCCCCCATCCTGCATTCACTGCTATTCTTCTATACATATTGTACATACACAGATACATACATACGTATTGTGGTGTAGTGTCCACTAGCTGTGTGGGTGTCCCAGGATGGGCGTATAGCCATATCCAGGGTGGTAATAGGAGCAGGATTCTAAATGACCGTTATGTATCCCAAGGTGGGTGGCCTTGGGATGAAGGCTTGATTATGTCTTGATCAGCGGGGTTACTGCTGATGTTCTGTTCCAATGTGTTAGGGAAGCCTTTAGGTGGTTGGTGAGATGGGTAGGACCAACCACCTACAAATTCACCCAGGGCGTGTGTCTAAAACACCCATAATGAACAGTATGTGTGTGAATGGTTGTAGGACCTGCGATGAGGTCATAGCCATGTGATCCGGTGGGCGTGGCTACGGACCATATAAAGTGACCAGGGTAGGTTAAATGAGTGAATGCTTGGACCCGATTGGTCTGTATGGAAGGTCTTGTCTGGCTGACGTGCTGGAAGATGTGGCTGCCTTCCTGAGAGCACCTGTAGACGCTGTGTGTCATGGCAACGTGTGTCTGATGGTTCCCTGGAGGGAATGGATGTCTGCAGTGTGGTGAAGCAGCTAAGAGGTAACTCGGACACGGGAGTGTAACTGTGAGGCTAGAGAGCCTGATTGCTGGATGAAGCACAGCCTGTGTGACCAGGAGGGCTAAGGGGAGCAGAGCTCCACTGTGAAGATACCCTGCTGTTTGCTGTAAGACTGTTACATATTGCTTTGGTTTATGATGATGAATAAGCCGCATGGACTATGTTGATGTTTTATGAAAAACCCGTGCCGGACCTGGTTATTTGGCTGCAAAGCGAGTATCCCCAACCCGAATAACAAGTGCTACCTTACAATTGGTGGAGAATGCGGGCACTGTTGTAGCCTTGTTGCTAGGGGCAACGGACGAGGTCTGCAAAATTCGGTTGCTAAGGGCAACGGTTCCAAAAGCACATGTTGCAGTGCTGGCGACTCTGAGCCAGGAGAGCGGACAGTCTTGAAAACCGTGTGGTATGCTGAACCGGGGTCAGTGATAGATTTCTAGGACACCTCTGCGGTAGAGGGGTCCGAGAACCTGCGTGGCCGGCAGGTGACGGTCGTGAAAACCGTGTGGTATACTGACCGGGGTCAGAGAAAAGAGACTGTGGATGAATTGTGGGATACCTCTGAGGAGAAGCGCGTCCGAGAACCTGTGTGGCTGTCACCAACAGGTAACAGACAGGAGTCTGTGTTGTACTGACCGGGGTCAGCGAGAAAGACTGTGTACCTGGATGGTTCAGTGTGCAAGGTCCTGGAGGGTCAGTGTTGGGAGGTTCTGGGAGAAGAATCGGATCCCTGGAGCACGTGCTGTGACCTTGAACCTGGTGAGGTGTGAGTGTTGGACAGTCTCAGGTGGAGACGGATGTCCTGAATAGCACCCGCTGAGCCCCTGGCCCTGGTGAGGCCAGTGTGTTGGGAAACCCTGGGAGGAGGGTCAGCTCCCTGAATAGCACCCGGTGCGCCCTGTTTGTTGGACGGTCTCCGGAAGAGATGGACGACCTAAATAGCACACAGACGGGACACGTGTGTTTTTGTGTTGTGTGTTTTTTTTCTTTTTCCCTCTCAAGTCAGCTTGCGGTGGCTCAGTGAGGTTAAGAAGGTGACAAGCGGCTTGCTGTAACTCGGCGGGGTTACGAAGGTGACAAGCGGCTTGCTGTAACTCGGCGGGGTTACGAAGATGACACCAGCAGCTGTTTGTGAGCGGCAGCCGGAGGTGTCGGTGATTAGTGCCAGCAGGAGCTGGTATGGTATCGTAAGAGACAAACTGTTTTGTGTGAACTGTGGTCTAAGGAGACCTGTAGAAGGGACATGGGGAAATCCAGAAAGGGGGCGGTGACCCAAATCGGGGTAGTAGCCCAAAAAGGAGTGGAGTCCCAGAGGGGGCGATGACCCAAATCGGGATGGTAACTCAAAAAGGGGTTGAGTCCCAGAGGGGGGCGGTGACCCAAATTGGGGTGGTAACCCAAAAAGGGGTGGAATCCCAGAGAAGGGCGGTGACCCAAATCGGGGTGTTAACCCAGAAGGGGGTGGAGTCCCAGAGGGGGGCGGCGACCCAAATCGGGGTGGTCCAGAAAAGGGCAGCACTGGTTACCTTAGTGGACATGTCTGGGGAACCGCAGTGTTTGTGTATGACTTTTTCAGAATGTGGGATATTCTTTCCGGATAACGACGGGCCACAGGTGTGTACCGTGATGCTGCATCGGGAAGGAGTCTCTGGACGGTTGGACTCAAAGAGTCAGGTGACTCTGACAGAAACTCCTCATTTTCTGTCTGACCGAGAAAAAGGTCCAGGTTCGCTGCAAACATGGGGTCACTGTGAGCTATGCGGTAGACAGAGTAATGTTTGAGGGGTCCAAAAGCGTTGAGTGCCAAGATGGAGGTATACCACCAGACAGTATATGCCTTTGAGAGGGGCCAGGACTTTGTTTTGTTTGATGTGTGGCAGGGGGATGGAGACATTTCTAATGTTGGGCTAGCAGACATTGAGACGATGATGCCTCCTAAAGTGAACAGGTCTGATGTAGAAGTGTCCAGAAGAAGGGGTACATTTGACGTCTCGTGACATGACGGATGGTGGGCTGGGAGATGAGACGACTGGAGCGGACACACGGTCAGAGGGTAACTGGAGGGTTCACTCAGATGATCGGGGTGACTCAGTCTCTAGGGGTGACTGTGGCTCTGAGAGAGAAAGGGAGCACAGACTAGAAGAGCTAGAGAAGGAAGTCTCCGAGCTCAAAGATCACCTGGCAACGTGGCAAGGTCTGAATAAGACCCTCAGAGAAGAGGTAGGAGTACTCACAGAAACTGTAAGAGGTCTTCTGCGGGAGAAGAAGTGGGACGAAGACTTACAGCGGCCAGGCCCGAGTGATGAGCAGAGTGAAGACAAGAAGAAACTGAAAAGTATGGAAGCAAATATGATTCATATGCAGGAGGAGCTTGCTGCTGCAGAGCATGCTAAAAGGCAAGCACATTAGAAAAGAGATGAACTGGCCGATGAAATTGCCAACGGCAGTGGTAAAGGTGCTGTGGCTTTGGAAGAAAAGAGGCGTTTAGATTCTCGCATTGCACAGCTTGAAGAAGAATTGGAGGAAGAACAAGGCAACGTTGAATTAGCCAATGACAGGCTGAGAAAGGCCACACTTCAGGTTGACCAGATGAATGCTGATCTGAATGCAGAATGTAGTAGTGCTCAGAAGAATGAGAATGCTCGTCAGAAATTACTGTAGATCGCCAGAATAAGGAGGTAAAAGCAAAGTTACAAGAATAAGAAGGCTCTGTTAAATCTAAATTCAAGGCTTCAGTCACCGCTTTGGAAGCAAAGGTTGCACAACTGGAGGAGCAGCTTGATGCTGAAACTAAAGAGTGACAATCTGCAAGCAAACAAGTACGTCATACAGAGAAAAAACTGAAGGAAGTACTAATGAAAATGGATGATGAAAGGCGTAATTCTGAGCAGTACAAAGACCTGGCGGAAGGAATTAATGTTCGTCTGAAACAGCTGAAGCGCCAGGTGGAAGAAGCAGAGAAAGAGGCTCAACATGCCAATGCATTGCACCGTAAATTACAGCGTGAACTGGAGGATGCTACAGAGACCCCAGATACAATGAACTGTGAGGTTAATGCACTGAAAAGCAAACTTAGACGTGGTGATGTACCATGTGTTACAAGACGCATAGGCAGAAAAGGAGTTGACTGAGCGCACTGTAGAAGTGTAGTGACTAAACAGTGTCTGATGACGCAGACAGACTGACTGAAGGGCCAAAGCCCAAGACTGATATTCTGACTGCTGAGGGTAGTGAAGTTCTAACATAGAGATGAGGTCATATGACAGACAAAACAGACGGAGACGGTTCTCTCGAACTGTTGGGCTAGGTGACATGGGTGCCGGTCTCGAGATCCCTGGGTGATGTCGTGTGTTCTACCCCACAAGTTTGAACAGAGGGGGAGGTATGTGGTATAGTGTCCACTGTGTCCGCTAAGGGGCGCTGTGTGGGTGTCACAGGACGGGCATATAGCCATATCCAGGGTGGTAATAGGAGCAGGATCCTAAATGACCGTTATGTATCCCAAGGTGGGTGGGCTTGATTATGTCTTGATCAGCGGGGTTACTGCTGATGTTCTGTTCCAATGTGTTAGGGAAGCCTTTAGGTGGTTGGTGAGATGGGTAGGACCAACCACCTACAAATTCACCCAGGGCGTGTGTCTAAAACACCCATAATGAACAGTATGTGTGTGAATGGTTGTAGGACCTGCGATGAGGTCATAGCCATGTGATCTGGTGGGCGTGGCTATGGACCATATAAGGTGACCAGGGTAGGTCACATGAGTGAATGCTTGGACCTGATTGGTCCGTATGGAAGGTCTTGTCTGGCTGACGTGCTGGAAGATATGGCTGCCTTCCTGAAAGCATCTGTAGACGCTGTGTGTCATGGCGACGTGTGTCTGATGGTTCCCTGGAGGGAATGGATGTCTGCAGTGTGGTGAAGCAGCTAAGAGGTAACCCGGACATAGGAGTGTAACTGTGAGGCTAGAGAGCCTGATTGCTGGATGAAGCACAGCCTGTGTGACCAGGAGGGCTAAGGGGAGCAGAGCTCCACTGTGAAGATACCCTGCTGTAAGACTGCTGTAAGACTGTTACATATTGCTTTGGTTTATGATGATGAATAAACCGCATGGACTATGTTGATGTTTTATGAAAAACCCGTGCCGGACCTGGTTATTTGGCTGCAAAGCGAGTATCCCCAACCCGAATAACAAGTGCTACCTTACAATACATACATACATAGGTACCTTTCCCCAGCTCCCCTGCTATGCGTTGTCTGTGTTAAATATTTTTAAAAAAATGGCGCCGGAGTCAGCACATGGTCATACCATGCTATGCAGCACCATTTTGTTTAAGACACTGTCTGCTAATTTGTCTTCAATAAAATAGTGCTGTAGATTGCACCATGTACAGGGGCTGTCTCCATCCCAACACTCCTCTTCCAGCCTCGCCGGAGCTCGCGATTTAGTCCTCACGTAGTCAGTCAGCGCCTACACATAACACAATCTTCGGTGCAGCACTCCTCCTACATCCTCGTCATCCTCCTGGTCACCTCTATTAACACTGGATGCTGTCCGCTTTCACTCTGCTGGTTAATAAATTGTCGGGGGACCCCATGCCAGTTTTTTCAGAAAATTATTTAGTAACTAATAAAATACATGTAGAGTAAGCCCACAGCCATCAGCTTTACCTCTTCTGGTTATGAAAATTAAACCTATGGAATTTGTTTCCAGAAAAATAATAATTTAATTAAATAAATGTACAGTAAGCTGCACACACTGTACTAATTATATGTGTGACTGACATCTTTATATCTATTCTATGTATCTACACTGTTTGGAATCTATCTGTTCTACTCTGTCGCGTCGCGCTGTGATTCTACTGCACACAGCAGATGAATTGCCGGCTTTTCATCAGTATACATATGTGTGTGTATTGAAGTCTATTTCCTTGGAAAACTATGTGTAAATGACATAGAGAATTACTCTGTCAAAGTTCACGTTAAAATCATATTGCAATCGAATAGCAATTACATGGCATTCGGATGTCAATCTGATGCTAGATGTAAAAAGTCAGATTGTACGTGCATGACATTAGTCCTACTTTTCTGGACCAAAATTGGAACTTTTTTTCATGGTAATGGGTACAAGCTCTTAACACATAATCCCCTGGAGCCATTGTCATCTGTAAACAAACAAAAATAAAAGACAACAATATCGCTGACCTGTCCAAAGTTGAAAGAATCGAGTTACCAACGCTGTAATCCATCTGTGCGACATTTGCTATCTGTTTATATAGCGCCAACATATTCCAGAGTGCTTTACAATTCAACAGTTCATATACAACAGTCATAAAATTAACGATAATACAATAAGTATTGCAAAGCTATTGACAACCCTGCCCATAAGAGCTTACAAAGTACAGGAGCTTATTTACAATGATGGTCAAACCATTTTGAGAAATTATGGGTGGATAAAGGTTGGATGAGCTAGTCACCAGCCAATATTTGTAGTGCTTTTGGGTGGGATGGAGTTTGATGAAGGGTTATGAGGCAACCACTCCCGCTGAAGAGCAGGGGAAAATGACTCCCTGCAGCAAGAGTGGGCCTATGAACGATGATGACCTCAGTGAGATCATCGCAGTTCACCTTGAGAAATCAGATTGCAACGAGTCATACTCCCCAGCTTTTCAACGTGAGTGGTCGCCTCAGGTCACCGCTTATGCTGATAAGCAAATATTGCACAGATGGATTATGCCGTGGGACACTTTGGATTCTTTCAACTTTGGACAGGTGAGGGATATCAGCGTAAACAGTCATCCATGTGTCATTAGTGTGCACGTGTGCGAGATGTTTTGTGGCGTGTTCTGCTGCTAAAAAACAGTCAAGTCAGCGTGCCTTGCCCACAGACACATGGTCCGTGGAAACACACTGACATGTGTGCAAATCCATTCACTTTAATGGGTCTATATGTTTAAGTGTCTCAGGTACATATGAAAACTGTCACCACACGTACCGGACACACTGACATGTAAAGGAGGCCTTAAGGGGTGTAACGGGGTCATCCAAGCTGGGGTACCTTTTTCAGTACCACCCCGTGTTTTCGGAGGTCCGCTCTGCATTGGCTGGAGTCTGAATGAATGACGCTGGCTGGAATTCCTCTGAGTGCATGGGCGCATATAAAAGATCACTGCTTCTCCATGTATTTCCAGTCTGACAACACTTTACTCACAGGACACAGAATATATCACACAGATACAGAGGGCCGGCCAATAGAAAAGCGTCAGGCCAGACATGCATTACAAAAGCCGCAGGTGGCCGGAGCCTGCGGATGTTTTCTGTGGGAATTACAAAGGTGGGGGGAGGGCGGACACTGCTGATACATTAGGGACATGCATCTCACATGGAACCTATTATATTTACATATAACTGCACAACATATTCTGGGTGCTGAGTGGTTCTGTAATACGGCTCCCCCTTTTCAGCGACGTGATCGGCATACACAGTCTGATCCTCAACGGATCGGTTTGGGGATGACCGATGTTTATAGGGTTGGTACAAGTTCCGTTTGTCGACTTAGTCCATCGGCGTTACCGTTTTGTTTGCCGGGTCTGTGGTGGATGGTGAAGTCCAGAGGTTGTAGGGCTAAACTCCACCGCAGCAATCTGGCGTTGTCTCTGGAGACCCGATTAAGCCAGACTAGGGGATTATGGTCCGTTAGGAGGGAAAACTGTCGTCCATACAAAAATGGTTGCAACTTTTTGAGTGCCCATACTACCGCCAGGCACTCCTTCTCGATGGTCGCATAGCTTACTTCACGGGGCAGTAGTTTCCGACTCAGGTAAGCTACCGGGTGTTCTTGGCCGTCCGGCCCGACTTGGCTCAGTACTGCCCCCAATCCAAACATAGAAGCGTCTGTGTGAACCAGAAAACGTTTAGTTGGATCGGGTGCAGCCAATACAGGGGTATTGGTGAGGGCGTCCTTTAGTTGGCGGAAGGCTTCCTCACACTCTGAGGTCCAGGTTACCTGGCGGGGTTGGTTCTTACAAGTCAAATCAGTGAGGGGCTTGGCTACGCTGCTGTAATTGGGAACGAATTTCCTGTAATACCCCGCTGTGCCTAGAAACGCCATGACCTGGGTTTTAGTGCGTGGCATGGGCCATTTGGCTATGGCCTCAATCTTGGCTGGTTCTGGTCGCTGTTTCCCACTTCCCACCCAATGCCCTAAATACTGAACCTATGCTTTGCCCACGTGACACTTGTTTGGGTTCAGGGTGATTCCGGCCTGGTGGATCCTGTCCAATACTGTTTCTAGGTGATTTAGATGCTTTCCCATGTCGCACTGGAGATGGCGATGTCGTCTAGGTAGGCACAAGCATAGTCCTGGAGACCATGCAGAAGCCGGTCAGCCAGCCTTTGGAAGGTCGCCGAGGCATTCTTCATCCCGAATGGCATAACTCCAAACTGGAATAAGCCAAACGGGGTGACAAATGCCGACTTGGGAAGAGCGTCAGGACTAAGGGGAATCTGCCAGTAGCCTTTGCATAGATCGATGGTGGTCAAATACTTTGCCCCCGCCAGCCGGTCTAACAACTCATCCACAAGCGGCATGGGGTATGCATCCGTCACTGTTTTCTCATTGAGCTTACGATAGTCTACACAAAACCGTGTAGTCCCATCCTTCTTGGGCACTAACACTACGGGGGATGCCCAGGGACTATCTGACTCTTCAATGACCCCTAAACGCAACATCTCTTGTATCTCTTGTCGCATCCCCTCTCGTACAGACTCAGGGATGCGGAAGGGGTTTTGTCACAGGGGGGTCTGATCCTGGGTCTCAACCTTGTGTTGTGCCAGGCGAGTGTACCCCGGTCTCTCTGAAAACATCCTCTGTCGTAGCCTCAACAACGCCTCCGCCTACTGTCTCTCCCGGGGGCCTAAGTCTTCACCCAAGTGTACCTGGTCCCATGTTTTAGACTGAGTCCTTTCCCCTAAGACATCCGGCAAGGGAAGTCCGGCTAAATCCTCTGCTTCAGGTGCACAGATGGCCACTACCTCTTCAGGGCGCTCCCGGTAGGGCTTCAGCATATTCACGTGGAACATGCGGATAACCCTGGGGTCGTCACAATCGGCGACATTATAGGTTGTGTCGACTATTTTCCCCACTACCTGGTAGGGCCCCTGCCATGCAGCTTGAACTTATTCTGCTTAGTGGGCTCTAACACCAGGACCTTCTGTCCTATTTCCAAAGTGCGCTCTCTGGCCCTCCGATCGTACCATACGCGCTGGCGCCGCTGGGTCGCCTGCAGGTTCTCATGTACAGCCTGAGTCAGCTCCTGTAGGCGGTCCTAGAATTTCAGCACATAGGGTACAATAGGTACCCCTTCTATGAGGCCCTCCCCTCCCAGTGTTCCAGCACTAAGTCTAGGGGTCCCCTTACCCGTCTCCCGTATACCAGCTCAAACGGGGAGAACCACGTGGATTCTTGGGGCACCTCCCGATAGGCAAACAGGAGGTGTGGCAAGAATTTCTCCCAGTCCCTGTATGTCCTGGTAAAAGTCCCAATGAGCTGTTTTAATGTCCCATTAAAGCGTTCACACAACCCATTGGTTTGCGGGTGGTACGGGGCGCTTCTAATGGACTTTACGCCGCACAGCTTCCACAGTTGGTTGGTCACCTCTGCTGTAAACTGGGTACCCTGGTCCGAGATAATCTCCCTGGGAAATCCAACCCGTGAGAAAACCTGGAGCAGGGCGGCCGCCACCGTCTCTGCCAGTATGTTAGGTAACGCAACCGCCTCTGGATACCGTGTGGCATAATCTACCACTGACAATATATACGTTTTCCCTGACGGACTGGGTTTGGCTAACGGCCCTATCAGATCGACTGCTACTCAGCTAAATGGTTCCTCCACAATGGAGAGGGGGCGTAATTTGGCCTTGCATCGATCCCCCCTCTTGCCAATGCGCTGGCAACTGTCACAGGTCTGGCAGTACTGACGAACATCATAGGTTACCCCCGGCCAAAAGAAGTTTTGTGTCAGACGATGCCTGGTGCGACTGACGCCGAAGTACCCGGCCAAGGGTATATCATGAGAGATTCGCAGTAACTCCTGCCTATACTTCTTGGGAACTACCAGCTGTCGTTTTATAGTGGGGCTCGTCTCTGTGTGGTGCTGCGCTGTGATCCGGTAGAGGAGTCCCTGCTTCCATACAAACTGTTCCCCTTCCAGTACCCCTCTCCCCTCCTGTGACTTCCCACGATATCCCTCTAATGAAGGATCCTCAAGTAACTCCCTCTTAAATTCAATTCATCTGGGGTGGCCCAAGAAATGTGTCTGGCTATGGGAATACGTGTAGGGCTGGAATGTCTTACCTGGGCCTCTGAGTGTGATTCCGCCTCCGCAGCTTGAGCTTGTCTCCCGGTGGTCACAGGATATGTCTCAGCCAGAGGGGCCACCGAGAATGCAGACAACATGGGCCCCAAGTCATTTCCCAGCAAGACGTCTGCAGGCAAATCCTCCATCTAGCCGACCTCAACAAGGCCATCCCCGACTCCCCAGTTCAGGTGAATCCTGGCAGTGGGTAGTCGATGTATGGCTTCCCCTGCTACACGGACTGCCACTGTCCGGTCCGTCTTCTCTTGGTCCCGGACGAGATGAGGCTTCACAAGGGTTAAAGTTGCCCCGGAATCTCTTAGTCCCTGCATACGTTTCCCATTAACCCACATGACCTGTCGATGCTGTTGTCGATTATCTGCCCGGGCTGCCTGCACGGGGTCTACTTCATGCAGCACTTCCTCCATCTCTTCCACCTCTTGGTTAATCGTAGCCCCCAATGCCGGGTCAGCTTCGCCTTGGTAGCAGTGTACAGCAGCCCGGCTGAAGGTAGCTGTGCCCGCCTTCGGCCACTGGGTATGCTGAGTCCGGTTGGGGCATTGTCTTTGCAGGTGGCCCAGCTGACGACAGGTGTGGCATCGCGCCCCAGGGGGACTGTGGTAGGCCAGGTTTATAGCTGGTCCCCCTACAATCTTCGGTGGTTTGGGGCCCTCCAGGTCCATGGGCGGGCCCCTAGTGACCACCTTTGATCCGGACAACTGCGGCCTCCTGGCATCATGATGTTCATCGGCCAGACGAGCGGCATCCTCAAGAGTCGTTGGCCGCCTGTCCCGAAGCCATTCCTGTGTCTCGGGGTTTAGTCCATTAAAGAATCGTTCTAACAGGAAGAGCTGGAGGACGTCCTCCTTAGTGGTTGCTTTGTTCCCTTGTACACACTGTAGCAGTGACCGCCGTAATTTACAGGCCCATTCAGCGTGGGTATCGGTTACGCATTTTATAAGTCCGCGGAACTTTTGGCGGTAGGCCTCTGGTGTCAGCGTATACCGGGCCAAGATCACTTCTTTGATCCGCTCATAGTCCTTACAGTCCTTATCAGGTACCGTGCGATAGGCGTCCGCTGCCCAGCCTGTCAGCTTGCTGGCCAGAATCTGAACCCGTTCCTCCGGCTTTACTTGATGAAGGGCACACTGCCGCTCAAAGTCCTGCAGAAAGCCATCAATGTCTTCCTCTGCCTCCCCCAACTGTCGGAAGGCATTGTACTGGATCTTTTTATGGCTTACTGTTGAAGGTACCTAGTCAAAGGCCAGAGTTCCCCCTGCTCGCTGACTCTCCTCTCTCCGCTCTGCCATCTCCATCTTGGCTAGCTCTATCCTGGTCCGCTCGGCCATCTTTTCCTTCAGATCAGTACGCACATCAGCCATCACCTCTCGTATGATCTCTACTGCAGGGTTTGGGCCATAGAACGCCAGTCTGTTCTTTACCTCCCTCTGGAATTCGGTCTCCTCCAAATTCACATTGGGGGGGTGCTGCACTGTCGTGTTCCATGATGGCTGCTATCAAATCCGCTTTTGTTTTGTTGCTGGCGATCAACCCTCGGGCTTCCACCAGATCTTTTAATGTAGTCCTCTTTAACTTCTGGTAATTATTTTCCATTCATTCCTTTCCTCCTGTAGAAGGGGTATCAAATCCCGCTGGCTGCCACCAGTGTAACGGGGTCATCCAAGCTGGGGTACCTCTTTCAGTACCACCCCGTGTTTTCGGAGGTCCGCTCTGCGTTGGCTGGAGTCTGAATGAAGGACGCTGGCTGGAATTCCTCTGAGTGCATGGGCGCATATAAAAGATCACTGCTTCTCCATGTATTTCCAGTCTGACAACACTTTACTCACGGGACACAGAATATATCACACAGATACAGAGGGCCAGCCAATAGACAAGTGTCAGGCCAGACATGCATTACAAAAGCCGCAGGTGGCCGGAGCCTGCAGATGTTTACTGTGGGAATTACAAAGGTGGGGGAGGGCGGACACTGCTGATACATAGGGACATGCATCTCACATGGAACCTATTATATATACTTATAACTACACAACATATTCAGGGTGCTGAGTGGTTCTGTAACAAGGGGGTACTCTCATTTCCAAGATCCTATCCCAAAATATAGTAGGTGTAATAATAATAATAGCAAATACCTCCAGTTAGAAATTTGGTATAGTTTTCCTGATTTTCTGTCGCTTACCCAATGTCCTGAGCATTGCAGTAGCTTAGGTATCCATGGTTATGACCACTAGCAACTAACAGTCACTATATCAGTGGTAGTAACCCTGGATACCTAAGCTAATGCAATGCTCTGCAAATGGGGTGAGCAACATAGCAAATCAGAAGAACTATACTACATATTTCCTAATATTATTAAACCTACTACATATTGGGATAGTTGATCAAAGATGGGAATACCCCTTTTAGAATCTTACTTGTTTTTATGGCTATATTTTTATCCATTGCTATAGAATGTAATAAAGCTTACTTTTAGTCCTCCCTTCATTGCTTCAAACTTTTCTGCGTTTGTGTATTATGTTTGTCGATTGTACTTTAGAGGTTCAGTACCATGGGATTTGTGAACAGGTGGCTCACCACTATCGTAGCTCATAATTCTATACAATTCAAGCATAATGAAACTAAGTACAGCTCTGGCAAAAAGTAAGGCCTGTTTCACACTTACATTTTTTAGATCAGTTGCAATCCGCGAACATGGCGGAACATGGATATGTTACCGTTTTCATACCAACGTGTGCTACCGGACCGTTGTTTTGCCGGATTCGGCAAAGGTTGAATTTTAAAGGAACCCGTGGTCGGAAAAAAAGGAGAGAGAGAGAGAATTTTTCCTGCCGCCAGGTTAAATTTCCAGCAAAGGCAATTCTTCCGAGCATGCGCTGTGTAAAAATGCGGATCCGGGCAGCCAAAAAAAAGGTTCATTGTCCGTCCAGTCATGTCAGCGGATGCCAAAATTTCGGCGGATCCGTAAAAGAACGGATCCAACGGATGACCATCCGTCAAGATCCGCTGATAATGCAAGTCAATGGGAAAAAAAACGGATCCGCCAAGAAAAATGGCGGATCCGTTTTTTTTTTTTTGCAAAACGGCGGATTTTGACTGATGGAGACAAACGGAAATGTGAAACAGGCCTAAGAGACCACCACATCAAATCCCTGTCATGGGCAGTCCATTCTCAAGACCTGAACCCCATTGAAAACTTCTGGAATGTAATAAAGAGGATGATGGATAGTCACAAGCCATCAAACAAAGAAGAACTGCTTAAATTTTTGCACCAGAAGCAGTGTGAAAGACTGGTGGAAAGCAGCCAAGACGCATGAAAGCTGTTTTTAAAAATCATGGTTATTCCACAAAATATTGATTTCTGAACTCTTCCTGAGTTAAAACATTAGTATTGTTGTTTCTAAATGATTACTAACTTGTTTTCTTAGCATTATTTGAGGTCTGAAAGCTGTTTTTTTAATTTAGACCATTTCTCCTTTTCAGAAAAAAATACAGCATTTATTGCTTGGAAATTTGGAGATATGGTGTCAGAAGTTTGTAGACTAAAAGAACAATTTACATTTACTCAAAAATATACCTATAAAGAGAAAAATCAGACAAACTAAACCTTTGAAAGTGATCTCTTAACTTTTGCCACAGCTGCATATAGAAATGATATAAAATATAAGGCATTGATATTGAAAAATAATGAAACCGGTTTTATTCTTGGCAGGTGACTGTGGTGTCAAACCAGATACCTATGAAAAGCATGCCATTATTCCAGCTGTACCTCCAGCCCTTCAGAGCAAAAATCAATCATCGGAGCCTTTTCAATCAGTCACCTATTTGGATTCATCACAGGCTGTTAAGGAAAATGAAAGCTGCAAACGTGATGTTGAGCATCAAATAATTCCCACAGAGAAGAAACCATTTTCCGGTTCAGAATGTGTAAAATATTTTAAACATAAATCTAAGTTGCTTACACATGAGAGAATTCACACAGAAGAAAAGCCATTTTCATGTTCAGAATGTGGGAAATGTTTTAACTGTAAGTCAAAATTGCTTGCACATTACAGAAGTTACACAGGGGAGAAGCCGTATTCATGTTCAGAATGTGGGAAAAGTTTTAACCAGAGATCAGATCTTCTAAAACATCAAAGAATTCACACAGGAGAGAAGCCATATCCATGTCCAGATTGTGGGAAATGTTTTATCCAGAGATCAGATCTTCTTAAACATCAAAGAATTCACACAGGAGAGAAGCCATATTCATGCCCAGAATGTGGCAAATGTTTCAACCAGAAAGCACATTTCCTTACTCATCAGCGAATTCACACAGGGGAAAAGCTATTTTCATGTTCAGAATGTGGGAAATGTTTTAACCAGAAATCACATTTGTATGTACATCAGAGAAATCACACAGGGGTGAAGCCACATTTATGTGAAGAATGCGGAAAATGTTTTAACTACAATTCAGATCTTCTTAAACATCAGAGAATTCACACAGGAGAGAAGCCATATTCATGTCTAGAATGTGGGAAATGTTTTATTCAGAAACCATATCTTCTTAAACATCAAAGAATTCACACAGGAGAGAAACCATATATTTGTCCAGAATGTGGAAAATGTTTTAGCCAGAAACCAGATCTTCTTAAACATCAAAGAATCCACACAGGAGAGAAGCCGTATTCATGTCCAGAATGTGGAAAATGTTTTATCCAGGGACAAGATCTTATTATACATCGAAGAATTCACACAGGAGAGAAGCCATATTTATGTCCAGAATGTGGGAAATGTTTTAGTTCGAGTTCAAAACTTGTTGCACATCAGAGAACTCATACAGGGTAGAAACCATTTTTTATGTTCAGAATGTGGAAAATGTTATTCCTGGGAATTGCATCTTCTTCATCATCTAAAAACTCATGTAGAGTGTGAAGGAAATAAGTAGTGATGAGTGAACATACTCTGTAATGCTCGGTACTGGCCGAGCATCACTGTACTCACGGTACTCAGCGAGCAACGAGCATTTCCGTGATTATTCGGCGGGAGCTCGGGTCTCCACCCTGCATGTTTGGCGCTCTAAAAAGTGCCAATCAACATGCAAGGATTGTCTGCCATGTACTGTAATGCCACAGCCATCTTGCTTGTGGTATTACAGTGATTGGCTGGCCGCACTGCGTAATCGGTTCCAGTCAGCTTCGCAATCACCAGTGTAGGGAGACTTGCTGCAGTGATAGGAACCGAATAGGTGGGGTATCAGTTGCTGTGGGTACACCATTGTTGACTCCACTAATACAGCTAAACCAACAATCCTTCTAAGGACTAATTACAGCGGGGTATATAGATATTAGTGATAGGTAGGCAGGTAGTGCATGTTGCTATATATATATATATCAGTTCTAGGCAGCACGCAGTGTATCAGGGTCTATGGATATCAGTGCTAGGTAGCCAGGCAGGCATTGTACGTGGCATACTTTATTGCATATGGCAAGAGGGTCTATTCCATTACTGTATACTGCTGCTGCCTATTACACATATTGACCGTATACACATAGCGCCAGGTATCAGTGGCCAGGAATAATTTTTTGGGCATCTTAATCCTAATTATTTTATTCAAAAGCAATCCAGAGCACACGTTTTTTTTTCTGCATTTGGTTGTTGATGCTGCAGAATACAGCCAGATCCTTTTCATAGTTCAGCATGAAAATCCAGCTATTTTAAATGTGTTTGCCCATCCCAGCGATCATATTTGAGGGCACACAAAATTCTGCCAATTTTGTGGTACTGTAAAAAAAATTTGGAGTGCCTTATACAATTTCTTGACACCATTTTGCTGCCAAAAAAATATTTAGCTACAGTGCAGATATTTTCCACGAGGTTTTGTCCGCCACACGGATCGCATATCATTGCGTTCAAAATTGTGCCATTTTAGGCCTCCATAGAATTGTTTTTGATGTGTCTTAGCCTACTTATTGACCCAATTTTACTGGCCAAAAAAAATACAGGCCAGGTATTTGAAAATGTGGTATCTCTGTGACACGCCTCATCTATCTGTGGGCTACAAATTGTGGCATTTCAGGCCTACATTGAACTTTGCTGTGTGCTATCCTAGTTAGTGACAATACTTTGCTGTTAAAAAAAAAAATTACAGGCCACGTATTTTACAGTGTGGTTTCTCCGTCACACACCTCATCTATTTGTGGGCTACAAATTGTGGCATTCCAATTTTTTTCATGTGTCTTAATCTAGTTATTGACACCAGGTTGCTGAAAAAAAAATTGTTACCTACAGGCCAGATATTTTAAACTGTGGTTTTCCTGCACACAGATAACATATAAGTTTGCTCCAAATTCAGACATTTGTAGTGAGCGTGGAAAATATTGTCCTTATAAAATCGTCAAGGTGCATGGCAAAGGACGGGGAAGTGGACGTAATGGTGCATGCAGAGGCCGTGGGTAAGCTGAAATTGTGCCACAGCAAACACCCACATCTTCTCTTCCAACCTTGTCCAAAGTACTAGGGGCCCGCAGAACACCACTATTGATCCCAGAGCAGTGTCATAAGGTTGTTGATTGGATAGGGGATAATGCTTCCAGTCACTTTGCCACCACCACCCTGTCTTCCACACGGTCAAGTCTGAGTAACCGTGAGTCTGGACCGCATATTCCTCCCACCATGGCAAGTGCCTGGAGACAACTGATCCTACACTTGGACACTTCTAAGAGCTGTTTCCTTTTATATATTTGAGCCTCTCACCTGGTCCACTGGAAGCGGGGCAAGATGAGATCGCATGTAGCGATGCCCAAATATTTGAACAGCCACGGTCACACGCAGGCGACGATGGAAACGTGTCAAAAGAGGTAGATTATGATGAGACACAATTGCCAGAAAGTCAGGAGGAGGACCAGGGTGTGGAAGATGAGGTGGTGGATGATATAGTAACTGACCGAACCTGGCAGGAGGACATGCAGAGCGAGGACAGCAGCACACGGGGAGGGAGGCGTAGCACCCCAAAAGGCAGAAAGAAGCAGTGTGGTGGCCGCAGACAAAAGGCGGGCAACCATTCCTCGTAACACCAATACAACGGAAGTTGGCAGTACAACTGTTAGGCCTTCCCAAGTCTGGTTGTTTTTTAGAGACTCTGCCGATAACCCCAAACAAGCCATTTGCACCACCTGCCATGCCCGCATCAGCAGGGGTAGCAAAACTACCAACCTGGCCACCACCAGCATGATTGGGCACATGACAGCAAAGCATCTGACTTTGTGGGCTGAACCCCAGGGTCCTGGAACACTGCAGGTGACACCACTGCTTCCACTGTTGTGTGTGGAAGCCAATCCCCTGTCTATGGTGCCTGCGGAGATGCATCCTGCCCTGCACCTGTGGTTGCACACACTCAACTACCACCATCTTCAAGCACGTCCTTGTGCCAGCGCAGCGTTCAATTGAACATACCCCAGTCCTTGGAACGCCAGCGTAAATATGCAGACAACACCCCACATGCCACAGTACTAAATTCACACATTTCTCTTCTGCTTACACTCGAAATGTTGCCCTTTTGGCTCATGGAGACGGAAGCTTTCCGCAACCTGGTGGCGGTGGCTGTCCCAAGGTACTTGGTTCCCAACCGCCACTATTTTTCCACGATTGCCATCCCGGCATTACGCAAGCACGTGTCCCACAACATTAGTCGTGCCCTCAACAATGCTGTTACTGGAAATGTCCACCTAACCACATACACGTGTACAAGTGCTTGGGGGCAGGGACGGTACATCTTGCTGATAGCACACTGGGTTAACATAGTGGAAGCCGGGACCCAGTCGGACCTTGTGAGACCATGTCACAGATGACAGATGTATGGAGGATACAGGTTGTGGATGGCATTGTATTTCATAGGGTTTTGAATTGCAGCCTCTGGGCAATAGGAAGCCAGTGAAGGGCCTGGCATAGAGGAGAGGCTGTAGAATAACGGTACTTTTGATGGAACACGTCCTCACGACGCCGAGGATTGCGGGCCCTACGTCAGTCTGGGTTGTCATCACAGTCTACAGCTTCTGCACCTCTTACTCCTCTTCAGCCTCCATCTCCAAAATGACCACATCAGTCACAAGCTGGAAGCACTGCAGCACTGCTTCAGCCAAGCGGCAACAGGTTGTGCTGAAGCTAATATGCTTAGGTGACAAACTGCACAACGCTGAAGAGTTGTGGACAGGTCTGAAAGAGCAGGCAGATCTTTGGCTGACATTGCTGAACCTAAAGACAGGCATGGTTATGTATGACAATGGCCGGAACCTGGTGGTGGCTCTGAGGCGAGGCGAGCTCACACACGTACCATACCTGGCCCATGTGCTTAACCTCGTTGTTTAACAGTTTCTCAAAAGCTACCAGGAGCTGGCGGATCTGCTTTTGAAAGTACGCTGCCTGTGCACCCATTTTAGAAAGTCAAGTACAGCTTCTGCCGCCCTTGCCGTGCTTCAGCAGCCTTTGCAGCTTCCGGCTCACCGATTGGTGTATGATGTCCCCACGCGTTGGAACTCTACACTGCATATGTTGCAAAGCATTTGTGAGCAGAAGAGGGCAGTTGTTGACTACCAGCATCAATAAGGCTGTCAGCATTCAGTTCAGACTCCACACATTAGATCTCAGGAGTGGACATGAATGGCAAACATATGTACCATCCTACAAAACTTTGAGGAGTCCACCAAGATGGTGAGCAGTGATGACATCATAATTAGCGTCACCATCCCTCTTCTCTGTATTCTGAAAAGCTCTGCTCACAATGAAAGAGGATGCATTGCAGGTGGAGCATGATGAGATGGAGCAAGGAACCACACAGTCCAGCCTCATATCATCACAACATGGATTGGTTGACAATGGGGAAGAACAGGAGCTACTTTCATGCACTATAGATGGTTCTACAACCAAACTTTCATACCATCTGTTCAGCGTGGATGGCCTGAGGACAATGAGGAGGAGAGCATGGTCAGTCGGCCTCTTGGTGAGGACATGGAAGTCTTGCCTGTTAGCAGTCTGGCACACATGTCTGACCTTATGTTGCGTTGCTTTTCCAGTGACACTTGTATTCTCCAAATTTTGGGTGACAGTCATTACTGGTTGGTGACATTATTATTATTTATATAGCACCATTAATTCCATGGTGCTGTGCATGAGACGGCATTACATCAAAATACAAATGTCACTTACAGTAAAACTAACAATGACAGACTGATACAGAGGGGAGAGGACCCTGCCCTTGTGGGCTTACATTCTACAGGATTATGTGGAGACAGTAGGTTGGGGGTTGCAGTAGCTCTGATGGTGTTGAGGTGGCTGCATGGTCATTACAGGTTGTGAGCATTTTTGAAGAGATGGGTTTTCAGGTCCCGTCTGAAGGATCCAAATGTGGTGGATAGCTGGACATATTGGGGCACAGAATTCCAGAGGATGGGGGATATTCAGGAGAAATCTTGGAGGCGATTGGGTGAGGAGCGAATAAGCATGGAGGAGAGAAGGAGGTCTTGGGAGGACCGGAGATTACTTGAGGGAAGATATTGAGAGATTAGTTTGAAAATATGTGGACACATCTAGAACCACGCTACAAGAACTTTCAATCTCTTCCATAGGCAGACAGGTGTACAAAAATGGTGCAATACCAGAAGGCCATTGTTGCGGAATTATTAAAAAAAAATCTCATCTGAAAACGCTGGTGGCAGAGGTCATAGTTCGTTGACAAAACTCCAATCCAGCAGAGGCAGGGGAACACTGGCAAAGTTCTGGGTGAGTTTTCTCAGACCCTCCCATCGCACTGGCACTGAGGCGTGAGGGTACTTTCACAAGGAATGCAAAGTTTTGGAAGATGCTGTGGGAGTACCATTCTGACTATACCAATGTCTTCTGTCATTCCTCTGTGCCTTTTAATTATTAGGTATCCAAGCTGGACACATAGCATGAACTGGCTCTTTATGCCTTGGAAGTCCTGGCCTCGCCTGCTGCTAGCGTTTTGTCAGAGCTGGTCTTTAGTGCCGATGGTGGAATTATAACTGATAAGCGCATTCGCCTGTCAACTGAAAATGCTGCCAGGCTGACTCATAAAAATGAACAAGGGCTGGATTGGGCCAAACTTCTCTACACCACGGAATGATAACAGCGAAACAACGTCAAATCCGAAGGGATGTTTTTACTGTCAGCAGAGTTCACCTATCATTTCTTGTGGCCCCTCTCACAATGAGGAGTCCAAATAATTATCAATTTAAAAAAAATTGTAAGGTTGTACAAGAAGATCAAATAGATAGTTGTGGTATGGCACTACGCCCTGCCTACATTCGATAATTTTTTTTTATTACCAGCATTGAATACAAATTTGTAAATGCAGATGAAGTTGATAGAAAACCACAATCTGTGTCCTCTCAGCATTCCTCTGTACACATCTCAGAATTTAGATCACTATTAGCGTGATCTACTTCCCTTCAACATTTCTCTGTATTCAGATCAGATATCACAACATGCTTCAGCCGCAGGCAATAGGTATTGTCTACGATTATAGGGTTCTGAATGAGATTTTCACCGTGTGAAACATTAATTAGGCATAAAAATATTTTTGTCTAGAACACAGTCGGTGGGTACTTAATAATTCCCCCCCCACACTCCATTTACTGGAATATGCAGGTCTTCATATCCATTTGGCGGAATCCAGATATTAAAACTACAAAACAACAAAGATCTTTTAAGCAGAAACACATTATTGAAGACATTTAAACAGGGGCTCACCACCACGGTCTCATATTGTACTCTTCATTACCTAAGTGAGTAATTTTGCTGTGATTTTTCATATTGATCCTAGTGGGGTTTGGATATATATTTTTTCACTATCTGTTGGGCATTACAAGGTGGGAAATAGATTGGATCCTGGTTTGGGGACATTATTTATGGGGGTATATGGAGTGTATTGGAGATGCTCTTGGGCACTAATTGAACTTGAAAACTGCTATTGTTCCCAATATTGAATCTTGGATTCCCTAATTGTAATGATTTAATGATTTCCTGTCTTATATATACCTATATGTGCAACTATACTTTTTGTTCCCCACTTATTTAGATTGTACCAGTGGTTGGTATCCCCTTATTTTGGGGTATATTTATTGTGATTATGCAGAAGTAGCATTTTATGGATTTTTAATGTTTGAATAAATAAAAATAATTTTAATAGTATATGGCTATTTTCTTCTTAGTGATTGTTTTTTTTTTAGCTGTCCTATGGATTTATAAATACATGTGAACATAGCCCAAGTGGTGGAGGAACATTTTTGTTTTGGGTTATTTATTTTGCCTTACATACAAATCATTACCCTGGAATGGATGTTCCTTAACATATTTCCCAGGATAATACATTTTGGTTTTGTTTTTGTATGTTTTATTGTGCGCCTGTGAAAGTGGCATAAGACTCTGACAACATTGTTCACAGCTGTGACCTGGGAATCAGAAATGTTTCCACGGGTATTCCCCATGATTAGGGATGAGCGAGCAATGTAAGTCTATGGGAAATGTGAGTAATGGGCAGAGAATGTGTGTGGGCGGAGACTATGTGTCTATGTAGGTGTGGAGAATGTGTGCGGGGTCTGTGGGACTGTGTGTGTGTGAGGCCTGTGCGGGCTGTGCTGGCTCTGTGTGGTGGCTGTGCAGGCATCGTCCGATAGGACTACTTGTCCCATCCGGCTATGCCCGCTACAGTGACAGCATTAGCGGATGATGGGAAAGTAGTATTCCCATCATCCGGCTAATATGGTGAATGTAAAATAAATCATAGGGACATCCAGGGAGCTCCACCAGCCACGTGGTATGTAGCAATGGCTAATGCCTGTATACTCTCTTTTTTACCATAATACACGCAGCATATATAGGGAAAATGTATAGAGGTTAATGCACACTAGTTATTTTTTCATCATCAATACAACATACCTAAGGGTGATTAATTATAATATAGGTGGATAGAACAGGTTTTTGCCTTTCCCTATGCAAAGTGATTGTTGTGTAATGACAGTTATATATGTGAGTGCTATTGTGGATTATTGAGTCCCTCTTAGATGGTCCAGCACGTGTCTTTTTAAGTTTGTATTAATTGTTTAATAAAGTAAATATTTGTATGGATATACCATTGTGTGGTACAATTTTTTAAACTTAGGCTACCATAAAGGTGATATTGTTGTTCTGTGGTATGTCACTCTTTGCTGGGGACTAGTAATTTAGTTTGGGCAATTCTTTGTGAGGATGGATTACAGAACATGCAGAAGTCACTCTTCTACAATACGTGGATGACCTTCTTTTTGCATCTGATACCGATACCTTCACAGCCCATTCCTTGTCTCTCCTACTCTGTCTGGTGGAGCAGCAATGCAAGGTCTCGAAAACCAAAGTCCAGTGGTGTCCGAAGCAAGTTACGTTCCTGGGACACTATTGTCCACCAGACGAAACACCTGACAGATGACCGGAAGACCACTGTGGAGAAGATGGCTCCCCCACAACTTCAAAGACGCTACAGGCCTTCCTTAGTCTAGTTTTCTATTGCAGAACATGGATCCCTGATGCCTCTGTATGATTGCATAAATGCAACCCCTTTCCTTCTGTCGGATGCAACCTTTAACTCATTCAGGAAACTGAAAGACTCCATAGTCTCAGCGACAGCACTAGGCCTACTTGACTACGAGAAGCCATTTCATGTATACCTGATGGAAAAAGATGGCCATGTCACCGGAGTCCTGACACAGATTCACGGGGGAAAACAAAGACCTCTAGGCTACTTCTCAGCTCGCCTGGATCCAGTTGCAAGGGGAGCCCTCTCCTGCATCAGAGCAGTATTTGCAGCACACGCCCTCCTGGACAAGACTGCTGACATCATTCTTGAACATCCTGTTATGAATAGGTCACCGAGGAGGATGGCAGGAATTGGCTAGGCCACCAGGAAACCAGAAAGGTTGATAACTTAGCAGATTGCAGACCCCTAATCCTAACAACACAACTAGCAGTAGCCGTGGGGCATACCTATGATACCCTAGATGCTTCAGCACAGCCGGAGAACTATCTAAGCCTAGAACCACAAAGAAATAGCCCCCAAACATATACTGTCAGTGAGACAAGATGAGTCACAAACACAGACAGAAAATAGACTGAGCAAATGATGGGGCCTAAACTGTCTAGATAGGATAGGAAAGGAAAGACACTGTCTGCAATCATGCAAAAACCCTAAAAAATCCAACACGTCTGATGTACAAAAAACACTGAAGTCTCACGACCTTTCCCCCACTATATCAGCATTCTGGTGTGAACTAACAGCAAAGCAAAAGAGACTAATATAACAATGGACTGAACAAAATGACACAAGCTGTAACATATGTAGCGGGGTCCAGCACTGCCCCAGCAGGGAGCACGCTGAACCCTCACAGCAAAGCAGAAAGAGGCAAAACCAGATCAGATGCAAAGGTTTAGCAAATGAATAACTTAACTGAAAAATGCAGGATCAGGCAGGAGACAGCAGACCTCAGAATGCACAGGAAGAAACTAATCACCAGCAGCAACTGAGGGAAGCCTGCTCACTTACAGTGGGGCAAAAAAGTATTTAGTCAGTCAGCAATAGTGCAAGTTCCACCACTTAAAAAGATGAGAGGCGTCTGTAATTTACATCATAGGTAGACCTCAACTATGGGCGACAAACAGAAAAAAAATCCAGAAAATCACATTGTCTGTTTTTTTTTCATTTTATTTGCATATTATGGTGGAAAATAAGTATTTGGTCAGAAACAAGCAATCAAGATTTCTGGCTCTCACAGACCTGTAACTTCTTCTTTAAGAGTCTCCTCTTTCCTCCACTCATTACCTGTAGTAATGGCACCTGTTTAAACTTGTTATCAGTATAAAAAGACACCTGTGCACACCCTCAAACAGTCTGACTCCAAACTCCACTATGGTGAAGACCAAAGAGCTGTCAAAGGACACCTGAAACAAAATTGTAGCCCTGCACCAGGCTGGGAAGACTGAATCTGCAATAGCCAACCAGCTTGGAGTGAAGAAATCAACTGTGCAGGAGCAATAATTAGAAAATGGAAGACATACAAGACCACTGATAATCTCCCTCGATCTGGTGCTCCACGCAAAATCCCACCCCGTGGGGTCAGAATGATCACAAGAACGGTGAGCAAAAATCCCAGAACCACGCGGGGGGACCTAGTGAATGAACTGCAGAGAGCTGGGACCAATGTAACAAGGCCTACCATAAGTAACACACTACGCCACCATGGACTCAGATCCTGCAGTGCCAGACGTGTCCCACTGCTTAAGCCTGTACATGTCCGGGCCCGTCTGAAGTTTGCTAGAGAGCATTTGGATGATCAAGAGGAGTTTTGGGAGAATGTCCTATGGTCTGATGAAACCAAACTGGAACTGTTTGGTAGAAACACAACTTGTCGTGTTTGGAGGAAAAAGAATACTGAGTTGCATCCATCAAACACCATACCTACTGTAAAGCATGGTGGTGGAAACATCATGCTTTGGGGCTGTTTCTCTGCAAAGGGGCCAGGATGACTGATCCGGGTACATGAAAGAATGAATGGGGCCATGTATCGTGAGATTTTGAGTGCAAACCTTCCATCAGCAAGGGCATTGAATATGAAACGTGGCTGGGTCTTTCAACATGACAATGATGCAAAGCACACCGCCAGGGCAATGAAGGAGTGGCTTCGTAAGAAGCATTTCAAGGTCCTGGAGTGGCCTAGCCAGTCTCCAGATCTCAACCCTATAGAAAACCTTTGGAGGGAGTTGAAAGTCCGTGTTGCCAAGCGAAAAGCCAAAAACATCACTGCTCTAGAGGAGATCTGCATGGAGGAATGGGCCAACATACCAACAACAGTGTGTGGCAACCTTGTGAAGACTTACAGAAAACGTTTGACCTCTGTCATTGCCAACAAAGGATATATCACAAAGTATTGAGATGAAATTTTGTTTCTGACCAAATACTTATTTTCCACCATAATATGCAAATAAAATGAAAAAAAAACAGACAATGTGATTTTCTGGATTTTTTTTTCTCAGTTTATCTCCCATAGTTGATGTCTACCTATGATGTAAATTACAGCCGCCTCTCATCTTTTTAAGTGGTGGAACTTGCACTATTGCTGACTGACTAAATACTTTTTTGCCCCACTGTATATCCTCCCAGTCAGTAACCCCTGACTTCCAATCATCGTCAGGTGGCAGACTTCTATCAACCCTGCCAGCTCCACTACCCGCAGTAACCACCAGAGGGAGCCCCGACTCAAAAGTCAGATCAAGAGAATTCACAACAACATCCATTGGAGATCCTGGCTCCGCATGACATCTCAGTAATACTCAACCAAACCCAGGCAAAACATCTCTCCACCTCCAGGCATCTTTGCCTCCAGTGCTCACTGCTCTTTCCTGACAATGTCACCATCTCCAGTTGCATGGTGCTCAACCCTGCCACTCTACTCCCCCTCCCAAGGAGGGATACAGATATGGACTCTTCAGATCAGAATCTTAATGATACCTTTTACAAGGATCTGGATTTGCTCCGGACTGACGACCATGATTGTTTCAGCATCATGCAACAAGAAACAGCAGGATTACCCAACATGGTGGATGAGTCACTGACCAACCCAGAGTTAATCCTTTACATAGATGGGTCCAGATTTGCAGAAGATGAAGGAAGATTCCACATGGGATGTGCAGTTACCAGCAATCAGGAAATCTTATGGTCCAGAAGTCTGCTGCCTAGCCTGTCAGCTCAAGAAGCAGAACTAATAGCGCTGACGAAAGCCTGCCAGATTGCAAAAGGCAAAGCTGTGAACATCTATACCAATTCCAGGTATTCACATGGCATACCACACGACTTTGGACCCATCTGAGCTGCGAGGGACTTCATCACGGCAAGCGGTACAACCGTGAAGCATCATGGAGCTATCAGAGATTTGCTGGATGCACTCCAACTTCCAAAGGTGGTGGCAATATTAAAAGTCAAAGCACATGGAAAAGTGAACACAGTAGAGGCACGGGGCAATGACATGGCAGCCAAAGAAAGAGCCAAAAGAAGACAATATGGAGAGGTGGGAGAGGTCGTAGAGTCGGACGGCTACTACTTGACGATTTAAGACAAGAAACCTAACAAAATGATGTCCTGGGATCTGTTCAAGAAATTGTAAGACCAGGCTCCAAAGGAGGAAAAGGAAAATTGGATGTGGAAGTGAGCAACATATGAAGGACTATATGCTATGGATTCCAAGCCCTGTCTACCTCGAAGCATGTAGCCTATGCAGGGCCGGTTATAGGCAAAGTGGGGCCCTAGGCAAAAGTTTAAAATGGGACCCCAAATGCTAACATATTGCACATCACACAGAAGCATTTCTGTCGTATTTACGTGCGCTGTGTTCAGGCCACTAAACGAGTGTGATCGTCAATATTGAAGTCTTTCGACGCTTGTTTCCCACCTCTTTACACCAACTGAGAAAGAATGATGAGAACCAAACAATCACTATTAGATCAATTTGTCCCCATACAGTATCATGTTACCAGCAGCACATCTGCAGTTTACACTGGCGATGTGCTGCTGAGAATAATGATTTTTGTAAACAATCCAAGCACTCAATGAATATGCAGCATTTTGCATGTTAAGTATAATACACCCCATAGTCCTCCATATAATAAAATGTGCACCACAGTCCTCCATAGAGTATAATACACTTCCCATAGTCCTCCAGATAGTATAATACACTCCTCATAGTCCTCCATATATTAAAATACACTGCTCAGTCCTCCACATAGTATAATAGTCTCCTCATAGTCCTCCATATAGTATAATACAGTCCTCAGTGCTACATATAGTATAATACACTCCTCATAGTGCTCCATATAGTGTAATGCACCATCAGTCATCCATGTAGTACAATTCACTTCCCATAGTATAATGCACCCCATAGTTCTTCATAAAGTATAATGTATTCTCCATAGTCCTCAATATAGTATAGTGCAGCCCATATATAGTATAATGCAGCCACCCCATACAGCATAATGCAGCCACCCC
Source organism: Dendrobates tinctorius (assembly GCF_039654945.1). Lineage (NCBI taxonomy): Eukaryota > Metazoa > Chordata > Amphibia > Anura > Dendrobatidae > Dendrobates > Dendrobates tinctorius. The sequence goes on along the minus strand of NW_027361731.1, from coordinate 18,117,020 downwards.
ACAAAAGTATAATGCAGCCCTGCCATACAATATAATGTAACCCCCATAAAATACAATGCAGCCCCCCTCATAATACATAGTATAATGCAGCCCCTACATAGAATATATGGTAGCCCCCCACAGAATATAATGCAGCCCCTCTGTAGAATATAATACAGCCCCCTTACATAGTATAATGAAGCCCCTCCAAAGAATATAATGTAGCCCCCATAGAACATAATACAGCCCACCTCCCCATAGAATATAATGTACCCCACCATAGAATATAATACCCCTCTTCCAAGAGAGAATGTTTTTACACTTTTTCACAAAAAAAGATACCGTAGGTATCCTATACCAACAAAGTGACTGGGATTTCTTAAAGCTGACGCAAGATCTGCTTATTTATTCCTGGTAGATTTGAAGCACTTTCATATCTGTCGTGTGTCAATTCTTTCAGCTTTTTTTCCTGCTAGCAGACACTTTTTTGGTGCAGAAACATCTGCTGTAAATCCTAATGTGTGCACACAGCCTTAGGTTTCTCATGTCCTGTTACTGGTTACTGGTTTCTCAGTTTTGTGGCGCAGCGTGACGTAGTCCGCACTAGTTATGTCAGATAACACTACACACATTATACAAGTGCAGAGCAAACAAAAAAACTGCATCCTTGTGTTTATGCATTTGTGAAAGCGGAAATCAATGATAAGAAGAAAAAATAATTCACAACCAAGTGACATTATATTAGCACATGAGATGGTGCAAGCATGAGACCCTTGTAAGGTGGAGGGCCACACAGGGGCAGTGAGAAAGACACAGGCAAACAGTGACTAGGGGCCAGGGGAGAAGGACACAAGGTGATTAGGGGAGTCAGGCACAAGGGTGACACAGGAGAGCTAGGGAACAAGGGAGACAGGCACAAGGGTACAAGCAGGGGTTAGGAAACAGGAGAAGGGCACAAGGGGAGACACTGGGACTAGTGGGCAAGGGATACTGACACAAGGGAGACAGGCACAAGGGGACACACGGGGACTAGTGGGCAAGGGAGACTAACAAGGGGACACACGGTGACAAGGGAGACAGGCACAAGGGGACACAGGGACTAGTGGGCAAGGGAGACTGACACCAGGGGACACACGGGGACATCGGACACAAGAACAAGGGGACGATGGAGGCAGGCACAAGGGGACTCATGGGGACTAGGAGGAAGAGGAGAAGGGCATAAGGGGTGACACAGGACTAGGGGGCAAGGGAGACAGGCACAAGAGGACACAAGGGGACTCTGAGGGCAGAGTAGATAGGGATGCATGGGGAGATGGGGCTGCAAGGGGACAGGGGAAGATGGGGGAGACGGGAGCAGGGAGAAGGGGCACAGGGATTACGAGGACAGGGTAGATGGGGGACACATGGTGAGAAAGGGTCGCAGAGGGGAGATGTGGGAACAAGGGGATGCAGGGGAGACTTGAGAGCAGCGCAGATGAGTCACTCGGAGACAAGGGGCAGGGAATGCATGGAGGTGCAGGAGGACTCAGGGAATGGGAGATGGGGAGCATTGGGAGTCCAGGGCAGGAGGGCCAAGGTGCATATGGGGGCCCAGAGGAGCACAATGACCTGAACCTGGAGACCTACGAGGACATGGGGCACAGGAGAGCAGGGAGCAAGGGCAGAGCATGGACGAAACGGCGCTGGTGTCACAGGGAGCTCGGGACGCTGGGGGCCAAGGACGGCGACACATGGACAGCAGACACACCTCACTGCCACCGGTCCCGTACACCTCCATGATCATCCCCGGATCCTTCAGATGGCGGAGCTGCTGCGGCATCCCCCTCCCAGGTGGTGGCAGAGCCGCTGCGGCATCCCCCTCCCAGGCGGCTTGGTCCACATGCCCTCCGCCATCTCCTAAAGGGGGAATGGAGAGGTGAGAATACCCCCCTCCAGAGCCACCTGTTCCCGGTCCCTGCTGCCGCCACAGGCTCTGCCAATATGACAGAAACTGTCACCTGTGCAGGTGCTGCACTGCCTGGGCCTGGCACACAGCGGGTGCGTGATGAAGTGACATCACCCTCAGTGTCAGAGGCAGAGGGGAATGATGGGAGATGCTCTCTCCTCCATCATTGATTTGAACTGTACTGGTGTCATAATGACCCCAGTATAGTTCAATGTGGCAGTGGTGGCGGGAGGAGTTAGCGCTGGCGGCAGGCTGGCCCCCTGACCCATGGGTCCCATAGCGGCTCCGTGGTGTGCCGCTATTAGCCCTAGGCAGCTGCAAGGTCTGCCTGCCACTAATGCCATTCCTGATCCTATGGTGGTTCAATGGGCACATGGGCCCAAACACAGATCCAAGACACAGATGAATAATCTGATTGGTACTTGGTAGGGATTTGAATCCTAACAGCTAAGTTCACCAGCAGCTGTTTGGCCTGTGGGAAATGTAACCAGGACGAGTGGAGAAAGTTCCCCAACATCATCTGGCCAGACCACTGTACCCCTTCCAGAGGAGCCAGATAAACCACAACCAAATGCTGCCAAGTGGAGGATTTGAATATGCCCTCATGATCGTAGATGTGTTCTCAGGATGGCCAGATGCTTTCCTAGTGAGGAACCAGTCGGCGAAGACTACGGCAAAGAAACTACTTTCAGAAATAGTGTGTAGATATGGGGTCCCAGAAGTGATAGAGAGTGATCAGGGACCCACATTCACAGCAAACCTGACACAAGAGATCTGGTCAGCAGTAGGGTCAGATTTAGGCCTACACACTCCCTACCTAAAAAAAAAAATCTAAGCCTTAGCCTCCTATATATTCAGACATAGCTTGGGGGAGCATTTATGCATATGCAATCGAAGTACATGTATCAAAGTACTGGCAGTTATAACATGGCAGTTAGACAGGGCAGGAGACAGGTAAGACATTCATACACATCTACTCCTTGTACATTTGGAATACAACAAATATATACCATATGCATTTGTGTAATTTATATCCTGGCCGCTGCATTCACACACATCCACCACCCTTGCAGTAACTCTTTAAACGCCATCCATATTGGCCCCTCTTTCCTTTCCTATGTATAGCAGTCACTCTCTTTTCACATTGCTAAACAGCACAAATCCACTCAGTTGCACCATCCAACACATGAGACACTCTCACAAATCATTTAACCATCTGCTCACTCTTTCTATCCTCCTCCTAGTCGCAGGAGACATCTCTCCCAACCTCAGCCCCTCATTTTATAGTAAGTTGAACCCCTCAACTGCTACACTCAGAAACCGCTCTAATCTTATTAATATTCCATGCATGCCTTCTATCTTTTTTAATTGTGCCCTTTGGAATTCTTGCTCAGTGTGTAATAAACTCTCCTTCATCCATGACTTCTTCCTTTCCTATTCTCTTAACTTTCTGGCTCTTATTGAAACCTGGATCCAGCAGTCAGACACCACCGCTGCTGCTGCTCTTTCATATGGTGGACGACACTTCTCTCATACCCCAAGATCAGACAACAGAGCAGGTGGAGGCGTTGGTCTGCTCCCTGGCATTAACTCTCTACACTCCATCCATATCGGCCCCTCGCTCCTTTCCTCTCCTATATATAGCACTCACGCTCTTTTCACATTGTTAAATTGCACAGATCCAGTCAGTCCCACCATTCAACATAAGAGACGCTCTCACAAATCACTTAACCATCTGCTCACTCTTTTTATCCTCCTTCTCCTAGTCGCAGGAGACATTGCTCCCAACCCTGGTCCCCCATGTTATAGAGAGTCAAACCCCCCAACTGCTACACTCAGAAACCCCTCTAATCTTATTAATATTCCCTGCATGCCATCTGTCTCTCTTAATTGTGCACTTTGGAATTCTCGCTCAGTGTGTAACAAACTCTCCTTCATCCATGACTTTTTCCTTTCTAATTCTCTTAACCTCCTGGCTCTTACTGAAACCTGGATCCAGCAATCAGACACTACCGCTGCTGCTGCTCTTTCATATGGGGGACTACACTTCTCTCATACCCCAAGATCAGACAATAGAGCAGGTGGAGGCGTTGGTCTGCTCCTATCACCAAAATGTACCTTTCAGGTTATCCCTCAACTACCCTCACTAGTCCCTTCTTTTGAGGTCCATGCCGTCAGACTCTACGCCCCCTTCTCCATGCGAGTGGCAGTGGTGTATCGTCTTCCCGGCCCCTCCCATCAGTTACTGGATCATTTTGCCACTTGGCTTCCACATTTTCTTTCCTGTGACATCCCTACCCTCATCATGGGAGACTTCAACATCCCCTGTTGTGAGTTCATTTTCCCCTTCGTCACTGAGGTCTTGTGAACTCCCTATTCTGGTAAAGGAAGGTAATGAGCCTGATTATCAGGCACCTGAGTCTAATGAGGATGACTGGGTGAGTGGAGTCACGGACTGGATATAAGGCCGCCGACGCCCTTCTGCCCTGCGGGTGATTTCTCTGTGGACTTCTAGGACACCAGTCTGATTCCTGCTCCTCTAAAGCTAAGTTTTTTGCTTTGCCTGTTGCATTTGTGTTTTGTTCTTGTTTTCCTTGCTTTTCTGGATTCTGCCATTCCCTGCTGGGGTGAGCTGAATCTCCTTTTGCCTGTTGCTCTGTCTTCAGAATATTCCTGAGTACTGACATAGCTTTTTGAAGCCTAGCGTCTTCAGGGCCTTTTTCACTGTCAGTCTGTTGGCTCTTATTTTCATAGGGTTTTTCACGGATTGCAGACAGCAGCCTTCCTGTCCTTTCCTTTGTAGTTAGCTTGGGCCCCGTCTTTGCTCAGTCTATCTTTCTGTCTGTGTTAGTGTTTTCATCTTGCTTCACCGTCATTATATGTTGGGGGCTGCCTATTGCTTTGGGGTCTGCTCTGGGGCAGTTTAGTTTTCCCCTTTCTTTCTTTAGGCCTATTTAATTCTCCGGCTATGATCGAGGGGTCTAGGGCATCGTAGGAACCCCCCACGGCTACTGCTAGTTGTGTTGATAAGTTCAGGGGTCTGCAATCTGATAGCTGCCAACTTCTCTGGTTTTCTGGACTTAGCTAGCATTTCTGTTTTTGCCTCCTACGGTGACTCAATCATAACAATCCCCATTGCTCTTCCCCTCTCCCCATCTGCTACTCACCTTTTATCTCTAATCTCCTCGTTTGGCCTTTCGCAGCTTACTAATTCTCCAACGCATGAAGACGGAAACTCCCTCGACTTGGTCTTCTCTCGGCTTTGTGCAGTGGATGATTTTGCAAACTCCCCTCTCCCGCTCTCTGGCCACAATCTTCTTTCATTCTCTATCAAGAACTACCAGGCTGCTCAGGTCACCCCCATTGTCCATACTTATAGAAACATACAGGCCATTAACACCCAGAAACTTATGAAGAACTTGCAATCTTCATTGGCCCCTATCTCCTCCCTCTCATGTCCTGATTCTGCACTGAAGCATTACAATGAAACACTTCAAAGTGCCCTGGATGAATTTGCACCCCCTATAAATAGAACACCACAATACAGACAGCGACAACCCTGGCACACCCTGCAAACACGTTTCCTGCAGCGGTGCTCCAGGTGCGCCGAACGTCTGTGGAGAAAATCCAATCTACACGAAGATTTCATCCATTATAAGTTTATGCTTAGAACATACAACACTGCCCTTCACCTCTCCAAATAAACCTATTTCAACACCCTCATCACCTCACTGTCCAATAACCCGAAACGTCTCTTTGACACTTTTCATTCTCTACTCAACCCAAGAGTACAGGTCCCAACCAAGGAGCGCCGAGCTGACGATCTGGCCAATTACTTCAAAGAAAAAATTGACCAGATTCGACAAAAAATTATCTCCCAATCACCTCATACCATGCACTGTCTTTCCTCCCCCACTGCATCTAGCTCACTCTCTGATTTTGAACCAGTCACAGAAGAAGAAGTAAGCAGGCTCCTTGCATCTTCTTGCCCAACCACTTGCACCAGTGACCCATTTCCGTCACATCTCCTCCAGTCCCTTTCCCCTGCTGTCACCCCTCACCTAACTAAAATATTTAACCTCTCTCTCTTCTGGTGTCTTTCCCTCCTCATTTAAGCAAGCCATCATACATCCACTACTTAAAAAATCATCCTTCAACCAAAACTGTGCCGCTAACTATAGACCTGTCTCTAATCTTCCCTTCATCTCTAAACTCCTGGAACGCCTGGTCCACTCCCGTCTTATCTGCTGTCTCTTTGATAACTCTCTTCTCGACCATCTCCAATCCGCTTTCCGCTCTTTGCACTCTACTGAAACTGCCCTCACGAAAGTCTCTAATGATCTACTAACAGCTAAATCAAATGGTCATTACTCCATGCTAATTCTCTTGGATTTCTCTGCAGCATTCGACACTGTGGATCATCAGCTCCTCCTCGCTATGCTCCGATCCATTGGCCTCAAGGACACCGTTCTCTCCTGGTTCTCCTCCTATCTTTCTGACCGCTCCTTTACTATATCTTTTGCCGGTTCCTCCTCCTCTCACCTTCCCCTCACTGTTGGGGTTCCTCAAGGATCGGTTCTAGGCCCCCTCCTCTTCTCCTTGTACACTGTCCCTATTGGTCAAACAATCAGTAGATTTGGTTTCCAGTACCATCTCTATGCTGATGACACCCAATTATATGCTTCTTCTCCTGACATCACGCCAGCCTTTCTAGAAAACACCGGCAATTGTCTAAACGCTGTGTCTAACATCATGTCCTCACTATATCTGAAACTGAACCTGTCAAAGACTGAACTCCTTGTGTTTCCTCCCTCTACTAATGTACCTATTCCCAACATTGCCATTTCTGTGTGTGGTTCCACTATTACTCCCCAGCAACATGCCCGCTGTCTTGGGGTCATACTTGACTCCGAGCTTTCCTTTGCCCCCCACATCCGATCACTGGCTCGCTCTTGTCATCTGTACCTCAAAAAAATTTCTAGAATTCGACCTTTTCTTACTTTTGACTCTGCAAAAACTCTTACTGTTTCTCTTATTCATTCTCGTCTCAACTATTGTAACTCCCTTCTAATCGGTCTCCCTCTTACCAAACTCTCCCCTCTCCAATCTGTCTTGAATGCTGCAGCCAGGATCATATTCCTCACCAATCGTTACACCGATGCCTCTACCTTGTGCCAGTCATTACACTGGCTACCCATCCACTCCTGAATTCAGTATAAACGTATTACCCTCACCCACAAAGCCCTCCATGGCTCAGCACCACCCTACATCTCCTCCCTTGTTTCAGTATACCACCCTACCCGCGCCCTCTGTTCTGCTGATGACCTGAGGTTAGCATCCTCAATAATCAAAACCTCCCACTCCCGTCTCCAAGACTTTACACATGCTGCGCCAATTCTTTGGAATGCACTTCCCAGGTCAATATGATTAGTCCCCATCCCCACAATTTTAAGCGTGTCCTGAAAACGCATTTATTCAGACTGGACTATCGCCTCAACACATTAACCTAATCTATCCCTGTGTGGCACAGCCAAAAGTTTTACCATAACCAGATTCCCCGCATCATGTTCCTACATGCTTTATGCATCCATTAGCCCTCTGTGTCTGTACTGTTACACACTTAACATTATGACTGGTCCATACAATCAGGGCAACTGTTACCACCCACCTTTCGTGTCTACCTCTTGCGAGCAGGGCCCTCATTCCTCTTGGTATCTGTTATGATCTATGTGTTATTGTTATGCTGTAATGTCTATTGTCTGTACAAATCCCCTCTGAAATGTAAAGTGCTGCGGAATATGTCAGCGCTATAGAAATAAAATGTATTATTATTATTACCTTCCCCAAAGTAGCAGGAAAGTGGAAAGACTAAACGGGACACTTAAGAACAGGATTTTGAAATTTGCCCAAGAGACAAACAAACTATGTCATGAGACACTCCCAATCGCACTATTTAGTTAAACACACTCCAAGAGGCCCAGAAAAGCTGTCACACTATAATCGATTGCTTAAAATGGCAGCCACAAACCAGACAACATTTTGGGACTTTTGTGACGAACAGCCCACCGCCGTTCATCCACTTACGGGCGACACTAACGGGGGTCCCGCTGCCACCAAAACGCGACGGACAGCGGACCCTGTGTCACCACTATGTCACAATCCCACCACTGACACCGGTGTATCAGCGGACGGAGGGGCGTGACACAATGCCGGCACACGGCTATCACAGGCGCAGTGGGGCTTATCTTAGTTATCCCAACACTGGCACCATGTGACCAAAAATATCCAGCAAGCTAATCTCGCTCTACAATTTGCCGCAGGGGGAGTTTAATTTGGATGCCCCACCACTGCTATCAATCTTCCAAGTACTGCGGGGATTTATGTATATCCCACTTTCTCAGTTCCACTTTGGAACTTGCAGCTCTCCGGCGCCCCCCTTACCCTCAGGTCAGTCAGGGAACTGCACCTAGGATAATTGGTCGCCGGACGGGCTGCCTGTTGTGAACCGGCAATTAGGCTTCTGCAGTAAGGGAATTATGAACGCTGGTGCCGCAGACCCTTATTCAGCTATATAAGACCCTTCTAGACTGCCAGCAAGCCGCAATAGCCGTGCACAACGCGCTGCCACCAGTCACGGTTACTTAATTCACAGTGTTAAATTAAGAGGGTCCGTGGCAAACCCCTTGAATTAGTAGCGATTATCTATCAAAGGCGTATAGTTCGATTCTTAGAGCATAGAGACAGATCTAAATAATTATTTCATTTATTTTCCGAAAGAGGACAGTGATTACAGATAAAAGTTGCTATAAAATTGAGACATAAAATATGTACAGTACAGGTATAAAATAAAAGTGGAGAAAACAAAGAGAGTACACTCACAGTTCCATATTGTTCCTTAGGCAGACCATGCGGCTAAGGTGGGTGGAGGCGGAGCTGCACTTCTCCGCTCATCTGGGTCTTTCTAGCACGACGACTTGAGCTGTCTGCTCTGATTTTGTCCAGGAAATGCTTTATAGACTTGCTATGTGACATCACGGAGAGATGCATGCTGGGTTAATCCCACCTCTCTCCTTTGGATGTAGAATTACACTAGAAAACTTATACTAATCATAACTCCGTGGGGGCAGCCCGCACAGACACATATAGGGCATCATTGGTTGTGATTTGTTGAGTACAATAATTCAAGACCAAATATGCAGTAGTTCTGATACACCGTTTAGCTGGAACACATATCTCAGGTTCTGAAAGGATTACGCTTCGCCAGAACCACGGCAGCGACGCTGTGACCGCCCGGATTACAAAAATGTGATTTTCATATCTCTAGGGTATTTGGTTCTTATGGTATAGTCTCTCATAGTTTTATTCGTTTCAAACAAAGAAGTTTTTCCCGCTCTGAAGAGGAGAGAAGGAAACAAATGGTTGTAGCAGCAGGGGGGTCTCCTATTACTAGTGCGAACACAGGCTGTAGAGGAGGGGGGGTGGCACTGCTCTGTGTGTGTGTGAAGGGAGGAGGGATGAAGCTGCAGAGCTAGCAGCCTGGATTGTCATATCTGCCGGATCTTTCTGGAAAGTTACAACAGAAAACATCATATTTTGTGGACAAAACCCCATACCTCACAGACATTGTACATCACAACTTTCCAGACATAAAGAGGAACTAAGCACCAGATGTGCTGAGATGATGTCTTGATTTTTAGCCTAATTGCAGAAAAACCTACAGTAATACATTAAATACCGTACTTAATCAGCGTTTTTCCTATGCCTTAATCACAGTCTTCCATATATTTAGATAACCGATAACCAATAACAGAGAAGCTTGACCATATGGTAATTAACTTACCACCCCTTTCTGTATGCAACTATAAAAACATGTATTTACTAAAACAAAGCAGAAGTATTGATGGAATGTTATTGTGTCACCTTGGTGTACAGTGTCATTCCTGAGCACTCAAATACTCAGCCTAATTGGGAACGGCTGCAGCACACACAGGGATAGATTTATCCTAACCAAATTTCCTTCACACCTGTGGTGTCAATATGATCACTGCACCCATAGATTAATTCATTGAGAGGTGTGTCTTGTAAAACCGGGTCACTTATGGGGGATTCTGCAACTCTGGTGCTTCAGTGGCTCTCCCAATGTTACATGCACCCCAGCAAAATCTGAAATCCAATATGGCGCTTCTTCCCTTCTGAGCTTTGCAGTGTGCCTAAAAAGTAGTTTTTGGACACTTATGGGGTATTGGTGTACTCAGGAGAAATTGCCGAACAAATTTTGGCATCCATTTTACCCTGGTAACCTTGTGAAAATAAAAAAAATTTGGGCTAAAAGAACATTTTTGTGGGAAAAATTTGATTTTTCTATTTTCATGGTTCAACATTAATGTCTGTGAAGCACCTGTGGGTTTAAAGTGCTCACAACACACCTAGATAAATTCCTTGATTGGTCTAGTTTCCAAAATCACTTGTCACTTGTGGGGTGTTTCCACTGTTTAGGCACATCAGGGGCTCTCCAAACTCAACATGACACCTGCCCAACATTTCATCAAAATCTGCAATGCAAAACGTCACTCCATCTTTTATGAGGTTTGCCATGTACCCAAACAGTAGTTTCAACCAATATATGGGGTATCTGGGGTCCAATTTTTCCTGTTACCTTTGTGAAAATAAATAAAAATTGGGTCTAAAATAAAATTTGTGAGAAAAAAGTTAAATGTTCATTTTTTTCCATCCACATTCCATTAATTACTGTGAAGAACCTGAAGGGTTAATAAACTTATGTGATTTTCAACACCTTAAGGGGTGCAGATTTAGCATGCTGTCACTTTTGGGTATTTTCTGTCGTATAGGCCCCTCAAAGTCACTTCATATGTGATGTCCATAAAAAAACGGTTTTGTAAATTTTGTTGGAATAATGAGAAATCGCTGGTCAACTTTTAAGCCTTATAACCTCCTAGCAAAAGAAAAATCATGTTTCAAAAATTGTGCTGATGTAAAATAGACATGTGGGAGATGTTATTTATTAACCATTTTGTGTGACATAACTCTTTAAGGGCATAAAAATTTAAAGTTTGAAAATTGCGACATTTTTCAAATTTTTGACAAATTTCCAATATTTTTACAAATTAAATATATGTCATGTAAAACAATTTTTACCATTATCATGAAGCACAATATGTCACGAGAAAACATTCTCAGAATCGGTGGGATCCGTAGAAGCGTTCCAGAGTTATGACCTCATAAAGTCACAGTGGTCAGAATTGTAAAATTCGGCCTGGTCAGGAAAGTGAAAACAGGCTTCGGGGTGAAGTGGTTCAATAGACCAATCAAAGTCATCCTGAAAAAAATGAACCTATGGTCCGGACTATGAAAAGCTGGGTTACACAAAGAGAAGTGTTCACATGTGGGGTCAGCTTAAAGGCTGATGTGCTCCATGATTTACTCTCCCCCCTCAGGAGATTAGGATAACTGCAGACGGAAATATTTAGGCATTTTCTGTGATTTATGCTGACTTTTTTTTTTTATTCGTTTCTTAACAACAAAATAGAATGTACACACTTGTATGTATTATTAATGCATAAAATGGAATAACACACATATATTATTAAACATAAAATACGCACTCTCATATACATCCAAAATGACATATGTGTGTGTTAAATATTAATTATTGGTTATGGATTTATTCTTACCGAGCACATTGCCATTCGCTGACACTACATATGTTATTTCTGTATTTAGCGCATGGTAAAATGTCAACACCATATAGAAGGAACATGTTCTCTGTGGGATGTATATAACATGACCCACAGGAAGGGGGGCTCTTCTTGCACAGCAGGAATCCCGAGCCTTGCATCCGGGAGTCTCCCATTCTCCTTCGGCCGCAGAGAAGCCTGCTCAGCAGACTCATCGGTCCCGGCGCTCTGCCCAAACCAGCTCTGTGGGTTTGGTTGCTGCTGCCACCTCTGGCCCAGCTATAGCAACGCATGTTGGTCAGCAGCGAGCTACTCCAGGGACTAAGTCCTTCTTTCGGTCCACTGAGCATGCCCGTGGGACGATCTCTCATTGGAGATCGGAGGTCACATGCTCAGGTCCTTCTCCAGCTCGGATTGGACCATCAGAGAGGTCAGGAAGGTCCCGGAAGGATACAGCTATAAAAGGTTTGCATGGCCGCTCGTCCATGCGCTAGTATAGACTGCATTATCAGACTATGAGGAGTGAGTGTCGTATGCATGTATGAATGTCTCTGGTGAATGACTCATTGGAAACCCCTACCCTTGGTACGCATGGATTGTGCGACCTAGCCTGTTAAGCACCCAGGCTTAGGTGTAGGTAAGACAGAGTCTGAGACAGGCATCAGTGTCCACGGTGCACGTGCTCGACACTCCATAGTCAGCGTCTGTAGTTGCGTCCGCAGGTGCGACGCCGCACACTCAGGAGGTCTAGAGGGACTCTGACCCCGTGTCCTTGGGGCAGAGTTCTGTGACCGCATTCTGTGCGCTCTGTGGTCGGGCTCTATGAGCTAAACAGGCACCGGCATTTATGTTCTGTGGTAGCGTGGCTCTGTGAGTTAACAGAGTTCGCTTCTGTTCACACTGGGTGACGTTAACCCACGTGTGACCTTTTGTACACCGCTTTATACTTCCGCCATTACTGAGCAGCAGTTTACCACCCCTGCACGGTGGACCCCGGGATGCGAACGCACCTTACTATTATTTTATTATTAGGTGCGTTCCGCTAGCTCTAACACTTCTCTTGGCTCTTCTTCTGAACTCCTGGTGTTTCCTCCCTCTACTAATGTACCTATACCCGACATTGCCATTTCTGTGTGTGGTTCCACTATTAGACCCCAGCAACAGGCCCGCTGTCTTGGGGTCATACTTGATTCCGAGCTTTCCTTTGCCCCCCACATTCGATCACTGGCTCGCTCTTGTCATCTGCACCTCAAAAACATTTCTAGAATTCGACCTTTTCTTACTTTTGACTCTGCAAAAACTCTTACTGTTTCCCTTATTCATTCTCGTCTCGACTATTGTAACTCTCTTCTAATCGGTCTCCCTCTTACCAAACTCTCCCCTCTCCAATCTGTCTTGAATGCTGCAGCCAGGATCATATTCCTCACCAATCGTTACACCGATGCCTCTACCTTGTGCCAGTCATTACACTGGCTACCCATCCACTCCAGAATTCAGTATAAACTTATTACCCTCACCCACAAAGCCCTCCATAGCTCAGCACCACCTTACATCTCCTCCCTTGTTTCAGTATACCACCCTACCCGTGCCCTCCGTTCTGCTGATGACCTGAGGTTAGCATCCTCAATAATCAGAACCTCCCACTCCCGTCTCCAAGACTATACACGTGCTGCGCCAATTCTTTGGAATGCACTTCCCAGGTCAATACGATTAGTCCCCAATCCCCACAATTTTAAACGTGCCCTGAAAACGCATTTATTCAGACTGGCCTATCGCCTCAACATATTAACCTAATCTATCCCTGTGTGGCACAGCCAAAAGTGTTACCATAACCAGATTTCCCGCATCATGTTCCCACATGCTTTATGCATCCATTAGCCCTCTGTGTTTGTACTGTTACACACTTAACATTATGGCTTGTCCATACAATCAGGGCAACTGTTACCACCCACCTTTCGTGACTACCTCTTTCCTCATAGACTGTAAGCTTGCGAGCAGGGCCCTCATTCCTCTTGGTATTTGTTATAATCTACTGTATGTGATTATTGTTATGCTGTAATGTCTATTGTCTGTACAAATCCCCTCTGAAATGTAAAGTGCTGCGGAATATGTCGGCGCTATAAAAATAAAATGTATTATTATTATTATTCTTCACTCTCTTCAGACACACTCCAGGGACACTTTACTCTGACACTACATTAAATGAATAGCTGATATGCAAGTTAACCACGTGTTGCTTTGAGAGATGCTTTTGACTGAGACAGACTCTATTTACCATTCAGGATCCCAGGAAAGATGGACAAATGGACAATTTATTTGTAACTATTTCACAAGATTTTATGTTTCACTACAATGTTCTTTTTTGACGGACAATCTAGTAAACCACTACTTTTTTTTATAAGAAACATCATGACATTTTCTTAAGAGTATCACATTTGGTAACAAGTCCTGAATTAAATAAATATATGAAAATAATGTATATTTAACATTGGCAAGCCAGCCATATCTGAATTTTTTTTGTGCTATTTTATGCGGATTTTCCTCTTCTTGCACAAGGGGGATGAGAAAACAGCTTTGCTAACATCAGATGTGCAAGTTATCAGGAATTCCACTACTATGTTTCAAGTCACAAGGATCAGGCAGAACCTAGGAGTGAGGTCTAAGAGTTGCCAGATGGATTGAGAAGCTACAAGTGCTAGACGTGCTGAAGATAGACGAGGTAATGATCAGAGCCCAGCGTTGTCTAACAAAGGAATTACAAGCTGAGATATTTCAAGGTAAGAAACATGGATGTCATTACTTATTTTTCTAAGCAAAGTAAACTGAAATTTATGTCTGTAGACGAGTATAACGCAGAAGTTTTTTGGCTCAGCTTATATGCAGAATGTGAAATGGAAAATCTAAAGTTAGATTCTAAGCTAGTGTCCTTTAATAGAGAAAGAGAGAAATTGAAAAATATTTTACAGTTGGTTGACATATTTCACAAGTTTGTGTCAGAGAAATCCAAAAATGACTGTGCAAAGGAAAATAGTGATGTTCCCGAGATTTACTGTAATGTGGAGAAACAGTTACCAGATGAGAGGCATGTGTCGGTAGCAGCCACTTAAGGTGACCTTGCAGACATGGAAAAAGATGGAGGAGGAAGCATAGGAGGAGACTTCAGAACTGGCGTATATGACGTACGAGGAACAGATGCACTAAAAATAGAAGACCACTCAGAGGCCCAACTCCAAATTAAAGTTAGGAAAAATTTGTTAAAATTATGCAAAACCATTCCTGCATATGATAACAAAATCCATGTGTGTAGAAATTCAGAGATATTTTAGTTTTGCTGATAAGTTTGATTTAACTAATGAGGAGAAAAATCAGTTGTTTAAAATGTGGCTTCCTGTAACCTTTTCCAGACGGTTATCATTAAAAATCTCTTGTGAGTCACATGAAAATTTAAATGATTTAGACAAATTAAAAATTCTGATTTTTTTTTTTTTTGTGCATCGAATGAAAATTGTCCAGATATTGATATTCTTCAAAAATTAAGGATTGATCGGAAAGAAGGTACTTTTACATTCATGTTCATATTTGAACGGTTGTACAGAACTCTCATTAACAATTTCAGAACACAATTAATGAGAAAAAGTTTTGTAAACAAATTTGAGTTCCTAGATCCTGTATCTCGTGTTATTGCGTCACAAAAAGATTCTTTATTTGAATGTGCGCAATCCCATGATTTTGCTAGAAAACCTGACAATCGTGAAAGAAAAATAAATCGTGCTAATTTTGTAAAGTCAGTGATGAAGACAAACCTCGGTCACAGGGGAGCGCATAAGACACAGATGGAAGGTGGTAAATTCAATCTTCATTCATTTATTATCCACAACGCGTTTCGACGGTACAACGCCATCTTCCTCAGGTGGCAGTATACACACATTGAAGAGGGATGGTATATAAAGTTAAATCCACCAATGAAAAGTAAAGCACAGCGACCTAATGATACATGTAGATTCGTTCGGCCGTTTTACAACCTCCACATATTTTAAAAAGTGAAAAGGTGGATGTTAATTGTTATCTAAGTTTCAGTATTGGCCATCTCCCTAAGTGGATTCTTAACATCCCCTATGGGCAATATTGGAAGATCAGGAAGAACTGTACAACAGACAATGATTTTTTTTAAAGAGGCCGAGATTTTGAAACAACCAGGGGCGTACATAGAAATCATGGGGCCCCATAGCAAAAGTCTAAATGGGCCCCCCCCAAAAAAAAGAAAAAAAAATCAACAGGGCCCCTCCACCCTCCACAGTGCGTGCAGCCGGGCCCCCCTCCCTAAGGTGCAAAGTGCAGCCAGAGCCATTGTAAATGTAAAGTGCCAGGCTGCCAGCACAGTGAGGGGACACATTTAACAAAAGAAATCCACCCCCAGCCAGGCTCACCGTCTTGTGTGTGTGCCTCTCCCTGAGTGAGAGAGGCTCATGAATGTTTTCTGCTTCCTGCAATGCACGTGTGCTGCTCTCTGGCTGCCAGGAGGCGTGGCGTTCTTATGCAAATCCAGCCAGAGACTTCAGCCAACTGCTGACCAGGAAACAAGGAAAGGGGAGCTTCAAGGGGCCAGGGGGTATCCGGCGGCCGGCGCTTACATTTAAATAAAGGAGATAGTACTGTGTCAGCACAGCACAGCTGCAAAACCGCAGAGGCCGTCGCGGGCCCCCTCACCCATCTGGGCCCCCTCACCTGTCCGGGCCCCATAGCAGCTGCGTGGTCTGCTACTATTGACGGTACGCCGCTGGAAACAAAGTTTCAAAAGGAAAGGTTATCCAAAGAAATTGGTTTATGATGCTTTCCCAAGGGTTAGAGCGTTTGCACAAAAAGACTGCATTGAGAAAATTAAGTATAAAAATAGTATTTCTGACAAATCTTCTGATTTTGAGAAATGTAGTTTTATCACCACATTTAACCAATCCGATGCGATCATACGGAACCTCCTTAAAAAATATTGGTTTATTTTCAAAGGGGATCCTATATTATCAGCACACATTCCTGCACAACCCAGAACGATTTTCAGGAAAAACCGTACACTACGCAACCTTGTTGCTCCTAGCAACACAACCCTTAAGTCCCTGTCCCCCTCTACAACCCGGATATATCCCAATCCGGGTTGTTTTGCATGTAGGACTGCTAAATGCTTATGTTGAGCTTCTATTATGAATGGGATGAAAGAATTCAAACCTTATACCACGGGTATTAGTTTTAAAATTAGCTGTTGTGTCAGTTGCCAGTCTAGCTACGTTGCTTACTTAATTGAATGCAGTTGTGGATTACAGTATTTTGGCCGGACGTTACAGATTATGCATGCGTGGCTGAATAAACATCGTCAGAATATCCGGAATGGATTCTTGCTGCATAGTCTATCAAAACATTTTCTTTTAGTGCACCAAAAAAGTCTAAGTTCACTAAGACTTACCATTCTAGATCAGATACCAGATGATATACCTGACCGTTATAATAGTTTAATAAAAAGAAAAAGCTTTTGGATTTTTAAATTAGGTACGTTGGCTCCTGAAGGGTTAAACCTTGTTATTGAAAAAGTTACTTAGGTTATATCTCTCAGGCTATACTTTTCACAGAGGAGTTTCTCAACGAAACTGCTTCAGGGTACCGCGTAGTGTTGTGAGTTCATTTTTCCCTTCACCAGTGAGGTCTGATGAACTCCCTCCTCTGGTGAAGGAAGGTAGTGAGGCTGATTACCAAACACCTGGGCAGCTAGATGATGACTGGGTGGCTGGAATTGAGGACTGGATATAAGGCTGCCGAAGCCCTTCTTCCTGGCTGGTGATTTTCCTGCTGGATTCTTGGAGACCAGTCTGATTCCTGCATCTCAAAGCTAAGTTTTTCTGCTCTGCTTTGTAATCTTCAGTTTTGTTTTTGTTTTGCCTTGTTTTTTGGGAGTTCTGCCATCCCCGGCCGGGGGTGAGCTGAATTCCATTTTTGTCTCTGATCTGTTGATCTTTTGCTGTCTTCAGAATATACCTGAGTGCTGATATAGTCTTTTGAAGCCTAGCGACTTCAGGGCCTGTATTTCCTATCAGTCGGTTGGCTCATTTTGATAGGGTTTTTGCAGATGGCAGACAGCAGCTTTCCTATCCTGTCCTATGTAGTTAGCTTGGGCCCCATCATTTGCTCAACCTATCTTTCTATCTGTGTTAGTGTTTTCATCTTGCTTCACCGTCATTATATGTTGGGGGCTGCCTATTGCTTTGGGGTCTGCTCAGGGGCAGTTTAGTTTTTCCCCTTTCTGTCTTTAGGCTATATAGTTCTCCGGTTGTGATCGAGGGGTCTAGGGCACCGTAGGAACCCCCCACGGCTACTGCTAGTTGTTGTGGATAGGTTCAGGGGTCTGCAATCCGATAGCTGCCAACCTCTCTGTTTTTTCTGGACTTAGCTGGTATTTTGTTATTTCCTCCTTCGGTGACTCATCATAACAGTGTAGCATATTCATGGGTGAGCAATATGTATTGATGCCCACTTACAAAATTAACCAGGGGACATTCCAAGTCCATGGCAATCTGCTTAGATGACACTTCTATGATGGGTAATGGCACGATTGGACTTCAAAAGTGAGAGGAGAGGGCAGTTATCTGGCAGGTGGGTCCGGACCTGCAATACTTTAAGATTTCCTGTGACATTCAGGCCAATTGAACCTCCGCATATCCCATTCTTGAGTTTTGTCCATGCCCAGATGACCACCCAAGACATGTGAATGTGCCATGTCCATCATCCTCTGTCTATACCAACAATTTCTCCACTATTGCTTCTCTGACTTTAGTAACCCGATTCAATAAGTCCCCACTCAAGATAAAATAGGGAAATCTGTTTGTCAGTCGCTGGCTCATGCGCTATACCGTTTGATGGTTACATTAATAAAGGCCTCCTTTAGAGTTAGGTCGCTACCTTGGGTGGACCCAACATTCTCAATGGTCATCCCTAACTTAGGAATGTCGACCTCAGGGGACACTACTTCCTCATCCCCCACAAGGACACAGAAGGGAAACTCGTCAGACTCCAGTGTGGTGACACTTGTTTAGGGGTGACCAGAACTGTCCCCCTCCACCACAATTGTCAAAACAAACAAAAGTCTCAACCTATGGTAATAGGGTGCAAATAATTCATGGACCAAGTCGACCTTGTTGGACTCAGCACCTTGGGCCGTTTAAATGTCCACTCTAGCCACTGTATAGTCTTTAGCATCTCTGTGAATTCAACGGACACCAATCTTCTTCCCAGTGGTCAGCTGCAGAGGAAGTGTGGCCCTCACAAGGGTCAAACTCCCCGTGTCTAGCTGTCCAGTCACTTGCCGACCATTCACCTTTATGGGACAAGCTTGTGGCCCCTTGCTGGGTGGACAGTTCACACTGCAAACTGGATACACATAGTATGAACAGCGGTGACCCAGGCTACAGTCCATGTGCTCGGAAGTCAGGGGACAACAGGGGCTATATGGCCTGGGCCGTGACAATACCAGCATTTAATATCACCAGCTGGGACCTTCGGCATAACCTCCCCCAAGTCTTTGGACCTTGGACACCACACCCCTTTTTGGGCCTCTGCCCCATGTCGAGACTCCCAGTATAAAGTGATTTGCCTCCCCAAGGAACACTTTTTACTAGTCCAACCAGGTCACTGGCATTCTGGGAATCACCCTGGGCAAGCCAGGTCTGTATTGACCTCAGAAAGGAGTGCACAAACTGGTATACTAACACTCGCACTACCATCTGTGCAGGTGTAGAGGACTCTGGCTGCAACTATTTTTTCACCTGGTGCAACAGATCAAATATTTGTGAGCGAGGGGTGATACCCCCAGCGGTGGACCCATTGTGCCATGACAGTTATTGTCACCTGCAAGAGTAGTTCCGTAGTCTCACTGCTCTTACAGTAAAGAATTCGTGTCTGTGAGTATGCTTAAACCTTCTTTCCTCCAGACGTAGAAGATGCCCCCTTGTCCCCGTCACAGGTCTAAGAGTAAAAAGATCATTAGAAAGGTCTTTGTATTGTCACCGCATATATTTATACATTCTAATAAGATCACCCCTAAGCCTTTGTTTTTCCAAACTTAATAACCCCAAATGTAATAACCTGTCTTGGTATTGCAGACCCCCCAGTTCCCTAATAACCTTGGTTGCTCTTCTCTGCACCGACTCCAGTTCAGCTATGTCTTTCTTATACACCGGAGACCAGAACTGTACACAGTATTCTAAGTGTGGTCGCACTAGTGACTTATATAGAGGTAAAATTATGTTCTCCTCATGAGTATCTATGCCTCTTTTAATGAATCCCATTATTTTATTTGCCTTTGCAGCAGCTGCCTGACACTGGCCACTAAATGTGAGTTTGTCGTCCACCCATACACCCAGGTCTTTTTCAGTGACAGTTTTGCCCAGTGTTTTACAATTTAGCACATAATTATACATCTTGTTCGTTCTACCCAAGTGCATGACCATACATTTATCCCCATTAAAGCTCATTTGCCATTTATCAGCCCAAGCTTCTAGTTTACATAAATCCTCCTGTAATATAAAATTGTCCTCCTCTGTATTGATTACCCTGCATAGTTTTGTCATCTGCAAATATTGAAATTCTACTCTCTATGCCTCCTACAAGGTCATTAATAAATATGTTAAAAAGAAGCGGGCCCAAAACTGACCCCTGTGGTGCCCCACTGCTAACCGTGACCCAGTTCGAGTGTGCTCCATTAATAACCACCCTTTGTTTCCTATCCCTGAGCCAGCTCTTAACCCACCTACACATATTTTCCCTTATCTCCATTGTTCTCATTTTATGTATCAACCTTTTGTGAGGCACCGTATCAAAAGCTTTTCGCCTACTGTATCCTCACCCATCCCGTTGTAGATCGTGAGCCCTGTCTTGTGTGCAACTAAACAGAAAGTCAGAAGCTCCAAACATGGAGTCTGTCAGCTTCTTCATCTGTTGACAATCCAGTTTCCTTCACTGTCAGTCTCCCGGTTAAGAAGAGCCCACAAGTTCTTTAAGGGTTAAGGGTTTAGGTCGGGTGAGGATGAAGCGCACGGCTCTGCTCTGTCCACACAACGCTCCTCTCCTTAGACTGGAATCACACTAGAGAGGAATATGGACGAGTGCTCTGCAAGAAAAAATCTCATAACACCCGGACCACTGTAATCTATGGGGCAGCTCCCATCACCGTTTTTTTTCTCGGCCGTATTATACGTGTGAGTGAAATCGCATCAAGCTGCAATTTGTAGCGAATATCGGTCGAGACTCGCCAATGCAAGTCTATGGGTGGGAGAAAAAAATCAGACACCACACAGACCATCCGTGTGAATTGCGAGAAAGACGCAAGCATTTCCCAGGTGACAGGAAATCGAATCATCCATTATTAGGAAGCTTTGGCATGCAATTTCCCTGGCAACCTCTAGAAAAATCCAGGAACATGCCTCCACGGAGTGTAGCAGCATGACCAGACACATCACTGTCGAGATGCTGATAGTTCTGGTTCAGGAGAGGCCAAAAATATAGGACCAACATGACGCACATTATGCGGACACAGCATGGAGGCGAATCTATGCCCAAGACCTCATGAGGTCCAGCAACAAATTAGTAAGTACAATCATAACAAAGTAATATTTAAAGTTTCACATGAGGTAACAAATTAACATAACATCATCATATGTGAAGTTGTTTGTAATATGTGGCCTATTTCAGACTATATACATGCTAAGTAGCAGGCCACATTACACTGTGGCCTACATTTTGGAAGCCAAGCACTGTGATTGGAAGTTAATTCATTTGTTGTGTTACTTTGCAGTCAGTGATGTCACTAGACGGTGGCGCAGTTGCCGAGATCAGTACCGGCGGGAATGACAGCAGTGGGCCAGGACTGGCGATGCAGCCTCCCAAAAAAGCAAAAAAGAAAATACCTCTATTACGATAGACTAAATTTTCTGGCTCCCGTGATGGATCTCAGACTGTAAGTGCATGCATGACACCACATCTTACACATGCTCATACGGGCAAATCTTAATTTTTTTTCTACTTTGTGTTTAAAAGCAGAACGGAGTCCAACCTTACAGAGAGGGAGACAGCTTCTGACTCAGACGTCAACATTGACCCAGTTGGGGAAGTGGAAGAAGTGGCTGGCCCATCTTCGGCACCAACATGCAGCACCCAACCACCACTACCAGCAGTGCCTTCTGCCCCACAGGAGGCCAATCCAGAGGATGAGGACTGGGCCCACAGCAGCAGTCCAACCTTGCCTCTGGATACTTCACCCCAGGCTTCTGCAATCCCACGCCGTGGCCGGCGCAGGAGGGAGTTTCACACCACAGGCAACAGGAGGCAAGTGGATGCTGGGGTGTTGGACTATTTGTCCCGGACTGTCAATGACGATGGGGAGGAAGTGTACACACGCAGTCTGGCACGCTACTTGCATCCAATTCCGCGTGAGGTGAGACTGTGGGCCAGAGTGGCCATACAAATTCTTCTTGATGCGTGCACACCCCCAAACAACCCAAACCCTGTTTTTCTTTTCCTGGAAAGATAGCAAATGTCAGCCAAAAACCTGCTGCAAATGCCAGGAATCCCAGAAGAGCAGGCTGTATCAGTTGCTGCGCCATCTCCTCCACATCTCCTCCACATCTCCTCCACATATATATCCTCCACCTCAGCCACAGCCCGCCCAAACCCAACATCTGCCACAACCTGTGCAATTTTATGAGCCTAAAGTACCTACCCAATACGGCCACTTGAGCAGACCAACTGTTGGAGGCTGGTCCCCACATGGGTATGCTCGACATGGACATATTGGGGGGTATGAACAAATGGGCCACACCACTACCTGGGAGTTCCAACCGCCATACCCTCCACCCCACTACTATGCTCACCAACAGGATCATTCCTTGGTCCAGAATCCTGGCTCAGCATCACCCAATCCACAGGTTGACAGTCAGATTGGGCAACAAACTAGGGCTACCTCACATGCTGGCCTCCCGCCATCACCACCCGAACCAACCAGAACTTGTAAGGTTCAATGTAAATGGCACATTTTTTTTTTTTACAGGTCCAGTTTTATTTGCCAAATATGCCATATGATGAAAATATGGTTGATTGGTTACCAAACCAACATGTTTTGATTAAAAACAGTTAAAACAATATGAGTGTTTTGTGATGATATGACGATATAGGTGATGTGCTTATTTTCTGAGTATACACATTATTAGGCCAACACAACTCACACTTCTAACATTACCATTAGTTTATTTTTGTCCCAACTAAAAAACAAATCTCAACATAGAGACTGCGTTGTCTTGCGCGGGATAGGCGGAAATGAAAGATTCTGCGCCGGTGGTCCAGGGCTCTACGTGGATAGGGCCTCATGAGGTTGCGTGTTTATTGAAAGGCCTCATCAGCAATCATCACATAAGGCACTGCTTCCATAGTAGACCCTGGTAGCTGACGTGGGGGTAGGAGGTCCAACTCATTATTGCGCAGCCGCCGACCCATAATGGAAGAATTGAAGACTCTGGAGTCTCCAGTTCTTCCATAGGCCCCAATATCTACAATTATAAACCTGTAGGCACTGTCGACCAGGGCCAACAGCACTACAGAGAAATACTATTTATAATTATAATATTGGTAGCCTGAGTGTGGTGGCTTACCCACACGAATGTGCTTCCCATCCAGGGCTCCAGTACAGTTTGTAACTGGCACGTTTCCTCAAAGCCACGGGCTATCCGCAGTCAGTCTTGTTTTTTAGGTTCAGGAATTACCGATTGATGCAGTCATTATGATATTTCAGTGCACATAGAACGGACCTTGTATGAGATGGTGGATTTCCCAATTAAAAATTCAAGATGAAGAGTAGCATAGGAGAGGCCAGTGGAAAGGAATCTATAAGGGGGGGTGACATATCCATGACTCAAATACACACTTTAGGCATTCCTAAAAGTTATGACCTGCATAAAATAAGTCTTGACTAGGGATGAGCGAATAGTGAAATACTCAGACTCGCTGTACTCGTTACAAGTAGCTCCTAATATTCGGGTACTCGTAACGAGTCCACTGTATGTCTATGGGAAATGCGAGTAATGGGCGGAGACTATGTGTGTGGGCGGAGAATGTGTGCGGGCGGAGAATGTGTGCGGGGGTCTGTGGGGCTGATCGGGAGTCTGTGCAGGTTCTGTGCAGGGCCTGTGCGACCTGTGCGGGCTCTGTGCAACTACAGTGGCAGCATTAGCAGATGATGGGAAAGTAGTATTCCCATCATCCGGCTAATGTGGAGAATGTAAAAAAAAACACACAAGCAAAACATACAACATATAACATACAGTACATACACATGACATACAACACATAACATAGAGTACATACTCACTGCACACACCTAATTCCCTGAAGCCTTCGTCACCTGTAATAAAAATAAAATAATAAAGCAACTCACCTTTCCGCCATAATCCATTAATAACGAGGGTCCCACGTCGATCTCCCGTGGAGAGCAGCTGCATCAGCTGGTGCTGATGAGTGGGAAGAAAGGGGCTAAGTGCCAGAATTGGCGCATCTTATAGATGCGCCATTTCTGTGGCGACTGCGGGCTGGTATTTGTAGCCGGGGGGGCAATATCCATGGCCCCTTCCAAGGCTATGAATATCAGCCCGCAGCTGTCTGCGTAGCCTTTCTGTCTATAAAATATAAGGGGACCCCACATCATTTTTTGGGGGTCCGACTATATTTTAATAGCCAGTAAAGGCTATGCAGACAGCTGCGAGCTGATATTCATAGCCTGGGAAGATCCATGGGTATTACCCCCTTCCCAGGCTACAAATATTTGCCCCCGGTCATCAGCTTTCCCCCTCTGGCGCAGAAAATTGCGCAGGAGCCCACGCCATTTTTTTTTAAGAAACATTATTCATTAATAAACATGGATATGGATATATCTATGGATATATCTATAGAAATATCTATGGAAATATCTATAGGAAAATAGGGGGACCCCCCAAAAAATGACGTGGAGTCCCCCTATATTTTATAGCCAGAAAAGCTACGCAGACAGCTGCGGGTTGATATTCATAGCCTAGGAAGGGGCCATGGATATTGGCCCCCCTGGCTACAAATACCAGCCCGCAGCTGCCCCAGAAATGGCGCATCTATAAGATGTGCCAATTCTGGCACTTAGCCCCTCTCTTCCCACTCTCGTATAGTGGTGGCATATGGGGTAATATAAGGGGTTAATGTCACCTTGCTATTGGAAGGTGACATTAAGCCCGATTAATAATGGAGAGTCGTCAATAAGACACCTATCCATTATTAATCTTATATTAATAAAGGGTTAAAAAAACACACACATAAGAATAAAGTATTTTAATGAGATAAAACATAACACGGTTTTCATAATTTTTATAGTACGCCCAGATCCAATCAAAGCCATCGATCACCTGCAAAAAGTGTAAAAAAACAACCCAACCTATACTTACCTTCCGACGCAGACCCTCTTTAATAACGAGTGTCCCACGACGATCTCCCTTATAGAGCAGTCACATCAGCAGATGTGACTGCTCTATAGGCCTCCAATGACACGCTGACCGGAAATAATCTCCGCAATGTGTCATTGGAGTTGGTTTATGGCAGCACTGCTGCGTGAGAAAATTCTCACGCTGTAGTGCTGCCGTAAGTCACATGTGAACTCTTGTGACCTCCGGCGGAGTGATACAGCGGCGGAGGGTTATCTCCGTCACTGTATCACTGGAGCCCCTGGAGAGCGGTCACATCAGCTGATGCGGCTGTTCTCCACAGGAGATTGACGTGGGACCTTCGTTATTAATGGATTACGACGGAAAGGTGAGTATAGGTTGCTTTATTATTTTATTTTTATTACAGGTGACAAAGGCTTCGGGGAATTAGGTGTGTGCGGTGAGTATGTACTCTGTTATGTGTTGTATGTCATATGTTGTATGTTCTGTTCGTGTTTTTTTTTACATTCTCCACATTAGCCACATTTCCCATCATCCGCTAATGCTGCCACTGTAGTGGGCATAGCCAGATGGGACAAGTAGTCCCATCGGACCTTTTAGACATCGGGTTCCAGGCGCTGCACGGCGGGAATCCCAAGCCTTGCCGTCGACGGTCTCCTATTCTTCTTCAGCGTGCAGTGGAGCCTGCTCTGCAGACTTCTCATTCTGGTGTTCTGCTCACACCAGCATTGTGGGCTTGGTTACTGCTGCCACCTCTGGTCCAGTTATGGCAATGCAGTCTGGCCAGCAGCAAAAGACTCCAGAGTCTAAGTCCTTCCTTCAGTCCACTGAGCATGCTCTTGGGACGATCTCCCATTGCGGATCGGGAGTCACATGCTCAGGTCCTTCTCCAGTTCGGATTGGACCATCAGGGGGTCAGGAAGGTCCCGGAAGGATACGGCTATAAAAGGTTGGCATGGCTGCCCCGCCATGCGCTATGATTGACTCTGAGGCTATAGTGTTTAGTGTATGTGTGATGATGGATGTATGAGACTGGTGATTGACTCATTAAAATTCCCCCTCCTTGGATATTACGCACGAGTTAGGGTTTAGGAATCAGAGTCAGCACCGTTGCTCGAACACTGCTTAGCGCCGCAGTGTAACTACTCATCACTCTATAGCACCCTGGGGCGTCGGCCAGTACAGGCCTCCTGGGCCACTGCTACCACAGCGCCCGCCGGAGTAGCGCCGTGCACCGTATGTGCACTTTCCAGCTCAGTTGTCAGGCTGGTTAGCGGCGTCCGTCAGGGCGGACATTGCACCCGCTCCGAGCGTTTCACATTGCTGTGACCTGTAACTTTAACAGGTTTCCATTTGTTTGCCGGCTGGTGCGAACTACGTGAGGTAAGGGAGTTCGTTCCTGCAAGCACTGGGTCAGTGGTTACCCACCAGTGTCCGGCTTCTCCCTACACACCTCTCTCCTCATTGCTTAGCTGCAGTTTGTCACCGCTGCACGGCGGACCCCGGGCTGCGAACGCACCTCATATATTATTCCATCTTTATTATTTGGTGCAATCCATCAGCCCTTAACAGGACCATGCCCGCACAGGCCCCGCACAGATCGCACAGGTCACACAGGCCCCTCACAGAGCCCCAATCAGCCCGGCAGAGCCCGCACAGAGCCCCAATCAGTCTGGCAGAGCCCGCACAGAGGCCCGATCAGCCCGATAGAGCCCGCACAGGCCCGCGCACACACATAGTCATAGCCTATGATGCTGCACGGCCAGCCAATCACAGTAATGCCACAACAAAGAAGGTGGTGGCTTTACTGTGATTGGCTGACACATGCCGGGCGGGAGACCTGAATATTGCAAGGCGAGTAGTGAAATTTACTCGCTAGGATTCGAGTCCCGCGAGTCCCGCATTACTCGCCGAGTACCAAATCCTGACGAGTAAACTCACTCATCCCTAGTCTTGACTTAATAAAATTAAACACAATTCTATGCCTTTGCTCCTATTCAAAGCAGCATATAATGTCAAAGGCTAAATGTGATAGTAAAAATAAGGAAATAAAAATGAAAACAAACAACACAACAAAAGAAATGGATGAGTGTATTTTCCTAAAACACAAGTCAAAAACATCATCAACATAGAGGATGAATACATACAGTAAAGTAAGTAAAAGGCGCTCCTCTGCAGAAAAACACTTGCACATCTTGGTGTCCTTGAAGGTGAGCCCAGGGCGCACAATCTCCAGCAGAATGTCAAATGTGGGCATGCTCATCCGACAAGACTGGAAAAACTTGTCAGGATGGCTGCGTAGAGAAGCATTCAGACAGTTTAAATGGCCATTAGCCAGCCGTCGCCTCAAAAGTGGATGTACCCACATTCGTCTCCGCCTCCTCGGATCCACAATCACTGGGTAAGGCTCTCCAAAACATCGAGACAAAGCCCAGTGGAAAAGCACCGGCTCAGTAGGGTTGAAAGTAAGCCTGCCTGACACGTTTGACACAAAGCAGCAATACCACAACACAAGCATGGACTCTAATGCAAAGACAGGAGGGTTGATGATTATGATTTATGATTTTAATTAATTTCAGGCCATGTGTTCTGCCTTCATACACGTTGACACGGTGTGCACTCTAGCATACAGCATAAACCACCTTCTATCTTCCAAAATAAGCAGACTGTTCTCTGTAGTCTAACTTGTTTATTGGTGAAGAGTATAGAACATGCGGTAAAACTATAAAGAATACAAACGACATGGGTAAGTATTGGGCAGATGATCACACAGCTAACACAATTACAGGAAGTATACAGTGTGATGCAAACTTTACATAGAAACACACAGGTGTCTAATTACATCTACTGAGCACTGGCTGCTATACAGCTAATAACATCTCTGCACAACACTGCATTGCAAGAACAGATGTTAATCTTACCAGATATGCTTTAACCGGATAACAAACTTAAGCTGGGGAGTTAAAGGAGGACAAGTAAACAACGTGCGTCCTATGATGTACACAGAAGAAAATGGCATCTCCCTCATCCCAGAATACATTGCTTCAATCCCACAATGCATCACTCTGTTAAAGACACAGGCTGTAAAGCTATTTAAGACACAGCTATAAATTCAGCCACCACTAGATGGTGCTAACAAAACCAGCACATAATGCAAACATATTTGCCCTATATTCAGAGGGTGGAACACCTTGGATCTGTTAAATGTCCATTTTGCAAGTCTGCGATAAAATAACGGCATACGCATCACATATAGATGCCATACGGATGTCACACGGATACTTAGATGCGAGGAAATCGCATCCTCGCATTGGAAACAGATTACATACGGATCACCTTATGGAGAACATTGGTGCTATTCTCGGCCATCAAAATCAGACCGATTTTTTTATGTTAAGTGTGACTCCAGCCTTAGGGCAAAGACACACTGCTGTATATCTCATGCGAGAATCGCATCATAAAACTTACAGTGGTTGTCAGCTCTCCTGGCCTGAGCTTGACAGCTGCTTATTAATCCATCACGCTGTCTTGCTCAGGTCAGGAGAGGTACTGGCCATTCCGTGAAGTGCGATGTGATTATCGCACAAGAAATAGGGCAGTGTGTGTCTACCCTTACACATCGTATACACACACTGCTCCACTCCGTACATCTTGTACAGAAGCGGCTCCACTCCGTACACCGTGTACAGAAGTGGCTCCACTCCGTACACCTCATACAGAAGTGGCTCTGCTCCATACACCTCGTACACACACGGCTCCACTCCGTACACCTCGTACACATGCGGCTCCGCTCCGTACACCTCGTACAGAAGCGGCTCTGCTCCATACACCTCGTACACACACGGCTCCACTTCGTACACAAGTGGCTCCGGTCCGTACACCTCATACACACGTGACTACTGTCATGATCCATGCTGGATCAGGACTGATATAAAGCACAGGTAACCTTTTTTTTTTTTCCTAAGCTGTGCTTAAGGTGTTTTTGCCCCCGGTGGCCATTAGGATTATTGCACTGTGGTGTCGTTTGTTCTAAGTTTTCCCCCCGGTGGTGGTGAGCGTCATTGCACTCTAGTTTCATTTGTTAAGTGCACTTGATTATAATGCAGGTGTGATTGCTGGCTCTGCTATAAAAGAGTCACAGGTGTTGCAATCATTGTTGGTGATAGTGTTCATTTCAACCATCCTTGGTGGAGGAAGGAGCTGGAGAGCAGCTCTGACAGAGCCTGGTGTGAAAGGAGTCATAGGGGATTTCCTTAGCTCTGACAGAGCTTGGTGGCAGCGATTCAGGAGGAGAGCTGCATGCTGGTGGTGGACTCTGTTGCCAGGAGCAAGTGAAACAGAGTAAAGCTAAGTTGTGTTTCCCCGTCTGTGTTTTCTCCTTAGTATGTATTAGTACAGCAGTGGGGCCAGTGCCTGCGCCACCCAGCTCCCTAGCAAGGGATAGGTGTTGGGTGTGCTAGGGCGACAGGTTCGTGATCGGCGCCCGGTGCGGAACCGGCATAGGGAACGTTACAAGCGTTAGGGACACTGCCTTAGGGGAGTGCAGAAGGTCTCCACGTCCCTTTTCCCTATCGCAGGGCCCACCGTTGTAACTGTTTCCCTACCCCTTGTCTTGTTGTTTTAGTTACCGGCCTGCGAGCCGTGTCACACAGGACAGTATCACATGCCGCGTCCTGTTGTTTTAGTTACTGGCCTGCGAGCCGTGTCACACAGGACGAGTTCACATGACTGCTCCGCTCCGTACACCTCGTACACACACGGCTCCGCTCCGTACACCTCGTACATACACTGCTCCGCTCCATACACCTCGTACACACGTGGCTCTGCTCTGTGCACCTTGTGCACACACTGCTTCGTACACCTCGTACACACGCAGCTCCACTCCGAACACCATGTAAACATGCGGCTCCGCTCCGTACACCTTGTACACATGTAAGAAGATGAGCTGAGACAGAGTCAACAGTTTCCAGTGCACTTTGGTTCCGGAACTATCGGGACTGTCCCCACTGTTGCCGGGGGTAGGTTCTTCAGGGAGGGGAGGACATTTGCACTGGACAGCAGAGTTCGTGGGGGAGATAAAAGGGACTGAGCGCAGGAATGGGGGAGACTTGTCGGGAAAGCGACAGGAGAACAAGGAGAGGGTCGACTCCCTCCCCACTGCTCCGACTGCTAACTCCACGTCATCCATCCCCCAGCGTTCTGACTTTCAGATTGACTGTGTCCAGTGGTGGATTAAGTGGACTATGGGCCCGGGGCTGTTCATAAAACCTGGGCCCCTGTACCCCACTTCCCAGGAAAACATTTTCTGTCATAATTTTGTGGCTCTTCTCACAAAAACACTGCATATGCTGATTTTTAGGTATACAAATTATAACATTTATTAGACCATAAAAACAAAGAAAAATTACTTTTTTCTCACAAGAAATTGTATTGTATGGTCAAACAATATAAATAATATTAAATCGGCTGTTCCCGAATTTGGCGCCCCCCCGGGCGGTGAATGGCCTGCTCGGATGCGGGGTCTGGAAAGGAATAAAATGGCCGCGCTTGGGAGGGGGTACCGGCCTGGCCGGCTACTGGTTAGGGATGTTAATGATTAATCACACAGTCACAGACAGACATTCATTTCTGACACACTGCCTGTGACAGTGCTCCCACGCAGCACAGACAGTAATGTGCAGGCTCAGCTCCGCCTCCTCTGCCCCTGGCCGCAGTATAAGTTACACTTATATATATATATATATATATAAAACAATACCAAATGGAACAATTCGCAATGTACCCCAGGCGAGTCACCATTTGTAAAATTATGACTCAAAGGGGATCGATAATGGACACTCCCACATAACATGTTAACACAAAAAAATGGAGTGAAAGTCCAAAATATTTTAGAAACGTAAGAAATTTATTACACATAAAAATCGTACTGACAATTATAAACAACATCTACAATGAAGGAATCGGGTAATATCAGCTGCTAATTGTCCTGTCCATATAATATTAAGTGAAAAGGAGCCAAGTGCTTCTTGTAATGATGGGCCATAAAACCGGGACACAAAGTGTAGGGAAGAACCCAGGTGCGCACCCTGAGGAACAACCCCGTTATCCCATGCTAAAGTGCTTACCCATCATGTGCTCCAGCCTCCAGGACAAGTGCAGCGCCGCCACGCTGCACTTGCGCTGGTGGCGGCGCTGCACTTGTCCTGGAGCACATGATGGGTAAGCACTTTAGCACGGGATAACGGGGTTGTTCCTCAAATAAATTTCTTACGTTTCTAAAATATTTTGGACTTTCACTCCATTTTTTTGTGTTAACATATAAGTTACACTTAGGCTGTGTGCACACGCTACGGATTAGGTGCGGATTCATCCGCGCGGATTTTGTAAAATCCGCAGGTGAAACCGCAGGTCAAAATACCTGCGGTTTTACCTGCGGATTGCTCTGCGGTTTTGCCCTGCGGTTTTTCATCTCCTCAATAGAGGAGATGGCAAACCGCAGGAGAATCCGCAGAAAGAATTGACATGTCAAAAACCACTGCGGAACCGCAGCAAAATCCGCAGTGTGTGCACACAGCCTTACACAGGCTGCATGCGACTGCCTGGCTGCTGTGTGTGTGAGTGACTCTGTGTGTCACTGAGGAAGGAAGCCGCCCGCAGGGAGAGCTCAGCAGCTGACTGAGCATGGAGGGAGGCTGGGGAGAGGCAGAGCATCCTCCTCCCAAATGGTGAGTGACCTGTGACCCACCTGCGCTAGCCGCTGCCAAAATCTCCTGCTAATACTCAGTCCTCTTCTCTCCTCACTGTGCCTCGGCCGGCCGCCTCCACGCTTCTCTCCAGAGTCCCACAGCACAGAGAGGAGGAATTTCTGCTCCTGCCGTGCTGCGCCGCCTCCACACACGTGCCGCCTGGGGCGGCCCGCCCCACCCCCCCACACCCCCCCGCAACCCCCTTCCTACGCCACTGGGCGGCGGCGGCTCACACAGATGCTGACCGGATTGGCCCCTGGGCCCCCAAAAAACCTTGGGCCCGGGGCGACCGCCCCATCCGCCCCTATTAAGATCCGCCACTGACTTTGTCACTACCGAGCTGTCTTCGGACCCTTCCTTGCTGGACGGCTCCTTCCCGCCTGCAGACTACTCCAGAGGACTGCACGCTGCCATGGTCTGCGAGCGTGCCCACGGTTCGTGTACGGCGCCATTCCCGAGGAATCTACATAAAGGACTGTTTCTACATTCCAGTGCACCGAAGCCAAGCGGGACCGGATACATCGGCATCGTCGGGAGACGATGTTTTTCGCTCCTCTGTAACGGAGCCAGAGACACTGTCCACGATCTGCGACGCCATTGGGAGATATTCCAGCCTTTCCCCAACAGGAACTGCAAGCGATAAATCACCTTTTTTTTGTATACCTTTTTCTCAAGCATTGTGTTTGTGTGCAATTCCCGTTGTTGCCGTTACTGATCTCGTCTCCCTGCGTGGATTATTTCTTGTATAATAACCTGTTCTTGGCCAAAATAGTAACTAATACCCCAAATATTTTTTTTAATCTTTTTATCATTTTTTTGCAGGATGCAGCCGGGCCTCTTTATGTTGGCTTGGTTTTTCTGTGTAATGCATATATATAGTGCTGAGCACCCCACCTGCTAATACTATGGGCGTTATCAATAGGCTGCTAGAACACTTTGCATCACACTTATCTGTGTGACTGATGTCTTATGCAAGCCCTATTTTTGTGCATTTTCCCACTAGGCAGCCAGACCCTCCATGTGCTGCCCCAGCCTTTATCAGAGGAGGTCTGCTGCATCCTGCTAGTGCATCAGTAAGGGTTTTGGTGAGTCTACCTTTCATGTAATGTGTTTTTTTTTTAAAATAACCTCTTCTAGTAAATCTTGTTAATCCCTTCTCTGCCTTTGGCTAGTTACTGCTTCCAACGAATCTCATCCCTTTACACACACGCGGCTCCACGCCGTACACCACGTACTCACACGGCTCCACTCTGTACACCTCGTACACACACGGCTCCGCTCCGTACACCAAGTACACACACGGCTCCGCTCCGTACACCTCGTACTCACACGGCTCCACTCCGTACACCTCGTACTCACCCGGCTCCGCTCCGTACACCTCGTACTCACACGGCTCCGCTCCGTAGACCTCGTACTCACACGGCTCCGCTCCGTACACCTTGTACACACACGGCTCTGCTCCATACACCTCATACACACACATCTCCGCTCCGCTCAATTATTAGGGGAACAGATAGGGCAATCTGTCACAAAGACAGGGATCGTCGAACGGTGTGCTGCCTACCTGGCGCTCGAGTCCGACACATCGCTGATCGGGTTGACAGATTACTGGGAGGGGCTGGTGAGGATCCAGCGGTCATGGTGCACATTGGCACAAATGACAAAGTTAGAGGTAGGTGGAAGGTCCTTAAAGATGAAATCAGGGAATTAGGCTGTAAGCTTAAAGCAAGGACCTCCAAGGTGGTATTGTAACATCGGCGGCCGTGCCCTGGGCCGCATCTTCTGCAGCGGCACCCGCCGCCGCCTCCTCTTACCGGCTCCTCCGCCACAGCAGTACTCTCGTGCGGCATCCCTGCGCCCCTCCCGTAGGCCGCGGCTGCGCGCCAGCGCTTCCTCTTCTGCTGGGCGGCACTGAGGGCGGCGCGTGTCCTCCCACTTCCGGACCCTAAGGTATTTCAGGCGTCCTCTCTGTAGAGAGGACGCCTGAGGATTTTGTGCTAAACCCACGCCTTTCCTGGCCACCCTTGTCTCTATAGTTGTTCCTGGTATTCCTCCCTGCTTCCTCCTGTCAGCCCCGTGTTATCCTGCTCTTCTGGTTCTCTCTCCTCCAGCATACCGCCACCCTTTCCTCCTCCTGAGTTTCCCCACGTCTGCATTCCTCCTGTTCCCTTGGCTATTCCTGCTTTCCCTACTAGCATCCGCTGCCTGGGTGCCCCCCGTTTCCTATAACCCTGCTCGAGTACTCCTATCTCTGACCTGTGACCTAGCCATCTTCTGGTTCCTTGTCCTTGAGCCGTCCCTCCTGGTACCGGCTGTCGCGGTTCTGTCCTCTGCGGTTTTGCCCCTAACGATCCCTATATAGGGGTCGGTCATCACCTGGCGCGCTCAACTCAGGGGCTCCAGATCCGCGACCCAGAGGGTCCACTCTCGGACGTAGCTCGTCCTCGGAACGTCACAGTATCCTCAGGCCATGGACCCCGCCGGTGCCGCGGCTGCCACGCAGAAGGAACTGCTGTTCCTGCGTGAAAATCAGACCCGGATAATGTCCTTCATGAAGTCCATGGACACCCGGTTATCCGCGCTGCAGACCTCCGACCCAGGGCACGCTCCCTTCCTAGTTAGTCTTCAGCAGGAGCTCGCGCAGCAGCGCGATGCCCAGTCTCACATTCTGGGATACATGGCGTCCGTTGACGATCGACTGCTTGCCTTGCAGTCAGCTGCGGCCGCCTCTACCCCACCCCGGGACGCAGTCTCGTCTCCGCCACCTCGCCTGGGAAAGCCTCCCCGGTATGGTGGAGATTCTAAGCTATGCCGGGGTCTCCTAAACCAGTGCAGACTGCACTTTGAGCTTTCGCCCCAACAATATCCCACAGATCGCGCTAAAGTGGCGTTCATAGTATCCTATCTTGAGGGAGAAGCCCTGGCCTGGGTGAATCCTTTATGGGAGAGGGATGATCCAGTCGTGTCTAGCATCCAGACCTTTCTGGAGACCTTCCGTAGAGTGTTCGATGAACCCGGAGGCTTAGCGTCTACTACAGAGGCCCTCTTTAACCTCCGCCAGGGTTCCCTTACTGTGGGACAGTACGCCATCCGCTTTCGGACATTGTCGTCGGAACTTGGATGGAATAATGAGGCACTTGTAGGGGCCTTCTGGAGAGGCCTCTTGGGTAAAATTAAGGACGAGCTTGCTGGACGAGATACCCCGACCTCTCTGGAGGATCTCATATCCCTGGCCACTCGCATAGACCTGCGGTTTTTGGAGCGCGCTCGGGAGTCGGTTAGGGAGCGTAGACCCTTCAGGCTGTATCAAGCGCCCATTCCGCGCTCCTCGGCTTCCGCTACTAGCGTCGCTCCCGAGCCCATGCAGGTAGATCGGATCAGGTTGACCGAGCAGCGACGCAGGGAGAGGATGACAAACGGACTTTGCCTGTACTGCAGTGGAGCCAATCACTTTGTGCGCACCTGTCCTGAGAGACCGGGAAACGCCTCCACCTAGGTCTGGTAAGAGAGGCCTCCCTAGGTGATCGTAATTCCTCTCGGCCCCTTACCCTTTCAGCTTTAATTATTACAGGTCGGGAGCGCAGATCTGTGGAGGCGTATGTGGACTCGGGTGCGGCTGGGAATTTAATCCGGCAAGAAGAGGTGGATAATCTCCGAATTCCGGTGGTCATCTTAAAAGACCCGCGTGCTATCACCTCAATTGATGGAAAGCCTCTTCCCGAGCTCGTCACCATGGTTACGGCCGAAGTTGACCTACAAATTGGAGCGCTTCATCGTGAAAAAATAGCCTTCTACGTCCTGCCTAAATTGTCCCACGCGGTCCTCCTAGGATTACCCTGGCTTAGGCTGTACGAGCCAGTTGTCGACTGGCGCTCGGGGGAGATCCTACGCTGGGGCCATTCCTGCCACGCACGTTGTCTGCAGTCCATCCTCCATCCCCGTTCCCTGCCTATGCCGGCCAATCTTCCGGGCCTTCCCGCACCGTACTACACGTACACCGACGTCTTTAGCAAGAAAGAAGCGGATTCTCTGCCTCCACATCGGGCTTACGACTGTCCTGTCGACTTAATTCCCGGTGCCACCCCTCCCAGAGGGAGACCGTACCCCTTGTCCCCAGCAGAGACCGCGGCCATGACTGAATACATACAGGAGTACTTGGCCAAGGGTTTCATTCGGAAATCCTCTTCCCCAGCAGGCGCCGGCTTTTTCTTTGTTCGGAAAAAAGACGGATCACTTCGACCATGTATCGACTACTGGGGGATGAACAATATCACGGTTAAGAATCGATACCCGCTCCCGCTTATTCCAGAACTCTTCGATCGGCTGAGAGGGGCTCGGATCTTCACGAAGCTGGACCTACGGGGAGCCTACAATTTGATCCGGATCCGCGCAGGGGACGAGTGGAAGACGGCCTTCAACACCCGTGACAGTCATTATGAGTATTTAGTCATGCCGTTTGGTCTCTGCAATGCTCCAGCTGTATTCCAGGAATTTGTGAACGAGGTGTTTCGGGATCTTCTGTACTCGTGCGTAGTAGTGTACTTAGATGATATTCTCATCTTTTCGCCTGACCTATCCTCTCATCGGAGAAGCGTGCGCATGGTCCTGCATCGCCTTCGGGAGAATCGCCTCTACGCCAAGATTGAGAAGTGTCTTTTTGAGCAGACCTCGCTACCCTTCTTGAGTTATATAATCACAGATTCCGGCCTGAAGATGGATCCCGAGAAACTCTCTGCAGTACTCACGTGGCCCCGTCCTGTCGGTATAAAAGCCATCTGTGACGTCTGCCTACGGTCTGGGCTGCAGCCAGACAACACCGCGAGAGACACTGATACCCTTTACCCCTATACAGGGATCTGAATTTATAGCAGAGCCCAGGAGGCGCTGTCTGAATAGGAGCAATGACCAGAGCAGGACGGTCGTCAGAAAGGTGTTCCAATACAGGACACAGAGGCAATGATATCCGAGACTAAACCAGTCGGGCAGAAATGGTATAAAAACAGTAGACAGTAGCAGAGTCAGATTCCAGACCGAAGCCAGAGTCATAAACCAGGAGAGTCGCAGAGGTACAGAATCATTAGGCAGAAGCAGAGTCAGAATCCAGGCCGAAGTCAGAGTCGTAAACCAGGAGAGTCGCAGAGGTACAGAATCGTTAGGCAGGAGCAGAGTCAGAATCCAGGCCGAAGTCAGAGTCATAAACCAGGAGAGTCGCAGAGGTACAGAATCGTTAGGCAGGAGCAGAGTCAGAATCCAGGCCGAAGTCAGAGTCATAAACCAGGAGAGTCGCAGAGGTACAGAATTGTTAGGCAGAAGCGGGGTCAGAAGTCCAGGCAAAAATCAGAGTCAGTCAAACAGTAATTCACACAGTAACACGCAGGGGAACCAAGAATATATCCGGCGGCCTGCAAGAGCCGTCCCAAAGTATTTGAGGGATCAGGTCATCCCTCACAGGCTACTGGGCTGATGATGTCATCCGGACCGCCCCCAGGACCAGGCTGGATGGTGATGCACCAGCCCCTTCATGACTGACCGAGGAGCGAAGCCTGCGTCCAGCGGACGCCTGCGCAGGAGCCTCATAACTATCGCCGCCATGACTCGGGGTTGAAGCACAGCGCCTCCCAGAGACCGAGGCCGGAACCGCAGGCCACGAGTCAGACGGCGATGGGACAGTCCGGCGCCTCCTAGTTGTCAAGGCCGGGACAGCAGGCCCTGAGTCTGATGGTGATGTGACAGTCCGGCGCCTCCTAGTGGCCGAGGCCGGGACAGCAGGCCCTGAGTCTGACGATGACGTGACACCATCCAGCGTTTTCTCGGATTCGCGAACTACTACCGACAGTTTGTGCCGCATTTTTCCACGGTGACCAAGCCCATCACGGCCCTGACCCGTAAAGGAACTAAGCCTAACAGCTGGTCCCCCCGAGGCTGAGGACGCCTTTTTGGCGCTGAAGCGCGCCTTTGCATCTGCACCAGTCCTACATCGGCCGGTTGTCAGTAGGTCTTTTATTCTAGAAGTAGACGCCTCTTCCACCGGAGCTGGGGCAGTCCTTTCCCAGCAGGTCCCCTCTGGACGACTGGTTCCCTGCGGGTTCTTTTCCGAGTCCTTTTCGCCTGCAGAGTGCAATTACTCCATCGGAGACCGAGAGCTGCTGGCCATTATGACTGGCGTCAGCCCTGAAGTTGGCCGAGATCTTCATTCACCAGATCTTCAAGCTACATGGTCTCCCGCTGCGTATTGTGTCTGATCGAGGGGTCCAATTTACTTCTCGCTTTTGGAGGGCCCTCTGTCGGCCTATGGGTACATCTCTCGACTTCTCCTCCGCGTATCATCCACAGACTAACGGACAAGTGGAGCGGATTAATCAGGGCCTGACAACCTACCTATGTCACTTTTCCAACGCCCATCAGGATAATTGGGTCTCGCTTCTACCTTGGGCAGAGTTCGCCCATAATAACCATCCCAACGAATCAACCACCAAATCGCCGTTCTTTGTGGTCTTTGGTCAGAATCCAGGTGTTCCGCTACCCTTTACTCCATCATCAGGAGTTCCCGCAGCAGATGCTCTCGCCTTAGAATTTTCGGAAATTTGGAAGGAAACCAGACAGGCGCTCGAGAATGCCAGTGCCCGAATCAAGAAGCATGCGGACAAGAGACGGAGGGACCTTCCTACATATCATCCCGGCGACAAGGTCTGGCTCTCGACCAAGCACATCCGCTTGAAAGTTCCATCCTATAAGTTGAGTCCTCATTTCATCGGTTCCTTCGAAGTACTGAGAAGCGTCAACGAGGTGGCTTATAAACTGAGATTGCCGGCTTCACTTCGGGTCCCTAACGCCTTCCATGTCTCGCTCCTAAAACCTGTAGTTCTGAATCGGTTCCAACCTGTCTCCGCTGTCCCTCCTTAACCTATTGGGTTGGGAGACATCTTTGAAATAAAGGATATTTTGGCCATGAAAAGAGTCAGGGGGAGGACTCTCTTTCTTATTGATTGGAAGGGATTTGGTCCCGAAGAGAGGTCCTGGGAGCCTCGAGAGAATATTAACGCCCCCCTAATGTTGAAAAGATTTTTGGCCAACCTCAGAAAGGGGGGATGTAAGGAGGGGGGTACTGTAACATCGGCGGCCGTGCCCTGGGCCGCATCTTCTGCAGCGGCACCCGCCGCCGCCTCTTCTTACCGGCTCCTCTGCCGCAGCACGTACTCCCGTGCGGCGTCCCTGCGCCCCTCCCTTAGGCCGCGGGCGCGCGCCAGCGCTTCCTCTTCTGCTGTTGGTGGGCGGCACTGAGGGCGGCGCGTGTCCTCCCACTTCCGGACCCTAAGGTATTTCAGGCGTCCTCTCTGTAGAGAGGATGCCTGAGGATTTTGTGCTAAACCCACGCCTTTCCTGGCCGCCCTTGTCTCTATAGTTGTTCCTGGTATTCCTCCCTGCTTCCTCCTGTCAGCCCCCGTGTTGTCCTGCTCTCCTGGTTCTCTCTCCTCCAGCATACCGCCACCCTTTCCTCCTCCTGAGTTTCCCCACGTCTGCAGTCCTCCTGTTCCCTTGGCTATTCCTGCTTTCCCTACTAGCATCCGCTGCCTGGGTGCCCCCCGTTTCCAATAGCCCTGCTCGAGTACTCCTGTCTCCGACCTCTGACCTAGCCGTCTTCTGGTTCCTTGTCCTTGAGCCGTCCCTCCTGGTACCAGCTGTCGTGGTTCTGTCCTCTGCGGTTTTGCCCCTAACGATCCCTGTATAGGGGTCGGTCATCACCTGGCGCGCTCAACCCAGTGGCTCCAGATCCGCGACCCAGAGGGTCCACTCTCGGACGTATCTCTTCCTCGGAACGTCACAGGTATTTTCGGAAATACTTCCTGTACCACGTGCCACGCCAGAGAGGCAACGGGAGATTAGGGAGGTTAATAAGTGGCTTAGGAATTGGTGTAGGAAGGAGTGGTTTGGGTTCCTGCAGAACTGGGCCGACTTCTCAGTTGGCTACAGGCTTTACGCTAGGGACGGGCTGCACCTCAATGGGGAGGGTGCAGCTGTGCTGGGGGACAAGATGGCTAGAAGGTTGGAGGAGTGTTTAAACTAGGGACGGGGGGAGGGTATTCCTTTTATAGGAGGGGAAGACAGTGCAGCTAGAGACCTGGGCACAAATAATGAAATTGGGGGTGGGGATGGCATGGGGGGTGGGGTTAGAACAGTTAATAATTTAAGAAAGAATAGAGGTACAGAGAGATACATAAAGTGCATGTATACTAATGCCAGAAGCCTCGCCAACAAGATGGAGGAATTGGAGTTAATGTTGTTGGAACATAATTATGACATGGTGGGGATATCTGAGACATGGCTGGACGAGAGCCATGACTGGGCGGATAATTTACAGGGCTATAGTCTGTTCAGAAATGACCGTACAAATAAGCGAGGGGGAGGCGTGTGTTTATATGTAAAATCATCCATAAAACCCATCCTTCCTGATAATATATATGAGTCTAATGAAAATGTAGAGTCCCTGTGGGTGGAGATAAGGGGAGGGGGGAAAAATAATAAATTACTGATAGGGGTTTGTTATAAGTCTCCAAAAATAATGGAAGCAGCAGAGAATATCCTCATAAAGCAAATAGATGAAGCTGCGACTCAAGGAGAAGTCATTATTATGGGGGACTTCAACTACCCCGAAATACATTGGGGAACCGAAACCTGCAGTTCCTGCAAAGGTAATAGGTTTCTGACAACTATGAGAGACAATTACATTTCACAACTGGTTCAGGACCCAACAAGAGGGGGCACTGCTAGACCTAATATTACCCAACAGGCCAGACCGAATATCAAATGTAAGGGTTGGGGGTCACTTGGGTAACAGTGATCACAAATTAATAAGCTTTCATGTATCCTTTAATAAGATGTGTAGTAGAGGCGTTACAAGGACACTAAACTTCAGGAAGGCAAATTTCCAACGCATGAGAGATGATCTTGGTGCAATTAACTGGGACGATATCCTGAGACATAAAAATACACAAAGAAAATGGGAGACGTTTATTAGCATCCTGAATAGGAGCTGTGCACAATATATACCGTATGGGAATAAACATGCGAGAAATAGGAAGAAACCACTATGGCTAAATAGAGCTGTAAGGGGCGCAATAAGAGATAAAAAATAAAGCATTTAGAGAATTAAAGCAAGTAGGTAGTGATGAGGCATTAAATAAATACAGAAAATTAAATAAATTCTGTAAAAAGCAAATCAAGACAGCAAAGATTGAGACAAAGAGACTCATTGCCAGAGAAAGTAAAAATAATCCCAAAATATTCTTTAACTACATAAATAGTAAGAAGCTAAAAAATTATAGTGTTGGCCCCCTTAAAAATAGTCTGGGTGAAATGGTGGATGAGGATGAGGAAAAAGCCAATATGCTAAATGACTTTTTTTCAACAGTGTTTACACAAGAAAATCCCATGACGGATAACATGATCAGGGATAAAAATTCTCAATTAAATGTCACCTGCTTAACCCAGCAGGAAGTACGGCGGCGTCGAAAAATCACTAAAATTGACAAATCCCTGGGCCTGGATGGGATACACCCCCGAGTACTGCAGGAATTAAGCACAGTCATAGATAGACCATTATTTTTAATCTTTAAAGATTCCATAATAACAGGGTCTGTACCACAGGACTGGCGTATAGCAAATGTGGTGCCAGTATTCAAAAAGGGGACAAAAACTGAACTTGGAAATTATAGGCCAGTAAGTTTAACCTCAACTGTGGGTAAAATCCTGGAGGGTTTTCTAAGAGATACTATACTGGAGTATCTGGAGAAGAATAACCTCATGACCCAATATCAACATGGGTTTACAAGGGACCGTTCCTGTCAGACTAATTTGATAAGCTTTTATGAAGAGATAAGTTCAGGACTGGACCAAGGGAATGCAGTGGACGTGGTGTACATGGACTTTTCAAAAGCTTTTGAAACGGTGCCACACAAAAGGTTGATACATAAAATGAGAACAATGGGGATAGGGGAAAATATGTGTAAGTGGGTTATGAGCTGGCTCAGGGATAGGAAACAAAGGGTGGTTATTAATGGAGCACACTCGGACTGGGTCACGGTTAGCAGTGAGGTACCACAGGGGTCAGTTTTGGGCCCTCTTCTTTTTAACATATTTATTAATGATCTTGTAGGGGGCATAGAGAGTAGAATTTCAATATTTGCAGATGACTCTAAACTCTGCAGGGTAATCAATACAGAGGAGGACAATTTTATATTACAGGAGGATTTATGTAAACTAGAAGCTTGGGCTGATAAATGGCAAATGAGCTTTAATGGGGATAAATGTAAGGTCATGCACTTGGGTAGAACGAACAAGGTGTATAATTATGTGCTTAATTGTAAAACACTGGGCAAAACTGTCAATGGAAAAGACCTGGGTGTATGGGTGGACGACAAACTCACATTTAGTGGCCAGTGTCAGGCAGCTGCTGCAAAGGCAAATAAAATAATGGGATGCATTAAAAGAGGCATAGATGCTCATGAGGAGAACATAATTTTACCTCTATATAAGTCACTAGTGCGACCACACTTAGAATACTGTGTACAGTTCTGGTCTCCGGTGTATAATAAAGACATAGCTGAACTGGAGCGGGTGCAGAGAAGAGCGACCAAGGTTATTAGGGAACTAGGGGGTCTGCAATACCATGACAGGTTATTACACTTGGGGTTATTTAGTTTGGAGAATCGAAGGCTTAGTAGTGATCTTATTACAATGTATAAATATATGCGGGGACAGTACAAAGACCTTTCTAATGATCTTTTTACTCTTAGACCTGTGATGGGGACAAGGGGGCATCCTCTACGTCTGGAGGAAAGAAGGTTTAAGCATACTCGCAGACGCGGATTCTTTAGTGTAAGAGCAGTGAGACTATGGAACTCTCTGCCATATGATGTTGTAATGAGTGATTCCCTACCAAAATTTAAGAAGGGCCTGGATGCCTTTCTTGAAAAGTATAATATTACAGGGTATATACACTAGTTTCCTTGATATTGCGTTGATCCAGGGAGCTAGTCTGATTGCCGTATGTGCAGTCGGGAAGGAATTTTTTTCCCCAATGTGAAGCTTACTGTTTGCCACATGGGGTTTTTTTGCCTTCCTCTGGATCAACATGTTAGGGCAAGTTAGGATAGGATATGGGTTGAACTAGATGGACTTAAAGTCTTCCTTCAACCTTAATAACTATGTTACTATGTACACCTCGTACACACACGGCTCTGCTTCATCCACACTGTAAACCCCTCCTGACCCCACACATAAAAAACTTCCCCTCATCCAGCACCATGACAACCAGCACAGCAGAGTCCTGCACACACTGAGGCCCCTGATCATGTGACCCCCTGACTCCTCCCCCTCCTGTGACCTCATCACAGGTCCTGTGCGCACAGAGCAGCCATATATGTGGAGTGCGGCTCTGCGGGTGGAGGTCGGTGCTGGAGGCTCCATTATTCTCTATGTGGAGTGATGCTCTGCGGGTGGAGGTCGGTGCTGGAGGCTCCATTATTCTCTATGTGGAGTGTGGCTCTGCGGGTGGAGGTCGGTGCTGGAGGCTCCATTATTCTCTATGTGGAGTGTGGCTCTGCGGGTGGAGGTCGGTGCCGGAGGCTCCATTATTCTCTATGTGGAGTGCGGCTCTGCGGGTGGAGGTCGGTGCTGGAGGCTCCATTATTCTCTATGTGGAGTGTGGCTCTGCGGGTGGAGGTTGGTGCTGGAGGCTCCATTATTCTCTATGTGGAGTGTGGCTCTGCGGGTGGAGGTCGGTGCCGGAGGCTCCATTATTCTCTATGTGGAGTGTGGCTCTGCGGGTGGAGGTTGGTGCCGGAGGCTCCATTATTCTCTATGTGGAGTGCGGCTCTGCGGGTGGAGGTCGGTGCTGGAGGCTCCATTATTCTCTATGTGGAGTGCGGCTCTGCGGGTGGAGGTCGGTGCTCAAGGCTCCATTATTCTCTATGTGGAGTGATGCTCTGCGGGTGGAGGTCGGTGCTGGAGGCTCCATTATTCTCTATGTGGAGTGTGGCTCTGCGGGTGGAGGTCGGTGCTGGAGGCTCCATTATTCTCTATGTGGAGTGTGGCTCTGCGGGTGGAGGTCGGTGCCGGAGGCTCCATTATTCTCTATGTGGAGTGCGGCTCTGCGGGTGGAGGTC
Organism: Dendrobates tinctorius; assembly: GCF_039654945.1. Lineage (NCBI taxonomy): Eukaryota > Metazoa > Chordata > Amphibia > Anura > Dendrobatidae > Dendrobates > Dendrobates tinctorius. The sequence continues at coordinate 18,073,001 of NW_027361731.1, read as the reverse complement.
GGTGCTGGAGGCTCCATTATTCTCTATGTGGAGTGTGGCTCTGCGGGTGGAGGTTGGTGCTGGAGGCTCCATTATTCTCTATGTGGAGTGTGGCTCTGCGGGTGGAGGTCGGTGCCGGAGGCCCCATTATTCTCTATGTGGAGTGCGGCTCTGCGGGTGGAGGTCGGTGCTGGAGGCTCCATTATTCTCTATGTGGAGTGTGGCTCTGCGGGTGGAGGTTGGTGCCGGAGGCTCCATTATTCTCTATGTGGAGTGCGGCTCTGCGGGTGGAGGTCGGTGCTGGAGGCTCCATTATTCTCTATGTGGAGTGTGGCTCTGCGGGTGGAGGTCGGTGCCGGAGGCTCCATTATTCTCTATGTGGAGTGCGGCTCTGCGGGTGGAGGTCGGTGCTGGAGGCTCCATTATTCTCTATGTGGAGTGTGGCTCTGCGGGTGGAGGTCGGTGCTGGAGGCTCCATTATTCTCTATGTGGAGTGTGGCTCTGCGGGTGGAGGTCGGTGCCGGAGGCTCCATTATTCTCTATGTGGAGTGCGGCTCTGCGGGTGGAGGTCGGTGCTGGAGGCACCATTATTCTCTATGTGGAGTGCGGCTCTGCGGGTGGAGGTTGGTGCTGGAGGCTCCATTATTCTCTATGTGGAGTGTGGCTCTGCGGGTGGAGGTCGGTGCCGGAGGCTCCATTATTCTCTATGTGGAGTGTGGCTCTGCGGGTGGAGGTCGGTGCCGGAGGCTCCATTATTCTCTATGTGGAGTGCGGCTCTGCGGGTGGAGGTCGGTGCCGGAGGCTCCATTATTCTCTATGTGTTGTGCGGCTCTGCGGGTGGAGGTCGGTGCTGGAGGCTCCATTATTCTCTATGTGGAGTGCGGCTCTGCGGGTGGAGGCCGGTGCTGGAGGCTCCATTATTCTCTATGTGGAGTGCGGCTCTGCGGGTGGAGGCCAGTGCTGGAGGCTCCATTATTCTCTATGTGGAGTGTGGCTCTGCGGGTGGAGGTCGGTGCTGGAGGCTCCATTATTCTCTATGTGGAGTGTGGCTCTGCGGGTGGAGGTCGGTGCTGGAGGCTCCATTATTCTCTATGTGGAGTGCGGCTCTGTAGGTGGAGGTCGGTGCCGGAGGCTCCATTATTCTCTATGTGGAGTGCGGCTCTGCGGGTGGAGGTCGGTGCTGGAGGCTCCATTATTCTCTATGTGGAGTGTGGCTCTGCGGGTGGAGGTCGGTGCTGGAGGCTCCATTATTCTCTCTCAGGATTCGCCTTTGTTTTTTTCTGTAATTTGTTCTTCATCTAAATAAGGAATCACACAGACGCTCCGGAGGAGGCCATGTATCACAGCAGTTGCTCCCCATTAGAGATGAGGGAACCTTTCAAGGTTCGGTTCGTCTATCATCCCGATTTTCGACAAACTGTGTGACAAACATACCCGAGCCCCATTGAATTCAGTGAGAGGCAAAACGAAACGCATAGACAACACCTTCAGGAGCCAAAAAGCTTCCCACACAGCTCAAATTAGGGGCAGACACCAGGAAAAGTGTCACCAATTGACCCAAAGTACAGATAGTATAGTTGTGCAGCATGGATGCCTGGAGCAGAGCTTGGAGCAGCATTTCTATCTGAAACACTGATCAGGAACAGGTGGATGAGTGACAGGTGAAGGCCTGGTGCTCTGAGAGCTCTGCCAAATTCAGGCAGCACACATGAAGGAGACCCAACTTGGAGTCTCCACATTTCAGAGAATTATTGTCACACATGCCCAAAGTGGCATCAATTTCCCCACAGTAGGAATAGTATAATTGTGCAGCATTTTGACATCTTCTGTTACTGGATGGGCTACTCCACTTCCTTTCTTTGGCTGCCGCTCAGCAGTATTATGTTATAGCGCCATTTATGTGTAAAGGGGTGTACATAATAAAACCAAATACAATAACCTTAAACAATACAAGTCACTGACTGATACAGAAGGAGAGAGGACCTTCCCCGTGAGGGATCACAGTCTACAAGGGATGAGTGAGGATACAGTAGGTGAGGGTAGAGCTGCTTGTGCAATGGTATGGTGAAGAGATCGTTACTGCAGGTTGTAGGCTTGATGGAAGAGGTGGATCTTCAGGTTTTTTTTGAAGGTTTCTACAGTAGGCGAGAGCATGGTATGTTGGGGTAGAGAGTTCCAGAGTAGGGGGGATGCGCAGGAGAAATTTTGTATGCGATTGTGGGAAGAGGAAATAAGAGGGGAGTAGAGAAGGAAATCTTATGAGGATTGGAGGTTGCCTGCAGGTAAGTACTGGGAGACGAGGTCACAGATGTATGGAGTACACAGATTTTGAAAGGCTTTGTATTCCATGGTTAGGGTTTTGAACTGGTGTCTCTAGGTAATGGGGAGCCAGTGTAGGGATGCACACAGGGGAGATGCCGGAGAATAGTGGGGGAGATAAGTGGATTATTTGGGCAGCAGAGTTTAGGATGGATTGGAGGGGTGCAAGACTGTTAGATTGGAGGTAATCGAGACAGGAGATGATGAATTCATGGACTAGGGTTTTTGCAGATTCTTAATTAAGGAATGTACGGATCCGGGAAATATTTTTGAGTTGTAGCCAGAAGGAAGTGGAAATGGAATGGATATGTATTTTGAAGGAGAGATCCGAGTCCAGGGTTACCTCGAGGCACAGAGCTTGTGGGACACACTATTCTACACCTTATAGGTGAGGGCCAGGAAGAGCATGTGCTCCAGTGGAGGGCAAGTGCTGCATCACGTGGTCTCTACTCCTTTTCCTCCACCTTGACATCACACACATTACAGTCCTCAGAGTAGACACCCCAACCATCCAACTGATTGTGGGGAACCACAGATGTGCGAGTGATGCAACCATGATATGCACTGCATCCTCAACCGCAACTCTGTTTGTGGCCAGCAATGGTAGCAGGTGTGCAGTTCGCATGGGTGGAAAGGGTTGCCTAGACTGGGCCTTTTTTGAGACCCCACTCAGGTATTCTGCCAACGTAAAAAAAAAAAAGTAGAGGCACAAATTGCAATATATTGAGTACTGCATGCATGAACCAGCACATGAGCGATCAACATGCATTAGTCTGGGAAACTCACTGCCCTAACTAAAATGTGGCCTAGTGTGCCTCGCCACCCACTGTCCGCCCCTATCATCCGCATCTGCTGTCTCTTCCACCTCCTTCACTGTGGTAAATGTTCTCACACCAGTCCTTGGCCTCAGAGCCTCCACTTCTTTACCCACTACAGTTGCGGTGAGTGACAGCACATCAGCTGTTACAGGAGTGGACATGCCTGCTGTTTTTGACAGATCTCAGACACTAAACACATCACATCTTTCTCAATCCACCATAACATCTCCGTCTGCACCGCATTCACAGTTCAGCAGTTTGTCGTGTTCTCCATACTCCACCCACTGGAGGAAGCCCTCGTTCGTGCAGTTGTGGTCACGTAAAAGATTGTTTCCTCCTACACATGGCAAAGCTAACAGCTTGAACTTCACCATCTCTAATACGTTTGCCATGGAAATGCTGCTTTTCCTCCTGGTGTATGCAGTCCCTTTCCGAAAGCTGATGGCCATAGCAGTCGCACAGTACCAGTTGCCTAGTCGCCATTACTTATGTAAAAAAGCTGTACCTGCACTACACCAGCATGTCACAGACAACATCAGCCATTACTTGAAAAAATCAATGTCTTCCAGGCTGCATTTCATTACTGACACCTGGACGAGCAAGCATGGCCAGGAGTTGTTACAACTTGTTGATTAGGCACTGGGTAGCTGTGGGGAAGGGGCTGCTCTGAAATTCTTGGAATCTCCAAGGCTTGCAGGGCATTTTGGGATGGAGAAGTAAACCACTACACAGCAGAGGATGGAGAACTAAACTACTAGACAACAGGGGTTGGGAAAGTAAACTACTTAACACCTAGAGTTAGAAAGTGCAAAAAGTGAGTCACCAATAAGTGTCACTGGATAGGTATGCCACATAATCAAATAGGGGTAATACCCAACGACACCAGAAGGTGTCAGTATATGGATTACTTATACCACAGACCAGGGAAGATGCAGAAATACAGCATGAGACATCAAAGTAAGACAAGTATAAAGTAATAACTTCCAAACTACACTGCTCCTGATCTCCTTGGATAGACGCCCTCCCCAATGTGCGTTTCGGCACGTAGCCTCTGACGCATTTCCGACAAGTTCGCACATCTCTACTCCCTGTATCGTACACTGCACATTGATGCCTTCCTGGACAATCCTTTTTTTTGTTTTCATGGACTCATAACAGAATGAGTCCTATGACCCCATTATAGGCACAGTCTCTGGTCCTCAGAACGGACGGGGTCCTGAGATGCTATTTTTTGGCGTCTTACCTGCTGTTTTCAGGTCACTTCTTGTAACTGTTTTGCAGCTTTAGAAACCTGAAGGGGTTAATAGAAGTTCAAAAACTGAAAGTATGAACAGTGAGTTGTTTTTCATTTTTGTGCATTATGTTCCAACTTTTGCACTTTTTTGGATTGGTTACGGGACATGTCCACCTGACATGACACGGTGTGCACATGTCCTTACACTATACCAGCATCACTGCTCCTGTATCTTGTTTTCCCATGGTATTTTGTATGATTCTTCATCAGCTGATCTTCCTTCCATTTAGGATCCTGGCAGATACAATCGGTATAACTATCTTCTAGAAAATATACTTTAAACATTAACGAATGGCTACGGACAAGATGGAGAGGATATTACACCTCACCCTAGAGATCCTCTTCCGGCTTACTGGAGAGGTGAGAGATTCTGATGACGTCACATTACATCATTCTTATCTATGGGAATAACAGATGGACAGAACTGGAGAGGTGAGGACTCTGGAAATGTCTGCAGTGAGATTTATTAATGTGTCTCTCCATAATCAGGATTACACAGTAGTGAAGAAGACCTCTAGTGAGCGCTGTCAGGACCCTGTGTCTGAGGGATGGGGAAGACCCCTGAGCCCTATCACTGGGCCTCCACCTCACCCCCTGATACATGAGGACATCAATGACCAGAAGATCCTAGAACTCACCTACAAGATGATTGAGCTGCTGACTGGAGAGGTGACACTGCTGGGAATGCTGGGACATTATACAGTAACACTATGAAGGGATCGGGGGGGTGACGGTATCATTGTATGTGTCAGGTTCCTATAAGGTGTCAGGATGTCGCTGTCTATTTCTCCATGGAGGAGTGGGAGTATTTAGAAGGACACAAAGATCTGTACAAGGACGTCATGATGGAGGTTCCCCAGCCCCTCACATCACCAGGTAATAGACAGGACTAAATACACACGGCCTATAATTATCTGTATGTAAAGAATGAATTCAGTCCCTGTATGTTTCCTCCAGATCTTTCCAGTAAGAGGACAACACCAGAGAGATGTCCCCGTCCTCTTCTTCCACAGGACTGTAAACAAGAAGATCCCAATGTTCCTCAGGATCATCAGGTAGATGGAGAGAAGGTGTCATGAGATCTCCCCTATGATGTGTAGACGGCTGTGAAGGTCTTGTGCTCAGTCTTGTTTTATCCACCAGTATTATATGTTTTATACTTGTGTAATGAGAGCGGTGGAGATGGCAGGATTAGAGCTGATCATAGATGGGACTTCTCCATCTGTCTGTGACTTTTACAATATTTGTTTCAGGGTGAAGATCTGACCCATATTAATACTACAGAGACATATGTGAGGGGTGATGAGCGGTGTAAAGAGGAGATTCCTACATATGACTACCCAGGTGAGTAGTGACCACTAAATGCAGAGAAGTCACAGATTCTACTGTAATTACACACGTGGTCAAAATTGTCGGTACCCCTCGTATAATGACAGAAAAAAAACACAATGGTGACGGAAATAACTTGAATCTGAGAAAAGTAATAATAAAAATATGAAAATGAACAAATGCAAGTCAGACATTGCTTTTCAACCATGTTTCCATAGAAGTTTTTTAAATTCTATACAGGCCCTCTCTCTGATTCCAAGATTGTAGACAACTGTGATGCTAATTAGTGGACACACGTTTGATTTAACGTTTCTCTTTTTTTCAGGTGTACTATCATTTATGTCCAGGCCTATTTCATGAGTTTTATTTTTTTTAAATTCTGTGGAAGCATGGCTGAAAAGCAATGTCTGACTTTCATTTGTTAATTTTTATATTTTTTATTACTTTTGTCAGATTCAGGTTATTTCTGTGACAATTGTGGGTTTTTCTTTCATTAAATGACCACGTGTGTATATGATGAATTTCTAGCGGCCGTACCGGTCCTGGAAGGACAGTCAAGTGAGAAGCCAAACCGTTTTGAGGTCAACAAGAAATATGTAGACAGATCAGGAAAGGATATAGAAGTCGGGTTCGGTAATAATCTACTCAAAACCGGGTAACAACTTAGCTCTGGTAATAACAGATTGGCTAATTTGACTCTTACACAATGAACTAAGTGACCCTGTGAATTTAGTGCAGCATCTCCACCAGCGCAGCCATGGACTGTATTGGGAAGGCTGGTTAGAAAAGTGACAGTGCAGGAGCATGCCAGTACAAGAACATTACAGAGTAGTCATGGTGAGACGTGACGTGACAGCATATGATGTTCTATGTACAAAGGTGTTTCTCTATACCTTCTGTGCACAATTCATTATTGATACCCTACTTTATGTGATGTGTTGGATGAGCTCACTTGGGAAGAATAAACATCTTGATGCAGAAATGAGCAAACTTTTGAAAGGACCTTATTGCTAAGAACAAAGATCATTTTCCCCCTCTGCATTCGGCTACGTGTGGCCACCAGACAGCATAATAACACTGTTAATCTGCAGACTGACTGTATATCGGCAGGTTAATAATACTATTTCTGTTGATAGGTTCCATTTAACCCTTTCGCAACATGCGCCGAAACCCACATCTTTTCCTGTTTTGAGCAGCTGACGTGTGCCTGGAACAGCCGCGGGTGGAATTGCGATCCACCCGCAGCTATTAACCAGTTAAATGCCTCTGTCAAACTCTGACAGCGGCATATAACACGCGCTTCCGGCCATCGTTGACCACCGTCACGTGATCGCAGGTCACCAATGGGTTGGCATGACAACCAGAGGTCTCCAAGAGACCTCTATGGTTGTCACTGCTGGCTTGCTGTGAGCGCCGCCCAGTTGTCGGCGCTCATAGCAAGAATGGTATTCTGCTACATACAGGCGATTTGATCATCACCTGTATGTAGCAGAGCTGATCGGGTTATGGCGGCTTCTAGTCTCCCATGGAGACTATTGAAGCATGCCAAAAGTAAAAAAAAAAATTTTTTTTTTTAAATATTAAAAATAAAAAAATATAAAAGTTTAAATCACACCCCTTTTTCCCCCATTCAAAATAAAACAATAAAAAAATCAAACATACACATATTTGGCTTTCAGAATCACCCGATCTAACAATAAAGAAAAGGATTAACCTGATCGCTAAACGTTGCAGCGAGAAAAAAAGCCAAAATACCAGAATTACGGTTTCTTTGGTCGCCATGACATTGCATTGTAATAACAGACGATCAAAAGATCGTATCTGCACCAAAATGGTGTCAATAAAAACGTCATCTCGGCTTGCAAAAAATAAGCCCTCACCCAACCCGAGATCACGGAAAATGGAGACACTGCAGATCTCGGAAAATGGAGCAATTTTTTTTTTTAACAGACTTTGGATTTTTTTTCACTACTTAAATAAAAAAGAACCCAGACATGTTTGGTGTCTATGAACTCATAATTACCTGGAGAATCATAACGAAAGGTCAGTTTTAGCATTTGGTGAACATGGTAAAAATAAAATCCAAAAAAAAGTTGTGGAATTGCACTTTTTTTTGCAATTTCACCAAAATTGGAATATTTTTTTCCTATTTTTTGAGTAGATGATAGGGTAAAACCAATGGTATCGTTCAAAAGTACAACTTGTCCTGCAAAAAACAAGCCCTAACATGGCCATATTGATGGAAAAATAAAAAAGTTCTGACTCTGGGAAGAAGAGGAGTGAAAATCTGAAACGCAACAATGAAAAAGGGCAAGGTGTTGAATGGGTTGACATAGCACAAAAATGTACCAATAAAAATGCTCACAATTCGGACGTAGAACTGGATCAATAGCTAGTCCTAGTATATGCTCCCCTAGTATGTGCTCCTCCAGGCTGGTATTTGTCCCCCATCCTATTTATATACCCCCCCATCCTGAATGCGTAGCTGTGGGTCTTTAGACACTGTAGGGATTTGCTCTGGTAGGCAGTGGCAGGGCCGCAGTATTGAAGCAACACACAGGCTTAGAGTCTAACTTTAGTGGTTTACAGTCACTTTAAACAGCAGGTTAACAGAAAGTAAAAAAACACAAATATGCTCTAGCTTGGAGAACCACTGGTCCCAGACTCACCCTTGCATGGGATGGGCTTAACTAAGCCGCTGTCAGGTCAGCGGTGTCCACCAGGTGCCATTCCCCAGGTTGTTTTGAGTCTTGCTGCTAAAGCTTTGCAGCACGGGTAGTCCAGCAAAACAAATTTGGGCTAACTCCAGCTATGCTCGCTGTACCACATACCTCCCTCCTTTGTTCAACCCTACGGGGTGGACACATGACATACTGTAAACTCTGGACAGGGCATCTGCGTTCCCCTGTAGTCTGCCTGACCGATGTTCTACTGAAAACTTAAAATTTTGCAGGGACAGAAACCACCTGGTGACTCGAGCATTCCTCTCTTTAGCTTGACTCATCCATGTAAGAGGGGAATGATCTGTCACCAAATGAAATGTTCTCCCCAGCAAATAGCGTAATGACTCAAGTGCCCACTTAATGGCCAGGCACTCTCTCTCCACAATACTGTACCTGGTTTCAGCTGGGGTAAGATTCTGGCTTAGGAAACTAACGGGATGCTCTTCCCTGTTAACCTCGTGAGACAGCACGGCACCGAGCCCTATCTCAGAGGCATCAGTCTGCACAAAGAACTCTTTTGAAATCGGGTGTAATCAGAACTGGTGTACCACACAGTACCAATTTTAACTTTACAAAGGCCTTCTCTATCTGATCATTCCATCACAGACTTCCTCCCTTTCAAGCAGTCTGTTAAAGGTGCGGACAGGGTTGCAAAGTTGGGAATAAACCATGTATAATATCCCACTAAGCTTAAAAAGGCTTTTACCTGCTTTGTTGTGAGAGGACGGGGCCAGTTCTGAATTGCCTCCACTTTGTTTTCTTGGTGTTTGAGGACTCCTCTCCCAATGACGTAACCCAAGTACTGAACTTCCTCCAGCCCTATGGAACACTTCTTTGGGTTGGCAGTTAGCCCTGCTTGTCGCAGAGAGTCTATCACCACCTGTACTTTCGGTAAGTGATCTTCCCAGTCTGTACTGTACACAACAATATCGTCTAGCTAGGGTGAGGCATAACGGCGATGGGGACGGAGAACAATATCCATTAACCGCTGTAATGTCGCTGGCGCGCCATGCAACCCAAAGGGTAATACTTTATGCTGGAACAGCCCCTCGGGTGTTACAAAAGCAGTTTTTTCCCTTGCCGCCTCTGTTACGGGTACCTGCCAATGTCCTTTTGTGAGGTCAAGGGTTGAAAAGTACTGTGCCTGCCCAAACCGCTGTATCAACTCATTGACCCGGGGCATGGGGTAGATGTCAAACTATGAAATTTCATTAAGTTTTCTAAAATCATTACAGAACCTTAGTGTCCCATCAGGCTTGGGTATTAGGACTATTGGGCTGGCCCACTCACTTTGGGACTCTTCAATGACAACTACAGCATAGTTTTTACCTCCGAGATGGCTTGTCGCCGGGCCTCCGGCACCCGATATGGCTTTAGCCGGACTTTGGCCTGTGGCTCTGTGACAATGTCATGTTGGATTAGAGAGGTGTGTCCAGGGAGCTCCGAAAATAAATCTGTCCCTAGACAGGTTCAGGAGGTCCGGGAGTTTGTTAGCCGAAATACAAAGTATCTGCTATTTTGACTACGGAGAGGGTTTCTCCTGACTCCCCGAGAGGTAATGGAGTCTTCTCTACCTGGTGGTCTCTATCTTTCCATGGTTTAAGCAAATTAACATGGTAAACCTGTTCTGGCTTTCTCTGTCCTGGTTGGTGTACTTTGTAATCTACTGGCCCCACCTTCTCCATAATATCGTAGGGTCCCTGCCACCTTGCAAGAAAGTTGCTATCTACTGTAGGCACAAGTACCAATACCTGATCCCCAGGACTAATGGCAGGACTGTCTCCATTCATTCTTGCTTTTTTGCAACATGTTCTATCACATTTTTGTGGGGAGTTGGTTGGTTCTCCCAGGCCTCTTTGGCTGTATCGAGTAAGCCCCACGGATGTCTGCCATACAATAGTTCAAAGTGTGAGAACCCCGTAGATGCCTGGGGCACCTCCTGCACTGCAAACAATAAATATGGCAGTAAGAGATCCCAGTCCTTCCCATTTTTGGAAACTGCTTTTTTCCCTTCACCCATGACAGCACCACCTGAGAGAGGGATCCGCCCCACCAGGACAGGAACCTACTGAGACATAAGGGGCGGTACCTCTCCCCCGCTTCAGTTGGGTTCCTGTCCTGGAAGGAATCCCACTGTGGCGGTGCCTGTCATGGGCGAAGAAAAAGATAAGACCCAGGCCCGTCCCGGCGCGGGAAGAACAGGTAGCTTACCTGTAGCGCCGGCCGTCGGGTCCTGGAAGCGCAGTCCCCGGGGTCCCTGGGGCTCCGGGTTCGTGCGGGCGTGGATGGGATTCCGGTGGCTCCGGGAAGCCCCCACCGCGCCGCCCTCCCCTCGTGCATGCCGCATCTCGATCCCCGTGGTAGGGGAGAGACGCTGGCGTCTTCCGGCCGCTGACGTCAGCGGCGCTTGGAATGCTGGGTGCGCCGGCTGACGTCAGCAGAAGGCGACGGTGTAATGGCGCTGGGTGCGACGCCGGCCGGCTTCTGAAGCGCTGAGCCGGCGGTCGCAGGGGGGAGGGGAGGAAGACGCTCACCAGGCGGAGGCATGCAATTTAAAAGGAGGAAGACAGCTGTAGATCGGCGGTGCAAAATGGAGTCCGAGCAGGAACGTTCAGCGTCCCTGCCTCCCTCACAGCCCTCTGGCAGGAAACATGGAAGCCATTCAAGCAGCAGTCGCCCCAGCCGCAGGTCGGGGCACTCCTCAAGGTCCAAAGAGCGCGGGTCAGGTGCTCCGATGCAGCCTCCAAGTCCGGTACACTTGATTACGGGTGGTGAGTGATCTTCGTGAATGTTAACAGTATATTAATAGGGGTTTTCTATTGTATGCTTCACCCTGTAGGAAAGGCCCAGAAAAGCGGGAAGCAAGAAGAAGAATAGGGGTTGTGCTATATGTAAATCTCCCCTAGCAAGAGACTGGCAAAAAGATCTCTGTGCTTCGTGCATTCAGCGGACTATGGCGGAGGAAGCGCCTAGTTTCGCAGCCAATCTAATATCTGCCCTCAGGTCAGAAATGGAAGGCTCAATTAAGTCTTTATTGAAAAAAGGGAAAAAAAGCAGGAAGGATTTCCCTAGTTCCCCCTCAGATTCCGCGTCAGTATCATCTCAGGCGGAAAAATCATCCTCCTCAGACTCCTCAGATAGTGACACAGGGGGTAAGCCATGTTTCCCTGTAGAAGATACAGATGCCCTCCTAAAGGCCATTAGAACCACAATGGGCCTACAGGAAGAAAGGGCGGCTAAAACCCTAGAGGACGTCATGTTTGGGGGGCTTCAGGAGAGGAAAAAACGAACCTTTCCAGTAAACGCGAAAATCCAGGCGCTTATTGAGAAGGAGTGGAAAAAGCCTGAAAAATCGGGGGCCCTTCCATCCGCCTCTAAGAGACGATACCCCTTTGAATACAAGGATACGGAGGTATGGGACAAAGTCCCAAAAATAGATGCAGCGGTGTCCAGATCTTCCAAAAGGTCGGCCCTGCCCTTGGAAGATGCAGGGGTTCTTAGAGACCCGCTGGACAAAAAAGCGGACTCATATTTGAGGCACGCATGGGAAGCGACAGCAGGAGGTCTAAAGCCGGCGATAGCGGGCACCTGCACGGCACGCTCCCTCATGATCTGGCTGCAGCAGTTAGAAGAGAAGCTGGCGTCAAGGGTCCCAAGAGAGAAGATCTTATCAGACATGTATCTCTTGCACGGGGCAGCGGCTTTTTTGGCAGATACCTCGGCGGACTCTATGCGATTGACAGCCAGAGCAGCGTCACTATCAAATGCTGCTAGACGCGCGTTATGGCTTAAGGGCTGTCCGGGTGACCTTCAGTCCAAGGCCAAATTGTGCTCTCTCCCCTGCGATGGTCGATTCCTGTTCTGCAAGAACTTGGACGATATTCTGGAGAAAGCAGGCGATAAGAAAAAAGGCTTCCCCAGATTCCCTATGGATCAGAGGAGACAGCCCTTTCGGAGGGGGAGATTCAATAGAGGGCGTCCTCCCGCTGACAGGAGAAGATGGGAGGATAAAAGAAAGAAAGAATCAGGGTTTATGTTTGGTGGAGGCACCTCCACCTCAAAAAAGTCACCACAATGACGCCGGTATTCCAGTAGGAGGGAGATTGGCACTCTTTTTCCAGGCCTGGGAAAAGATCTCCTCCAATACCTGGATTCTGAGCATCCTAAAAGAAGGCCTGAAAATCCCCTTTATTCGTCAGCCAAAACCCGTGGTCGTCATCACACCTATCAGGAAGATGACCGAAGAACAACTGGCCTTAGAAACAGAAATCCTGAGCCTGATAGACAAGCGGGTACTGTCCGAGGTGCCACGCTTACAGGAAGGAAAGGGGTTTTATTCACCCCTTTTTCTAATAAAAAAACCGGATCAGTCGTTCAGGACAATCATAAATCTCAGACGCCTCAATCTTTGGATAAGGAACCCGACCTTCAAGATGGAATCAGTGACTACGGCAGTGAAGCTGCTACATCAAGATTGCTTCATGGCCGTAGTCGATTTAAAGGATGCGTATTATCACATCCCTATCCATCCAGATTACCAGAAATACCTGAGGGTAGCGCTTTATATTCAGGGCACACTAAGGCACTTTCAGTTCAGGGCTCTTCCGTTTGGCATATCCATAGCCCCGAGGGTCTTCACCAAGGTCATAGCGGAAGTGACAGCCTTTCTCCGGATTCACGATACGGTCATAATACCATACCTGGACGATTTTCTTATAGTGGGCAGTTCAGAGGACCACTGTACAGCACAGTTGACTCAGGTGATCAACACCTTGCAAGAGTTAGGGTGGATAGTCAATTTCAAAAAATCAAAATTACAACCCCTAAAGAAACAGACCTTCCTAGGATTTATACTGGACTCAGAAAGGCAAGAGTGTCTGCTCCCAGAGTCCAAGATAGAGAAGGTACAAAATCTGGCCTTGGCGGGCCGAAACCAACCATGTATGACATTAAGAAAAGCAATGTCCCTACTAGGTACCCTAACATCCTGTATTCCGGCGGTCAGGTGGGCTCAGTTTCACACCCCGCAACTCCAGGGGGAGATACTAAGAGCACAAAGATCGCTAAGAGGGCGTTTGGAAGGGAAGCTGGAGCTTTCCTCAAAAACCAGAGACTCTCTCAACTGGTGGTTGAACGGGACAAATCTGACCTTAGGAATACCATGGGACAGACAGGCGACAGATATAATTTTAACAGATGCAAGCTCCTCGGGGTGGGGGGCACACCTAAGGGGCCTCATAGGTCAGGGTTCCTGGACACCTCAAGAAAGGAAGGCATCCTCCAACCTGAGAGAACTGTGGGCAGTGGGCAAGGCCCTAAGCCACTTCATTCCGCTACTCCAGGGTCGAGACGTACGCATCATGTCAAACAACAAGGTAGCAGTGGCATACATCAACCACCAAGGTGGGACAAAATCACACTCCTTAATGGAAGCAGCAACAGACATTCTGAGCAGTGCAGAGGAACACCTACACTCCGTGACAGCCCTACACATAAAAGGGGCAGAAAACATAGAAGCAGATTTCCTGAGTCGCAATACCCTGAGGCAAGGAGAATGGGCGCTAAACCGGTCCATTTTTCAAAAGATAATTCAGCTTTGGAGGGAACCGGTGATAGACCTCTTTGCAAACAAGCACAACAGGCAAACAAAGGTTCTGCTCTCTAAACCCGAGGGAAAATCCATGGGAAGTGGACTCGTTGCACATCCAGTGGAACTTCAGACTGGCTTACGCGTTCCCCCCAGTAGCTCTGATCCCAACTGTGGTAAGAAAAATCAGAAACAATCAAGCCAGGGTGATTCTAATAGCTCCATTCTGGCCAAAAAGGCCCTGGTTTGCTCTGCTACGGAAGATGTCCCTCTCCGATCCATGGGTTCTGCCAGAAATCCCGGACCTACTAGCTCAGGGTCCAATATTGCACGCTCAGGTCAAAGGATTCCATCTGACGGCGTGGAATTTGAAAGGTCGCTTTTAATGGATAGGGGGTTCTCCCCTGGGCTGGTGGCCACTCTGCTAAAAAGCAGGAAACCGGTGACTACTAACATCTACGGCAGAACATGGGATAAGTTCCTACAGTTCTTGGGTAAGCCGTTAGGAAAAGAACCCCCAATTAGGGCCATCCTAGAGTTCTTACAATCTGGGTTGCAGATGGGGTTAGCAGTAAACACACTTAAGGTTCAGGTGTCGGCACTAGGGGCGCTCTACAATTGCAAACTGGCATCAGATAGGTGGATAGCCAGATTTATTAAATCCTGCCATAGAGCTAAGCCTATTCCAATACCCAGAATAGCCCCCTGGGATTTAAACCTGGTGTTAGAAGCCCTTACAAAAGATCCGTATGAGCCATTACATCAGCTACCCCTAAAGTTCTTGACCCTAAAAACAATCCTGTTAGTAGCCCTCACATCAGCCCGCAGGATAAGCGACTTACAGGCTCTCTCAGTAAATCCTCCTTACACGCAAGTCTTTCAGGATAGGGTAGTTTTAAGAACAGACCCCAGTTATCTGCCCAAGGTAGTATCAGATTTCCATCGGGGTCAGGAAATTGTCCTTCCATCCTTTTGCGAAAATCCATAAAATCTGGGGGAGGAAAAATTCCATAGTCTGGATGTTAAAAGGGCTCTCGTAGAATATATATCTGCCACTAGCCAGTGGAGGAGGTCACAGTCCCTATTCGTAGCTTTTCAGGGTGCCAGGAAAGGCTATGGGGTTTCAAAAGGGACTATTGCTAGATGGATTAGGGAAGCCATTAGTGTAGCCTATTCAGCTAGTGGTATCCCGATTCCTGACGGCATCAAGGCTCATTCCACCAGAGCCGTGGCGACCTCCTGGGCTGAAAAGGCAGAGGTATCAATCGAACAGATTTGTAAGGCCGCTACCTGGGCCTCACCTTCAACCTTCTTTAAGCACTATAGATTAAATCTATCCTCCTCTGCTGACTTAACCTTTGGTAGAAGGGTGCTGCAAGCGGTGGTCCCTCCCTAAGGTGTTTCGAAGTCTCCAAAAATCTCTCAGGTGGTGCTGTCATGGGTGAAGGGAAAACCACCATGGTTACTTACCGGTAGCCGGTTTTTCCGGAACCCATGGCAGCACCCGTACATTCCCCCCCTTTTTTCACTGTATGGGTGTGCACAATTAGTAGGGTGTTTTGAGTGTTGTGGTGTTGGATTAAACATGTAACTAACCGGGAAGTCCTCTCAATGCTCTGTAACCCAACTGAAGCGGGGGAGAGGTACCGCCCCTTATGTCTCAGTAGGTTCCTGTCCTGGCGGGGCGGATCCCTCTCTCAGGTGGTGCTGTCATGGGTTCCGGAAAAACCGGCTACCGGTAAGTAACCATGGTGGTTTTTTAACATGCTCTTTAGCGTCTTATTGAATCTTTCTACCAGACCATCTGTTTGGTGATGATAAACAATTGCGCACGTCGGTCTAACATTTAACAAGCGGCAGAGTTCCTTCATAATTTTTTACATAAAGGGGGTTCCTTGATCTGTTAAAATCTCTTGAGGAATCCCCACCCGCGAAAACATACCCATGAGTTCTTTTGCTATGAGCTTAGCTGACGTGTGGCGCAGCGGAATAGCCTCATGCTGCCGGGTAGCATAATCTAGAACTACAAGGATGTGTTGGTGTCCCCTCACTGACTTATTAACAGGCCCAACCAGATCCATTGCCACTCTTTCGAAAGGTACCTCTATGATTGGTAAAGTCACCAAAGGACGCCGAAAGTGAGGCTGGGGACTGGTTACCTGGCACACTGGACAAAGTAGGGTCTCGGATTTGCGCCATACCAAAATTGTCACCTGATACATGAAAGTCTGACAATTCAGGTCCCAGTGGCAAGTCTTACACCTCTCCAGCCAATACTTCTATGGGAGAATTCTTCCCCTCTTCCACCGAAGGGAAGGTTACCCCTACCGCCAGCACTTCTTCCTCTGGGCCACCAAGTTCATGCCTTACTTCTGGAGAATGTAACCTGGTTGCCACTGGTGCCGGCAGTTGTTCAATGGGTGGGACAACAGTTGGCCAAAGCACAGAAAATAAAGGAAAGTCTCTTCCAATTATCACTTCATAATGCAAATTAATCACAACTCCCAGCTTGTGCCACTGCCTCCCCGCTGGCTTGTTTATCACCACTAGTGTGGTAGGCTAGTCTTTTAGATCCCCATGTATACACAACACCCCAATTTTCCAACCAGTATACTCGCTGGTTTGTACCCGGCTGGCTCGTACCAGGGTTACGAGACTCCCTGTAGCACGGGGCAGTAGTGGGAAAACAGGGGACAATGAACTAGGGCCCCTGAACTGCCCCTCAGGCTAAAGGGGTGCCCTGACTTTCTTTAACTTGGGGGTACACTTGATGGTAGTGAGGTCCAAGTCCCCGACCTGTCCCTATCTCCTGTTTAGCCCTGAGCTAAACCCCCAACCCCCTCCCCAGGAGGTGAGACGGGGAATAAAGTGAACTGCACCAAAAACCAAAGGAAAGATAATTGACACGTCAGGGTTAAATAAACTAAAAAACAAAACTTAACTTTCTCTGCTGCCAATGCTCCGAGCAGCAGAGTAAGGCACCAGATCAGCATTCAGCTGAAGCACCACTGCTCCTGATAAGCTGAACCACCACTGCACAAGGTAGGTCCAGTCTTCACCACGGTTGGTAGCAAAAGGAAGAGTATCACCAACAGTCAGCTGGTGTACCATTTGACCTTATATAGGAAGGTGGGAGTGGTCTCCACCAGCAGACTAAATATGTAGTAACGCCAGCAGCCACCGGGGGCAAAAACCACCAGCAGACCAACTAAAGTTGTAGTAACACCAGCGGCCACCGGGGGGAAAAACTGACATTAACCCCCGATGGTCAGAAAGGGAAAAACTTTAAATGTGTGCAGCTCAAACTGACACAGATCCAAAAATGGATCGTGACACCAGTAGGGCCACAGCCGGGGTGTCCTCCACTTCAACCTTACACAAATGTTCGATATTGGGACCCTTCGGGGTGCTCATTGCACATATCGGTTCGGCCTAGTGCCCAAACTTTGCCCTCACCTGGCTGAGCCCATGGACACAATCAGTTCTCATATGACCTGGTTCCTGGCACCGCCAGCAGATTATGGGGCTCCTTTCTTCCCCAGATAAGTCCTGAGCGGCCTTCCTGGGCTCTGCTCGCCGAGCCAGGGGTGGAGACTTAGGGAACCTTCCTGTTTCCTTCTGGGGAGTCCCTCTCTGTAGCTCTTTGGTAGCCCCATATCTTTCTATGAGGTCTATCATCTGAAGTGCATTGGTAGCGGATGCCTGTCTGACCCATGTTTGGAGGGAGTGGGGCAAAGCCCTCCAAAATTTTTTGGTCACTACGCGGTCCAGCATGGCCATGGGAGACAATACCTCAGGCTACAACTACTTTTGTAACAGGTGCACCAGGTCGTAATCCTGGGACCGAGCCAGCTTGGAGGGGGTAAACTCCCACTGGTGTACCCAATGGGACCGGACTAACACATTTACCCCCAAGACGTGCCAGTATCTCGACCTTAACAATCGTGTAGTCCGCCCTTTGCTCAGTGGGTAGGTCTTGATAGGCTTTCAACGGTAGTGGGGCCAGAAACTGAGCAATGATTTCTGCCCTCTGGTCCCGGGGTAGTTTCTCCCTCTCAGCCACTAATTCAGACATCTCCAGGTACGTCTCAACATTGTCAGACTTCTCAATTTTTTGACCCACTGTATGAACCGCTTTCTGGACACCATGGATTCCCCGGGTAGTTCCTGTTGTCTGTGCCGTCGTGATGTGCTGTTTCAACAACCGGTTGGTTTCCTGCTGCTGTTGATTAAATAGCTGCTGCTGCGTAGCCTGCTGCTGCTGTCGCATGGCTGCCATAAGCATTTTTACCGTGGTTTCCATTTCTGGAAAGTTCCCCACCTGGGTCTGCAGCACTCTTTTCACCCAGGACATAAGCTGGATACAGAGCAAAAAATAAGCAAGCCCGCATTCAAGCCACCAATTGTAGGGATTTGATCTGGTAGGCAGTGGCAGGGCCGCAGTATTGAAGAAACACACAGGCTTAGAGTCCAACTTCAGTGGTTTATTGTCACTTTAAACAACAGGTTAACAGAAAGTTAAAACCACAAATATGTTCCAGCTTGGATAACCACTGGTCCCAGACTCGCCCTTGCAAGGGACAGGCTTAACTAAGTGGCAGTCAGGTCAGCGGCCTCCGCCAGGTGCCTTTCCGCGGGTTGTTTTGAGTCTTGCTGCTAAAGCTTTGCAGCATGGGTAGTCCATCAAAACAAATTCAGGCTAACTGCAGCCAAATTCCTCACAGCTTCCACACACACCATGAGCCAAACACCAACCTCCATTACATAGCCCATAACCCCACCCACAGGTGAGGTACTCATCACATGGGCTGCTCACATGACCGTGACATCATTGCAAGTCATCGACTCTAGGGAAAATCCCGGCCAAACTTTAAACAGCTGGGAGAAATGTATCTCCCATCCAGCAAAACACCTTTTGCTGTACCACAATGCATACATACATACATACTGTAAGGTTCCACCATGTGAGTGGACGGGGATTACTCACTTTACAGGTATTTGAGGTAAACAATGGCATGTTCAGGGTTAAAATGAAGCCATTCAGTTTATTACTAAGACAGTTCCAGCAGCCATTTGCCCTGTCTGTTAAACATTCAGCTTTATGAAATGAATACAGTTTCACACAGACCCCGGTCAGTATAACACGGATGCCTGTCCGTTACCTACTGGTGTTGGCCACACAGGTTCTCGGATCCCTCTTTTCCTTAGAGGAATCCGTATACATGGAGCAAAATAGTCTTTTCCTGAACAATACTTCTCACTGACCCCGGTCAGTATAACACATGGTTTTCAAGACCGTTATCTGTTGGCCACGCAAGTTCTCGGATCCCTCTTATCAAAGAGGTATCCTGTACACATTTCTCTCTGACCCCAGTCAGTATCACACAGTTTTCAAGCTCGGAATCGCCGGCACGGCTACCCCAGGCTATGCGACGTCCGAGCCTGGAACATGGGAGCTCTGTTCACACTGACAGACTCCTAGTATACTCTCTCCGCATGTGCAACAGACCTTACTTAGATAGCCTGTAACCACTCCCAGTTACCTACCACATGGCTAGTCACATGTTCATGACCTCATCACAGGTTCTGCAGATTCACAACCACACACACATCTTCAGACAAAATGGGGTACAGTGAGCCCCCTCACCACAGTGTATGGTACATGGGTAGCCAGACCCTCCCAACCCTCAAAGCTACCCGTAGCCCAGACCCAAATGTGAACAACAACTACTTTAAAAATTTAGGTACACTTAAGAAAACACTCCGGCCTACAGCACAGGGAGTAGCCATCCCTGTGACACATACCTTCCATAAGCCACTTGACCACCAGTCAACCACAATACATAGATACAAACAAACCAACCTTTCTCCCGCTCCCCTGCTACGCGTTGTCCGTGTTAAATATTTTTTAAAAAACAGCTCCGGAGTCAGCGCATGGTCATACCGTGCCTTCAATAAAGTAGCACTGTAGATCGCTCCATGTACAGGGGCTGACTCCTGCCCAACGCTCCTCTTCCAGCCTCACCAGAGCTCGCGGTTTAGTCCTCACGTATTCAGTCAGCGCCTACAAATAACAGAATCTCTGGTGCAGCACTCCTACATCCTCCTCATCTTCCCTGTCGCTTATACTAATGCTGGGTGCATCCCACTGACTCTGGACACACTGTGCAGGTGCAGTCTATACCGGCTTTGGACAGAAGGACGCATTCAACGTCACACTATAGGTACAGTCATGGCCGAACGCAAATGTTGGCAAAGTGCCAACAATTTTGTCTGGCCTGGCGATATGTGTCTGTGCTTCATACGTGTGGCAACCATGTGCCATATCAGTATCACACGTACCTGCTCCTGGGAATCGGTGGTACTGTTTGAGCTGATCGCCGATGCTGGGTGTTGTAGACAGCTCACATTATTGTCCTCTGCTCAGCGGGAGCAGTGGACAATGTTGAGATTTGTATTCAGAGCCTGCTGTGTACAATTAACAATAAAATAAAAAAAATCATATTACAGTCTCATTAAGGAATATGGGCGAGTGCAGTCTGATAAAAAATCAGATGGCACTCTGATCAGTTATTGTATGAGCATGCTGCAACTGTCCTTGTATCTCGGACGAGACTCGCCAATGCAAGTCAGTGGGTTCGGGAAAAAAAAAATCGCACAGCACTTGGACCATGCGAGTGTCATCCAATTTTTACACACCCATGTCCTTTTGAAAAGCCGGCAATTTACTTTAGCATACAGTAAAATCAGTGTGACCCAACAAAATAGAATAGATATAAAGATGTTAGTCGCATATAGAATTTGTACAGTGTGTGCAGCTTACTCTACTTGTATTTTATTAGTTACCAAATTATTTTCTGAAAAAACTGTCGTGGAGTTCCCTGACAATTTATAAACCAGCAAAGGGGAAAGCGGACAGCAGGGGGCAGATGTTTATAGCCTGGGAAGGGGTAATACACATGGAGCTTCCCACGATATTGATATCAGTTCACAGCTGTATACTTAGCCTTTCCTGGTTATTAAAATGGGGCCCACCTCAAAAAATGACATAAAGTCCCCCTATAATTAATAACCAGCAAAGGCTTGGCAGACAGCTGCGGGCTGATATTAATAGACTGCAAAGGAACCATTGACATTGGCCCGATTCCAAACTAAAAACATTAGCTCTCAGCCGCCACAGAAATGGAACAAATATTCTGGCACTTAGCCTCGCTCTTCCCACTTGCCCTAGTGCGGTGGAAAGTGGGGTGACGGGTGGATTGATGTCACCTTTGCATTGTCAGGTGACATCAAGCCCAGAGATTAGTAATGGAGAGGCGTCAATAAGACTCCCTCATTAGTAACCCTATAGTCAAATTGAAGTTAAAAAACACACACCAAGAATAAAGTCTTTAATTGAACGAATGACATCGACTCCTTTTAATGAATCTAAAAGAAACCATACTTGCATCATCGCCCAGTCCACTGAAGGCAATGTCTCCTGTAACAGAATTAAAATTCTGACATTAGTGAGTTGAACTGAGTTCTTTAGTTGTGAACACACAGGACCTTTCTGATGGCATTGTGAGCATAAGAACTTCCTCATGCTCTTGGTGACATCAGAGAGGTGAAGAGAATTCACCGCGAGACACTGAGCTCAGTGTCTCTGCTGGATGGCAGCCTGCCATGTAGATGTAGCAGAGCTAGACCAGTCATGGGACAAATGTATTATTATCTTCTCAGCGGACAGGTGATAAATATGTTTGTTTATTATTTTAATTCTGTTACAGGGGACATTGGCTTCAGCGGACTCGGTTATGACACGAGTATGGTTTAATTTAGGCTTGTTAAAGCAGCCTCTGTCATTCTTTCAATTAAATTACTTTATTTTCAGTGTGTTTTTACAAATACAAAGGTTTTTTTATATATACAATTTGACTATGGGGTTAATAATGGGGACATCTTATGGACACCTCTCCATTAATAAACTCTGGGCTTTATGTCATCTGACAATACAAAGGTACCATCAACCCCCCCCCAACCATCAACTTGACACCACTCTAGGGCAAGTGAGAAGAGCATGATTAAATGCCAGATTTGGCGCATCCTGTGGATGAGCCTTTTTTGGGGTGGCTGAAAACTGATGTTTTTAGACTAGGATGTGGCCAATAGACATGGCCCCTTCCCAGGCTGTTAATATCATCCCGCTGCTGTCTGCCTAGCCTTTGCTGGCTATTAATTATAGGGCGACCCTACATAATTTTTTTGGAGAGTCCCCCATTATAATGACCTTCTGACAGCAAAACGTAATGGTCACCACTCTCGGCTCATTCTTCTTGACCTATCTGCAGCTTTCGATACTGTTGACCACCATCTCCTACTCTCTAGGCTCCAGTCACTAGGCATTAAGGACACTGCTCTCTCCTGGTTCTCTTCCTATCTCTCTGACCGCTCCTTCAGTGTTTTGTTCTCTGGCTCCACTTCATCTCCTCTTCCTCTTGCTGTCGGGGTACCTCAGGGCTCAGTCCTTGGCCCCCTTCTCTTCTCTCTCTACACTGCCCCAATTGGACAGACCATCAGCAGATTTGGCTTTCAGTACCATCTTTATGCTGATGACACACAACTATACACGTCATTCCCCGACCTTACCCCCTCTGTACTACAGAACGCCAGTGACTGTCTGTCCGCAGTCTCCATTATCATGTCCACTCTCAATCTGAAACTCAACCTCTCCAAAACTGAACTTCTGCTCCCGCCGTCTACTAACCTCCCTAAATCTGACATTTCCCTCTCCGTGAGTGGCACCACAATAACACCCCGGCAGCAGGCGCTCTGTCTGGGTGTTATGTTTGACACCAATCTCTCCTTCACGTCCCATATACAATCTCTTGCCGCTTACACCTAAAGAACATCTCTAGAATCCGCCCTTTTCTCACCATGGAAACGACAAAAACCCTCACTGTAGCATTGATCCACTCCCGGCTGGATTACTGCAATGCTCTATTAATTGGCCTCCCCGTCACTCGACTATCCCCTCTCCAGTCCATACTTAATGCAGCAGCCAGGGTTGTCCATCTGGCTAACCGGTACTCGGACGAGTCCGCTCTTCGTCAGTCATTACACTGGCTGTCCATTCATTATAGGATCCAATTCAAAGTACTTGTTCTCACCCACAAAGCTCTCCATGGTGCGGCACTCCCCTACATCTCCTCCCTCATTTCTGTCTATCGGCCTAGCCGATCGCTGCACTCTGCAAACGACTTTCGACTAACCTCTGCACTAATCCATACCTCCCACTCCCGACTCCAAGACTTCTCCCGTGCTGCCCCTATCCTCTGGAATGCTCTACCCCATGAAATTAGGACTAACCACAATTTGCAAATTTGTACAGTTTTAGGCGCTCCCTCAAAACTTTTGTTCAGAGCGGCTTATCACGTTTACTAATCAAAGTCATTCTATGTGTAAGGGTGCGTGTGTAGCCCATTCACTATCTCCATCCATCCTTTACTCCCTCAAGATGGCTGGACCATCATTATAAATGCACCATTGTAAATACACCCCTGTACTCTGTATCTCCCCCACCTCATTGTAGACTGTAAGCTCTCACGAGCAGGGTCGTCTCATTTCGTCTTATTTTGCTTTAATTATTGTATTGTTAACGTTATTACTTATGACTTGTGTTTTGAAACTGTTAAACTGTAAAGCGCTGCGGAATATGTTGGCGCTATATAAAGATTATTATTATTATAATAACCAGTAAAGGCCAAGTACACAACTGAGAGCTGATATTAATAGTCTGGGAAGCTCCTTGGGTATCACCCCCTACCCAGGCTATAAACATCTGCCCCCAGCTGTCCGTTTTCCATCTACTGGTTAATAAATTGTCGAGGGACCCCACGCCAGTTTTTTCAGAAAATAATTCAGTAACTAATAAAATACATGTAGAGTAAGCCTACATCCATCAGCTTTAACTCTTCTGGTTATGAAAATTAAACCTATGCAATCTGTTTCCAGAAAAATAATCATTTAATTAAATAAATGTACAGTAAGGCTACTTTCACACATCAGGTTTTCGGCGTCAGGCGCGATTCGGCGTCGTGCCGGAACGCCGGATCCGGCAAATGTTTTGTAAAACCGGATGTGACGGATCCGGTTTTCTGCCGGATCCGTCTTGTTCTTGACAGACAAAACCGGATCCGTCTCATCCGGTTCATCCGTTTTTCTATCCGTTTTTCGACGGATTACGCCGGATCCGGTTTTTAAAATTGACCCTTGTGGCCTTCCGAACGGGATTGGCTACTGGAAAACTATATATAGCATGTTCCTACAGCCCTTCTTTGACAGGTTGTAGAGGAGAAAGTGCAGGTTGGAGAGAAGAGCAAGTTACTGGCGAAGATGGATGTTGTCATTGGAAATATTTTGAAGAATTTGGCGGATTTTATAGCGGAGGCGAATCGTTTGAGGGTGATTGTTCTGGAGAAGGAGAGAGCGAGACAGCAGCGCATCAGGCATCGTAGACGACTTTTGTGGATCCACCCCATCACAGCCAAGAGAATGACGCGTGGGGTCTATTCTACACTCTGCATGGACCTTCGACGAAACCCGGATAAATTTTTTGGATATGTTCGGATGAAAATGGAGAATTTTGATTACTTGGTGGAGCGCATTGCACACCTCATAAGAAAAGCGGACACCTATTGCCGCTTCTGTTTCACCCGCAGAGCGTCTGATGGTGACTTTAAGGTAAGCCACATTTATTGGATATGCTCGCATCAGAGCACACTTTCACTGCAATCTTGTTGGTGTTAGCTTGTATCTCCAAGTGTTATAGCTGAGTTTTGGTATGTAATGCTGTGATTTAAAACTAATTGATTGTTTTTTAATTCCCCACAGATTTCTTGCAACTGGAGAATCCCTTTCGTCACTGCATTTCCAGTACAGACTCGGGATTTCCACCATATCTGGAATAGTGAAGTACACATGCCGTGCACTGTGGGACTCCTTAGCTGAAGAGTTTTTACCAGAGCCCACAACAGAGAGGTGGATTGAAATTTCAGAAAAGTTTCTACAGATATGTCAGTTTCCCAACTGCTTGGGCGCTGTGGACGGGAAACATATCCGCATTGTAAAGCCAGCCGGATCGGGATCGGAATATTTCAATTACAAGAAATATTTTTCAATTGTCCTCATGGCCATCGCTGACGCGGAATACAAATTTATTGCTGTTGATATTGGGGCCTATGGCCGCTCCAATGACTCTCAAGTTTTCAAACTGTCTGCCATGGGGCGTAAACTGTATGGAAACACCTTCCAGTTCCCACCCCCTAGACCGCTGCCGCAAACATCTGGTCCACCTATGCCATTTGTCTGTGTAGGGGATGAAGCCTTCCAGCTGTCAGAACACCTTTTGAAACCGTACTCTAGCAGAGGATTGACAAGAACAAAACGCATTTTTAATTACCGCCTCACAAGAGCAAGAAGAATGGTTGAATGTACCTTTGGTATTCTGACAGCCAAATGGCGGGTCCTATTGACTGCGATCAACCTCAAGACAGAAACTGTGGACGAGGTGATCAAAGCTTGCGTGGTACTCCACAATTTTGTTATCTGCAAGGAACCCATTTCCATTGAGGACACCTCTGAAGAAACCACCTTGCAAGATTACCATGACATTACCACTAGAAGTTCTGTGACGGTTTCAGTAATGAGGGACAATTTTGCACTATACTTTATGTCACCTCAAGGCAGAGTACACTGGCAGGATGACAGAGTGTGAAAGATTTGTGCCCTAACCAAACTTGTGTACCTTCTGGACCAACAGTATATACCTTTGCCAACCAAAGTTGGCTATCTTGTCATGGTCTCTATTTTTAGCTTTAGGCCACAGGTGTGTACCTGGTTGTGTTTTATGCAAAGTATTTCACCTTTTAACAAAAGTTGTGTACATTGTTAGGAAATCACCAACAATAAACACAACTTTTTAGGTGAAATACTTTGCTTCAAACACAACCAGGAACACAACTGTGGCAAAAAGCTAAAATTTACCCACAGTTATATACCTAGTTTTGAATACCATTTCACCTTTTAAATACCCTGTATTTAACCTTTTTTTTTAAACATATTTCGCCGCAGAAAGAAATGACAGACAACCAGTGTAAACAATAATTTAACTTTTATTTAAAAATTTTTTTTTGTGAACTGTTTTTAAAGTTAAAAAAACTTTTTTAATAAAGGTTTCAAACCAACTGGGCATTTTTATTACAAAACACATCATAAATCTGTGTAGTGTGGGGTGGAAATACTGCTGGAGGGGCTGCGGGACACTTCGACAATGGGAGTGTTGAGAGAGGATTGGGATCGTGGTGGGGAAGGAACAGTTAGAGGTGATGGTGTGGAAAAAGCTACAGAATGGGTGGACATGTGGGAGGCAGAAGAGGTGGTGGGCGGTGGAGTGGAGGGTTGGGCAGGGACTGTAGGAGCAGATGATGTTGATGGCAAGTTGTATGGGGAAGGAGTTTGGTACGGGGGAGGTTGCTGGAAGTGGGGAGGTTGCTGGAAGTGGGGAGGTTGCTGGTACTGGGGAGGTTGCTGGTACTGGGGAGGTTGCTGGTACTGGGGAGGTTGCTGGTACTGGGGAGGTGGCTGTTGCTGGGGAGGTGGCTGTTGCTGGGGAGGTGGCTGGTATGTAATAGGAGGGGGAGGATGGAAAGTGGCTGGAGGGGGTGCAGGTGGAGGAACTACTGTGGTGGGAGGAGGAGGTTGGGAGGTAACTTGCTGGAGAGCACCGTGGCATGAATGCATTACATGCATCTGCTGGGTAGGAGATAGCGTTTCCATGCGCTCCACAACAGACCTGAAAAAGGTGTGGTTTGGCGAAGATCTTGCTTCTGAATGCATGGTTTGCAGAAGTGTCTTCATCTCCAGAATGCTGGAGTTGATCTGCTGAAAGCCTGCGGAGATTTGCTCTGACAAGACTTTTAGACAGTTCTGGAAAGATGCATTCAGATGCAAGAACTCTGGCGCATAAGTCTTTTCCTGACCCCTCTGCCGCTGCCGCCCAGTACCCGCAGGTGTACTAGAGGTGGCAGGGGCAGAAGGGTGGGGTAAAGGGAAAGCGATCTCCTCACCAGCAGCTTCATGTAATGTAGGCGGCCACGATGCTCCTGTGCTGGTGGATGGGACAGATGGGTCGAATGTGTGGGAGGCTGGGAAGGTGCAGATGTACCGCGGCGGTCGAAGTGTCCCTCGGTGCCGGTCTCCTCAGGGATCGCCTCAGAAGGGTCCAATCGTGCAGGCTCCCGAGTGCTGCTCACCGTGCTGTGGAATAAAGAGAAAAAAAAACTATTAAAATAGTGACATGGTATGGCCCTGGCTGAAAAAAAGTTACATCTAACATTTTTTTTCACATGTGGTGTGTAATATTTACCTTCTAGTGACCATTGTTTCCCGGAGGAACGACAGGGCTTGTGCGTACTTGTACTTGCTCCTGAGTCCTCCAGATCCACTCGGGGCCCGCATCTCTTTATTGAACTCCTTCTTGAAACGATCCCTCACAGACCGCCACCGCTTCACAATTCTGTCCCCTGAAATGAGAAAGGAGTGGTTAGTATACAACATCAGTGTTTCCCAAACTCCAGTCCTCATGGTCCCCAGGGGTCATGTTTTCAGGATTTCCATAGTAAATAGAAATCCTGAACACATGATCCGTGGGGACCACGAGGACTGTTGTTCGGGAAACACTGGTTTACATCAAGCAACCGGTACTGTATATACTTACGCTCTTTAATCTGGGCCCGAGCATCGAGGTCCTCCCAGCGGTCCACAAGGAGCGAACAGATTTCCTCCCAGAGTTGCCGGGTAACGATCAGGTCAGCGTGGCGGCGGTCAGCCATATTCCAGAGCGGCTCCCTTTCTCTGATGAGATCGATGAGGTGGTCCATATCAATCCCTCCATCCTCACCGTCAGAGTCGGGAGCACGCTGTGAAGGCTGTTAAAGAAAAAGACAAAAATAACATAATTAGCCTCCACAAAAGAAATGAAATAAAAAGTGCAAAAAAACAAAGCAAAAATATTTATACTTACACGCTGGTGACCGCCGCGTTGCTGTCGCCGACGACCCTGGGAGGCACTGCGAGGACCTCTTGGCCGAGCACCAGATTGGGAAGACTAGAGAAGAAAACACAAAATGTTATGTCTTTGGATGTAGGCATTTGTTTGCTGTGTGTGGTCTGCAGAACATTGTTTTCTATGTGTTGTGTGTAGTGTGATGTTGTGTTTCTGCGTTTGATGACAAAAACTTACCAATTGTGAGCCCACTCCAGGTGTCTTCTGTCTTCTGGGAGCTCCTCTTCATCTTGTGATTCCTGTTTTGAAATAAAAGGCAATGAATAGACATATATTACAGAGATGATGGATTTTGGAAATAAAAACTTACCGTCAAACGCTGACGATGCGAGGGAGGGCTCCCAGAAGAAGATGTGCTGTCTTCCAGCTGGCCACACTCCATGGCTGTGGGTGGTGTTCCTGCTGCTGCCATTGCTGCTGCTGCTGCTGCTGCATCTCTTGGGTGGCTGTTGAATAAAGAGAAACAAAGGGCCAATGAATATCTTGATATTCCATGGCCCTAGTTTGGAGGAATGGGGGATTTGATAATTACCGTCTCTCATCTGCTGCTGGACTCACCTCCTCAGCATGTTCCATTTGCTGCTCCATTTGGCGGCGTGGTGGTGGTGGTGCTGATGGTGCTGCTGCAGATGTCTCCTGCCTTCTCCTGCTCCTGGTTCTTGGCTTGGGTGGCATGTTGGGTGTGGCTGAGGGTCCCACTGTCTTGCTTTTATATATGTCTTGTGGGCAGAGCTACTCAGCATGCTCAGACCAAAAATGCCGGATCCGGCGCATTGCAGCGCTCATAGGCTTTCATTGTGTGAAAAAGCCGGACGCGCCGGATCCGGCGTGTCCGGCTTTTTCGCCGGAGACAAAAAACGTTACAGTAGCCGTTTTTTCCAGACGCTGGATTGAGACACAAAGCCGGATCCGGCGAAAACCGGATGAAACGCATGGCCATCCGGCGCGATCCGGCGCAAATGGAAGTCAATGGTGGGGAAACCGGATCCGGCATTGCATTTCGCCGGATCCGGTTTTTGTCAAAAGCGCCGGATCACGCCTGACGGCGAAAACCTGATGTGTGAAAGAGGCCTGTGTGTGTATTCAAGTAGTTTTCCAAGGAAATATATATGTAAGTGACACAGAATTACTGTCAAAGTTCATGTTAAAATCGTATTGCAATCGAATAGCAATTACATGGCATTCGGAAGTCAATCGGATGCTGAGTGTGAAAAGTCAGATTGTACGCGCATGAAAATCGTATGGCACGTTCATGACATTTGTCCTACTTTTCTGGACCAAAATTGGAACTTTTTTTCACAGCAATGGGTACAAGCCCTTAACACCTAATCCTCTGAAGCCACTGTCACCTGTAAGTAAGCAAACAAAAATAAAAGACAATATCTCTCACCTGTGCAAAGTTGAAAAAATTGAGTTACCAAAGCCATAATCCATCTGTGTGACATTTGCTCATAATAATAATATTCATTTTTATTTATATAGCGCCAACATATTCCAGAGTGCTTTCCAATTCAACAGTCATAACAAAGTTAACGATAATACAGTAATTTAATGTAAAGATATTGACGACCCTGCCCATAAGAGCTTACAATCTACAAGGTGGTGGGAGTGACACAAAGTACGGGGGCTCATTTACAATGATGGTCCAACTATCTTGAGAAATTAAGGGTGGATAAAGGTTGGATGAGCTAGTCACCAGCCATTTTTTGTATTGCTTTTGGGTGGGATGGAGTTTGATGGAGGGTTATGAGACAACCACTCCCACTGAAGACCAGGGAAAAATGACTCCCTGCAGCGAGAGCGGGCCTATGAACTGTGATGACCTCAGTGAGATCATCGCATTTCACCTTGAGAAATGGGGGTGCAATGAGTCATTCTCCCCAGCTTTTCAACGTAAGTGTTCGCCTCAGGTCACTGCTTATGCTGATGACCAAATATCGCACAGCTGGATTACGGCGTGGGACACTTTGGATTATTTCAACTTTGGACAGGTGAGGGATATCAGCGCGAACAGTACCACTGATTCCCAAGCGCCAGTACGTGTCACATTGATGTCATACATGTGTCATTTGTGTGCACATGTGCGAGATGTTTTGTGTCCCGTTCTGCTGCTAAAAAACAGTCATGTCAGCGTGCCTTGCCCACAGACACACGGTCCGTGGAAACACACTGACATGTGCACAGATCCATTCACTTGAATGGTTCTATGTGTTTAAGTGTCTCTGGTACGTATGAAAACTGTCACCACGCGTACCTTACACTGACATGTAAAGAAGGGCTTAAGGGGGTGCTCTCATTTCCAAGATCCTATCCCAAAATATAGTAGGTGTAGTAGTAATAATAATAATAGCAAGTACCTCCAATTAGAAATGTGGTATAGTTTTCCTGATTCTCTGTCGCTTACCCCATGTCCAGAGCATTGCAGTAGCTTAGGTATCCATGGTTATGACCACTGGCATCTAACAGTCACTATATGAGTGGTTGTAACCATGGATACCTAAGCTAATGCAATGCTCTGCACATGGGGTGAGCAACATAGTGAATCAGAAAAACTATACTACATATTTCTTAATATTATTATTAAACCTACTACTACTAGTTGATCAGAGATGGGAATACCCCTCTAAAAATCTTACATGTTTTTAAGGCCTATATTTTTATCCGTTGCTATAATTCAGTGATCGCGAACCTTTCTGAGACCGAGTGCCCAAACTGCAACCTAAAATACAATTATTTATGACGGAGTGCCAAATGCTCCATCATGATTACTTTCATGTAGAAATATGCCCCATCATGATCCCCTTCATGCAGAAATATGCCCCATCCTGATCCCCTTCATGCAGAAATATGCCCCATCCTGATCCCCTTCATGCAGAAATATGCCCCATCCTGATCCCCTTCATGTAGAAATGCCCATCATGATCCCCTTCATGCAGAAACATGCCCCATCCTGATCCCCTTCATGTAGAAATATGCCCCATCATGATCCCCTTCATGTAGAAATATGCCCCATCCTGATCCCCTTCATGTAGAAATGCCCCATCATGATCCCTTTCATGCAGAAATATGCCCCATCCTGATCCCCTTCATGTAGAAATGCCCCATCATGATCCCCTTCATGCAGAAATATGCCCCATCATTGTCCCCTTTTAGTAATGTGTCCCATCATGATCTCCTTCATGTAGAAATGCTCCATCATGGTCCCATTCATGTAGAAATTGCCCATTCCACCACCTCCATCACTTCCTCCTCCCCATCACCCATCATTGCCCTCTCATCCACCACCATCACTCCCTTCATTGGCCCTCTCCCCATCATTGACACACACACCATAGCTTCACTGGCACAGCGGCCACACTCGCCTCTCTGCGCGCCGGCAGCTTCCTTCCTCTCACTGGCACAGTTGCCGTGGAGCTGAATGATGTCATCCAGCCATGGCCGCACCGCTCAGTGTGTGAGGCAGGAAGCTGCAGCTCCGGAACAAGGATGTGACTATGCCGTGTGCAAGCTGACAGGGCTCTGCATGCCCTCTCTGGCACGCGTGCCATAGGTTCGCCATCGCTGCTATAGATTGTAATGTAATAAAGCTTATTTTTAGTCCTCCCTTTATTGCTTCAAACTTTTCTGTGTTTATGTATTATGTTTGTCGATTGTACATTAGGCTAACATGCCATATTTAAAATGCAAAAAACACCTGACGCGTTTCTGGTGCACAAAGGCACCCTTAGTCATAGGTAAATAAAAACAAGAGGCATAGAAAAATATATACAGGTTACAAACCAATCACAAAGCTTGCAATTAATGACAAAAAGTGGCAACACATGAAAGGAAGAGTGAGGGGTTCCTTGCCACGATACAGATCACTCCAGGATTGAAGTTCCCAAGAAAAGAAAAATAATTTTATAGTGATCCTCATTAAATTTATTTTGTCTATATTTATTTTGTTATAGTAGGGAAGCATAGGATTTATCTCATACTTCCTAATGTCATTTATATGTTCATCAAGCATTCTTTAGCTGTAATAATTTTAATGATTTTCATGTTCATTACCTTTGAGTACCGCTGCACAGAATGATGTCTTTATGTGGTTATCAACTGTTACCACGGCTGGTCAGGAGACACCTCTCCAGGCGTGGACCCTCTGGACCGTGGCACCGAGGGGCCCCGGGCGAGCTGCCAGGTGGAGCCGACCCCTATACAGGGATCGTTAGGAGCAGGCCCAGGGGTTTGGGTACCACGATAGCCGGTACCGAGAGGGGCGGCTCAGGACGGACTGAAGTAGGAGTGCGGGACTGAATCGTAGACAGCAGATCGGGATCACTGGAGACGGGACCGGAGTAGAACTGCAGGATTGGAGCATAGACAACAGGACGGAGCAGGAACACGGGAGGCAGGACTGAAGTAGAACTGTAGGACTGGAGTGTGGATAGCAGGATGGAGCAGGAACACCAGAGGCAGGACTGGAGTAGGACTGAAGGACTGGAGTGTGGATAGCAGGACCTACAGAGCACCGGACTGTGAGGCTACTGCAGGGACCACGGAAGGCAGGACTGCGAGGCTATTGCAGGAATCACTGAAGACAGGACTGAGAGCACACGAGGAAGCAGGGCCCAGTGTGCTAGCAAGCACAACGATCAGGCGCTTCCCTCAGGGGGGAACAGCCTGATATGGCCTTGTCAGGTCTGCCATTGGTCCGTAGGTGCTTCCGGGTCAGGGCATTGCGGGAGCACAAGTAACAGGAGGGAGGCGCGGCCTATGGCACATGCGCATTGCATGCAGAGACCCCGTCGGCCGCGAGCCTGTCAGAAGGGACCGCTGTGGCTGCGGCGTGGGAGCGGAGGCCGGGTGAGTATGCGGAGGCGGCGTGACATCAACTACTTTCAGTAGAGGTAACTTCGGAATGTTTTTTTACAGTATTTAACTATGGCTATATCTATATTATCTTTATTGGTTATATTTATTTATATTATTACCAGGGATTATGTATTTCTATATTCATACATTTATTAATTATTTTTTAGTCTTAGTATTTTTTAGTATGACTTTCATTATATTCATTTATTGATTTTGAAGGGAATTATGCATTGTTCTTTCATATGCTGCTTAATTTCCAACGGCTTGAATTCCATGAAAAGTTCCACCATTGATTGCTATGTGGCTATAACTTGCTTTTTATGTGCAAAACACTCCATCTGATTGTCACTAGTTCTATGTATTGTTGTTAGGCACTCATTCACACCTCTTGCATGGAACCACTTATCCTGCGTATCTATAAATTATTTTTCATGTGCAAAAAAAATTCCTTCTGATTGTGACTAATTTTATATATTGTTCGTAGGCACTCATTCACACCCTCCACATGGAATCATTTATTTCTGCGCTGAAAAGCCATTTTCCAGTGGAGATCATTTTGGAGTAATTTAATTAATTAGATTATTATTATTATTTAATTAAAAACACATGAGACGTGCACAAAATTGAACAGGTCAATAAAAAACTGTTCACACCACCCAAAGACTAAGACACAGAAAAAGCACACAGTATAACAAACGTGCATGATACTCTGTTGTAATATATATGTAACAGTAAGCAGCAAAGTGCTAGTAAAAGATAACAAACACAGGGTATTTAGTTGATACGTTTTTTGCAAAAAATGTATACTAAGCCACTCCACCACGTCACGGTATACCCTTCTCGGAGCCATCCTATCTAATATATTTAAAACCTGATCATGTGAACAATGCCTACATGAGCAGGGTTAAGAAAGGCACTGCACGGTATGTGCAGGCTAGGCAAAATGGCTTTTTATGCACGTCCCACAAGAGAGAGGTGTGTTTTTAATTCATTGATTTCATGCTTTTGCAAGCTTTGGGAGACCCCCACCTCTCTCTTGTGGGGCGTGCATAAAAAGCCCTTTTTCCTAGCCTGCTCCAGAAGCAGTGTGGAAGACTGGTGGAAAGCAGCCAAGACACACGAAAGCTGTTTTTAAAAATTATGGTTATTCCACAAAATATTGATTTCTGAACTCTTCCTGAGTTAAAACATTAGTATTGTTGTTTCTAAATTATCATGAACGTGAACGTGTTTTCTTAACATTATTTGAGGTTTGAAAGTTATTATTTATTTTTTTATTTTTTATTTTGACTATTTCTCCTTTTCAGAAAAAAAATACAAAATGTATTGCTTGGAAAATTGGAGACATGTTGTCAGAAGTTTGTAGACTAAAAGAACAATTTACATTTACTCAAAAATATACCTACAAAGAGAAAAATCAGACAAACTGAACATTTGGAAGTGGTCTCTTAATTTTTGCCACAGCCGTATATAGAAATTATAAAAATATAAGGCATTGATATTGAAAAATAATAAAATCCATTTTATTCTTGGCAGATGACTGTGGCGTCAAACCAGATACCTATGAAAAGCATGCCATTATTCCAGCTATACCTCCAGCCCTTCAGAGCAAAAATCAGTCATCGGAGCCTTTTCAATCAGTCACCTATTTGGATTCATCACAGACTGTAAAGCAAAATGAAAGCCGCAAAAGTGATGCTGAACATCAAATAATTCCCACAGAGAAGAAACCATTTACCTGTTCAGAATGTGGGAAATATTTTAAACATAAATCTAAATTGCTTACACATGAGAGAATTCACACAGGAGAAAAGAATTTTTCATGTTCAGAATGTGGGAAATGTTATATCCAGAGATCAGATCTTCTTAAACATCAAAGAATTCACACAGGAGAGAAGCCATATTCATGTCCAGAATGTGGGAAATGTTATATCCAGAGATCAGATCTTCTTAAACATCAAAGAATCCACACAGGAGAGAAGCCATATTCATGTCCAGAATGTGGGAAATGTTTTATCCAGAGATCAGATCTTCTTAAACATCAAAGAATCCACACAGGAGAAAAGCCATATTCATGTCCAGAATGTGGCAAATGTTTTATCCAGAGATCAGATCTTCTTAAACATCAAAGAATCCACACAGAAGAAAAGCCATATTCATGTCCAGAATGTGGCAAATGTTTCAACCAGAAAGCATATTTCCTTAGGCATCAGCGAATTCACACAGGGGAGAAGCTATTTTCATGTTCAGAATGTGGGAAATGTTTTAACCAGAAATCACATTTGTATGTACATCAGAGAAATCACACAGGGGTGAAGCCACATTTATGTCAAGAATGCGGAAAATGTTTTAACTACAATTCAGAGCTTCTTAAACATCAGAGAATTCACACAGGAGAGAAGCCATATTCATGTCCAGAATGTGGGAAATGTTTTATTCAGAAACCATATCTTCTTAAACATCAAAGAATTCACACAGGAGAGAAACCATATTCATGTCCAGAATGTGGGAAATGTTTTATCCAGAAACCAGATCTTCTTAAGCATCAAAGAATCCACACAGGAGAGAAGCCATATTCATGTCCAGAATGTGGGAAAGGTTTTATCCAGGTACAAGATCTTATTGTACATCGAAGAATTCACACAGGAGAGAAGCCGTATTCATGTCCAGAATGTGGGAAATGTTATAGTTCGAGTTCAAAACTTGTTGCACATCAGAGAACTCATACAAGGTAGAATCTATTTTTTGTGTTCAGAATGTGGGAAATGTTATTCCTGGGAATCATATCTTCTTCATCATCTAAAAACTCATGTAGAGTATGAAGCAAAAAAATAAGTAGTGATGAATGAGCATACTCGGTAATGCTCGGTACTCGCCCGAGCATCGCTCTACTCGCAGTACTCAGCGAGCGCCGAGCATTTTCGAGATTATTCTTCAGGAGCTCGGGTCTCCGCCCTGCGTGTTTGGCACTCTTTAAAGCGCCAATCAACATGCAGGGATTGTCTGCCATGTACTGTAATGCCGCAGCCATCTTGGTTGTGGTATTACAATGATTGGCTGGCCGCACTGCGTTATCAGGTCTATATCAGACCTTGCGCCACCCTGCTCATCCCAGTCAGCTTCAAAATCACCAGTGTAGAGAGACTTGCTGCAGTGATAGGGACTGAAGAGGTGGGGTATTCAGTTACTGTGGGTACACCGTTGTTGAATCCACAAATCCAGCTAAACAAACATTCCTTCTAAGGACTAATTAAGGCGGGGTATATAGATATTTAGTGATAGGCAGGTAGTGTATGTGGCTATATATATATATATATATATATAATCAGTTCTAGGCAGCAGGCAGTGTATCCCCGGGTCTATAGATATTAGTGCTAGACAGGCAGGCATTGTATGTGGCATACTTTATTGCATACGGCAAGAGGGTCCATTCCTGTCTACTGCTGCTGCCTATTACACATATTGACCGTATAGACATAGCGCCAGGTATCAGTGGACAGGAATAATTTTTTTGGCATCTTAATCCTGATTATTTTATTCAAAAGCAATCCAGAGCACACTTTTTTTTCCCTGCATTTGGTTGTTAACACTGCAGAATACAGCCAGATCCTTTTCATAGTACAGCATAAAAATTCAGCTATTTTAAATGGGTTTGCCTGTCCCAGCGATTACATTTGAGGGCGCAGAAAATTCTGCCATTTTTGTGGTACTGTAAAAATTTTTTGGAGTGTCTTACACCATTTTGCTGCCAAAAAAATATTTAGCTACAGTGCAGATATTTTCCGCCACACGGATCGCATATCATCGGTTTAAAATTTTGCCATTTTAGGCCTCCATAGAATTGTTTTTGTTGTGTCTTAGTCTACAGTTTTACTGGCCAAAAAAATACAGTCCAGATATTTGAAAATATCTGTGGGCTACAAATTGTGGCATTTCAGGCCTACATTGAACTTTTTTTGCTGTGTGCTACCCTAGTTAGTGACACTATTTTGCTGTTAAAAAAAAATACAGGCCACATTTTACAGTGTGGCATCCCCGTCACACACCTAATCTATCTGAGGGCTACAAATTGTGGCATTTGAGGCCTCCATTCCAATTTTTTTCCTGTGTCTTAGCCTAGTTATTGACACCAGTTTGCTGAAAGAAAAAAATTGTTACCTACAGGCCAGATATTTTAAACTGGTTTTCCCGCACACGGATCACACATAAGTTTGCTCCAAATTCAGCCATTTGTAGTGAACGTGGAAAATACTGTCCTTTTAAAATGGTCAAGATGCATGGCAAGGGACGGGGAAGTGGACGTACTGGTGCATGCAGAGGCCGAGAGCAAGCTGAAATTGTGCCACAACAAGCACCCACATCTTCTCTCCCGACCTTGTCCAAAGTACTAGGGGACCACAGAACACCATTATTGAAACCAGAGCAGTATCAAAAGGTTGTTGATTGGATAGTTTTCCCAGACACTCCCATTGCACTGGCACTGAGGCGTGGGGGTACTCTCACAAGGAATGCAAAGTTTTGGAAGGTGCTGAGGGAGTACCTTTCTGACTGTACCAACTTCCTCTGTGATTCCTTTGTGCCTTTTCATTATTAGGTATCCAAGCTGGACACGTAGCATGAACTGGCTCTCTACGCCTTGGAGGTCCTGGCCTACCCTGCCGCTAGCGTTTTGTCAGAGTGGGTTTTTAGTGCCGCTGGTGGAATTATAACTGATAAGCGCATCCACCTGTCAACTGAAAATGCTGACAGGCTGACTCATAAAAATGAAAAAGGGCTGGATTTGGCCAGACTTCTCTACACCACGGAATGATAACCGTGAAACATAACCTCAAATCCGAAGGGGTGTTTTTAGTGTCAGCAGAGTTTACCTATCCTTTCTTGTGGCCCCCCTCACAATGATTAGTCAAAATAATTATCAATTTAAAAAAAATTATAGGTTTGTACAGGAAGATCAAATAGATAGTTGTATGGCACTACGCCCTGCCTACACTCGAGATTTTTTTTTTTTTATTACCAGCATTGAATACAAATTTGTAAATGCAGATGAAGTTGATAGAAAACCACAATCTGTGTCCTCTCAGCATTCCTCTGTACACATCTCAGTTTTTAGATCACTATTAGCATGATCTACTTCCCTTCAGTATTTCTCTGTATTCAGATCACAGATATCACAACATGCTTTAGCCGCAGGCAATAGGTATTGCCTACGATTATAGGGTTCTGAATGACATTTTCACCATGTGAAACATTAATTAGGCATAGAATTTTTTTTTTGTGTAGAACAGTCGGTGGGCACTTAGTAATTCCCTCCCCTCCATTTACTGGAATATGCAGGTCTTCATATCCATTTGGAGGAATCCAGATATTAAAACTACAAAACGACAAAGATTATCTTTTAAGCAGAAACACATTATTGAAGACCTTTAAACAAGTTATTCAACATTTAGCCTCAATTGACATAATAGTAGAACCATAATCGTGCTGGATCAGAATACTAGAGCAAGAGTAAAACGGAAATTCTTTAGTCAATAATGCAACTGCCTCACAACGAAGGTGAAGTGTACTACAATGTTGGTAACAGGATTGATTGTCCAATGTCTAATGCCAGACTCCTTCAACTATCTGCTGGTGATCAGTGCTAGACAAAACACAAGAAGCAAAATTAAGTTGTTTTTTTTTAAGGAGTCTCTGGGCCCATATGTGATTTGGGAATCTCTCTTATTACAGTCTCCAATTTGTGTTTGTCTCATCAGAGCTTAATCTTAAATGCAGTTGGTTGGATGACTGCTGATGACCCTGAGGATTTAAAAAGTGCTTTTAAGATGGTATCAGGATCAACTTCAGCTGGAGGATTTGAATCAACACTGGAGGAGGAGATTGTGTTTCTTCCAGATTCACCTTCCTTATTTGATGGGGTGTCACTTAATCTTTGAAGGATGGGCTGGTCTGATGTTATCAAACTACCATTCAAATAAAGATTGCATTTCATTGGTTGTCCATCTAGGCATCTGTTGTATTTTTGTAGACACCAACTGCATCTTCCTATATTATAAACAACCTCTGCAACACCGTAACTCAACAAGCGGGTGAGCTTCAAGGCACTGTATACACATAAAAGCTACACAATATATTCCTCTGTGACTCTCGGATGCAAATTATTAACGGTCATTTTTTAGTCGGCCCTACTGAAGAACTGTCCTCCTTTTGACAAGTGTCCTTGACACATTGGTTAGAGTCTTTGTGTGCAATAAAGGTGGCAAAGATTCATGCTGAGTAGACATGGGAGCTCTGTATGCATCATACCACTCTTGTAAGAGGTAAAGTCTGCCCAAGAGAAAATGAATTTCCAGACATTCCAGCCTTTTTTGCTCAGTGTGGGCAGCTGTGATTTTCATGATCTTGGTGGGGATGTGGGAAAGTTCCGAGTCGTCATCAATACCCTCATCGTCCATATCTTGCAAAGAGGATATCTGTGGTTTCCCTGGTTCGTGGTTAAGAATGTTTCTTCGCATTCTTTAAACATTGTTCATTACACCTGAAGAAATAGTTTTCGGCAGTGAAATTTTGATGATCTTGGTAATATTTATGGGTGAAGAATAGGTTAAGAACCTTGTGACATGGGTGAGTTGATAGTTACGGCAGGTGCACTTCTATTTAAACTTAGTTTTTCACAAGCATCCATCAGTTTCAGGGGCGTAAGTACCACGGTCGCAGTGGTCGCAGCTGCGAAGGGGCCCATAGTGCGTAGGGACCCTATCTCAAGCTGTATAGTGGGCGTGTCAGCCTCTGGGAGCTGCAGCTGCTCATTGGCTGTGCAGCTCTGTGCAATTGGCCTGACGCGATGGCTGTTCTGTGCGCACAGGACCTGTGATGAGATCACAGGAGGGGAGGAGTCAGGGGTCACATGATCAGGAGCCTCTGTGTATGCAGTACTCTGCTGTGCTGGTTATCTTGGTGCTGGATGAGGGTAGCTTTATGTGTGGGGTCAGGAGGGGTTTACAGGGTGGATGTAGCAGAGCTGTGTGTGTACAAGGTGTATGGAGCGCAGCCGTGTGTGTACGGAGAGGAGCCACATCTGTACGGAGAGGAGCCGTGTGTGTACGGAGTGGAGCCGCATGTTTATGAGGTTTACGGAGCGGAGCAGTGTGTGTACAATGTGTACGGAGTGGAGCCGCGTGTGTACGAAGCGGAGCCGCGTGTGCACGGAGTGGAGCCGCGTGTGCACGGAGTGGAGCCGCGTGTGCACGAGGTGTACGGAGCGGAGATGTGCGAGGTGGACTGAGAGGAGCCGCGTGTGTATGATGTACAAGGTGGACGGAGAGGATGTGCGTGTACGAGGTGTGCGGAGCGGAGCTGCGCGTGTACGAGGTGTGCGGAGCGGAGATGTGCGTGTATTTTGGCATGGGGGCCCATTTGAAAGTGCACCGGGGTCCATAACTTTGTAGTTACGCCACTGATCAGTTTGGTCGGTTGTCCTCCAACACTGATCTGCTTATTGGAGTGCGTGTAACTTTGGTGCAGGGCAGGCCTTGCATTCAATGCATAAGCAAACAGTATGGGAGTACCAAATGAATAATGTGAACTTGGTTTTCTTATGGCCATCCAGTACGTGGGTTCAAAGGCTTATTGGGGTGCATGTAACTTTGGGGCAGGGCAGACCTTGCATTCAATGCATAAGCAAACAGTATGGAAGTACTAAATGAATATTGGGAACTTTGGTTGCATGTGGTCATCCATAACGTCTGTTCAATGGGTTGTTGGGGTGCATTCAAATTTTTGGCAGCCCAGCCACTCATTGCATATGCAATAACAGTATAAGGGACCCACTGTTTAATAATGAAAATAACAAAGCATAGCTGGCTGATGGCTCTTTAAGAAAATTGAGGGCCAACTGCTGGCCCTACAAAAATAGACTTTGTGACTTTCACTATCCCTCCTTCATAAATGAAACGGGATGTGTCATGCACCACATGGCCAAATAAGGTCGTAAAATGTTAAAATGATATTTCACAGTGAATGCATTTGTCTTGGATGAAAGCAATGGATAAGTTGAAAAACGCATCAAAAATACTACATGTGAACATAGCCCAAGTGGTGGAGGAACATTTTTGTTTTGGGTTATTTATTTTGTCTTATATACAAATCATTACCCTGGAAAGGATGTTTCTTAACAAATGTAAGGATCTGAACTGTGTACTTGTTTTGCCCTTACTTCTGCTGTTCTTTTCCCTTATCTAAGATAGTTAGTGGCTTCATGGGGGCCATCTTGTTTCCGGTTTGCCTGGTCTTACCCTTAGTTCTGGCGGACTTTGCCCTTACCTAAGATGGAGTTAGTGGCTTCATGGGGGCCATCTTGTTTCCTGTCTGATATGCCTTGTTTCCTGTCTGCTGCATAGATAAAGGGACGCTGCACACTATACCTTGCTTGTGTATCTCGTACTTCACCTGTTGCCAAGCTAGGACTTGCATCTCGTCTGTTCCTTCTGTTCATCGGGTTACCCCCCTGTCTGCTACCAGACTGCCTTTCATCCAAAGGACTCTACTCTCCCGGATTTGGTCTACACCCACCTCTGCAGCAGCCTCCTCTCTGCTAGGAGCCCAGTCCAGGCCCTGGGCCTCTGGATCCTGTATTCCCGGGCTTGAACTTTCATCTGTGGTCTGTACTGACAACACCCTTGTATTAATGCAGGTGGAGTATCTGCTGCATTGATTCTTGAGCCTCTGTTTACGTTTCCCTTGTTAACTAAAGCCTGTCTGCATACAATATACTTTATTAAGTCTTGATATACCGTGTTGTTGCCTTCATTCTGATCCACGTCACCGGTCTCC
Organism: Dendrobates tinctorius; assembly: GCF_039654945.1. Classification (NCBI taxonomy): domain Eukaryota; kingdom Metazoa; phylum Chordata; class Amphibia; order Anura; family Dendrobatidae; genus Dendrobates; species Dendrobates tinctorius. Next base: position 18,031,165 of record NW_027361731.1, on the reverse strand, counting down.
ATAGAACATCAGAACAACATTTGACAACATATTTCCCAGGAAAATCCATTTTGGTTTCGTTTTTGTATGTTTTATTGTGCGCCTGTAAAAGTGGCATAAGACTCTGACAACATTGTTCACAGCTGTGACCTGGGAGTCAGAAATGTTTCCAGGGGTATTCCCCATGATGTTCTCATGTCATTTGAGCACTGTTCCCATCAATTTCAGATGTTTTTAGACCCTAAAAGGACCCCGGGGGGGGGTCATGGCAAAAATGCTCGGTTTTCCCATAGGCTTACATTGGGCTCATTGCTCAGGTCGAGAATCCGAGCATTCCAATTTGCTCGACCCGAGCAATGAGCACTCGAGCATTTTAGTGCTCGCTCATCACTAGTGTTAAACCATCAGCGCCCCCCCCCCCCATATTAGGATGGGAAATACTGGACATATGCAGGGGAAGAGTCTTGAGGAGATCATTTGCATATTCACAGTGCCTTCTGGGATAAGTGAAGAGTCTCCGCGAGCTCAACGATCACTGGGTTTTGGCCGTTGCAGCTGAAAAGAGGAAATCGGAAAACCAGGGGAAGAGTCTTGAGGAGATCATTTGCATATTCACAGTGCCTTCTGGGATAAGTGAAGAGTCTCCGCGAGCTCAACGATCACTGGGTTTTGGCAGTTGCAGCTGAAAAGAGGAAATCGGAAAAACCGCGCGAATTTTGGCTCATCTTTCATCGTTTTTAAGAAATCTCAAGATGGAAGAGGCCAGGAGCCATTTGGTGAGCTGCATTTCTTGCTACATGTTCACAGATTTACCAGTGGAAAAGCCAAACTTCACATGCCACAAATGCAAGCTTGTGACCCTGTTGGAGGAAAAGTTGCAAAATCTCGAAGAGAGGTTAGCTACGTTGAAGATCATTAAGGAAGGTGAAGAGTTCTTGGACAGAGCAGAATTATCTCTTCATGTTACAGAAAGAGAAGAAATTCGAAGTGCACCTGAAGAAACAGAGGAATGGAGACAAGTGACCCAGAGAAGCAGGAGGATCAGGAGGCAGTCAGCACCCATACTGCTCAGAAACCAGTACCAGGCTCTCACGCAGGAAAACGAAGAAATACATCAGGATAAGACTTTGCCAACAAACAGCAACCTTGTACGCCTTCAGAGTCCTCCTGGATGGAGAAAGAAAAATGTTGTGAAGAAGAAACGGAGAGTGGTGGTCATGGGGGATTCCCTGTTGAGAGGAACAGAGGCCGCTATCTGCAGACCGGATATAACTTCAAGAGAAATGTGCTGTCTTCCAGGTGCAAAAATTAAAGATGTGTCTGACAGGATATCAGGACTCTTCAGACCTACAGATGACTACCCATTCCTGCTACTACATGTGGGGACAAATGACACCGCAAGAAACGACCTGGAAACCATCTGCAGAGACTTTGAAGACTTAGGCAAGAAAGTGAAAGAACTGGGAGCGCAGGTGGTCTTCTCTTCCATCCTCCCAGTGGATGGCCATGGAACAAGGAGGTGGAATAAGATTCTGCAGGTGAACAACTGGCTACGTCGATGGTGCCGTCAGCAACGATTTGGATTTCTGGATCACGGAGTGAACTACTTATACGATGGACTACTTGCTAGAGATGGGGTGCACCTTACGAAGACTGGAAAGCAGGTATTTGGAAGTCGCCTTGCTACACTTGTAAGGAGAGCTTTAAACTAGAACAACATGGGAAGGGAAGCAAAAGACCAGAAAAAGCCATACACCTGACAAATGCTATTGAGAACTCTGCTATTAGAAGTGGAAAGGAAGAACAAAGACGAAAGAATCTAATTAATAAAAATATTGGAGAAAGAGAAACCAATCACAAACTAAAATGTTTCTATACTAATGCACAAAGCATGGGCAACAAACAAGGAGAATTGGAACTACTAACACAGGAAAAGAAATATGATGTCATTGGAATCACTGAAACTTGGTGGGACAATACACATGACTGGAATACAAGACTAGAAGGATACAACTTATTTGCAAGAAACAGACTTGATAAACGAGGAGGGGGTGTCGCATTGTATGTTAGAAATGCGTATATCTGCACAGAGATTGAAGCTTCAGAGACTGGGAGTTCTGTGGAAACTGTTTGGGTAAGAATACAAGGACAGAACAATGGAAAGGACACCATTGTAGGCATTTACTACAGGCCGCCTGTGCAAGCTGTAGATATGGATGAACTCTTTATGCATCAAATGGCCAAGTTCTCCAAAAAATATGACATAGTTGTCATGGGAGATTTCAACTATCCAGACATTTGTTGGGAATCTCTCTCAGGCAAAACTAACAGGTCAAGGAAATTCTTATCCTCTCTTGCTGACAACTTTATCTTCCAAAAGGTAAAGGAGAAAACAAGGGGAACTGCTACCTTGGATCTAATCCTTATAAACAGGGAGGAAATGGTTGAGGAGGTAAAAGTGGCTGGGACCCTAGGAGGTAGCGACCATGCTATTTTAGAATTTTGGATAACTAGAGGCGGAAGACCTGTGAAGACTCAGACGTCAAGGTTAGATTTCAGAAAGGCAGATTTTAAGGGATTCAGAAAGAGAATTGGAGGGATCCAATGGCTGGATATCCTTAAAGACAAAAATGTCCAGGAAGGATGGGAAATCTTGAAAAATGAAATTCTCAAAGCACAGTTGTTAACAATTCCGAAAAGAGGGAAGAATAGGAAGCATTTAAGGAAACCAGGATGGATGAACACAGAACTTAAGCACATGCTAAAAAGGAAGAAAAAAATGTTTATAAAATGGAAAGAGGGAGGCATATCTAAAGAAGAATATAATGCTGTCTGCAGAACCTGCAGGGCACAAATCAGATTATCTAAAGCTGAAAATGAATTGAGACTTGCAAGAGATGTCAAAAGCAATAATAAAGGATTTTGGGGATATGTCAAAAGTAAAAGAAAAGTCAAAGATGCTATAGGATTTTTACAGGATGAAAATGATGAAATGGTAAGACAGGATGTTGAGAAGGCTGAACTTTTAAATTCCTATTTTGCATCTGTTTTCTCTCAGAAAGGAAATGTAACATCAACTGTTATTCACTGTCCTATTAAGGGAATAGAAGAATCCAGGATATTTATAAACAGAAAGATAGTGAGGAAACACTTAGCTAACCTAAATGAATTCAAGTCTCCAGGTCCAGATGAATTACACCCCAGAGTACTGAAGGAGATAGCAGAAGAAATTTTTGAACCCCTCTCCATAATCTTTGAAAATTCTTGGAGAACAGGAGAAGTGCCAGAAGACTGGAGAAGAGCAAATGTTGTTCCTATCTTCAAAAAGGGGAAGAAGGTGGACCCAGGCAACTATAGGCCGGTGAGTCTGACTTCTATACCAGGAAAGATCTTTGAACAAATTATTAAACAACATGTATGTCAATACTTGGATAAGAATGAAGTGATTAAACAGAGTCAGCATGGGTTTGTAACTAATAAGTCATGTCAGACTAATTTAATTTCCTTCTATGACGGTATTACTGATTGGGTGGATCAAGGAAATGCTGTAGATATAGTATATCTTGACTTCAGCAAAGCATTTGACAAAGTCTCTCATACAATCCTTATTGAAAAAATGACTAAGTATGGAATGGACAAGGCAACTGTTAGGTGGATTCATAACTGGCTTAGTGATCGGACCCAAAGAGTGGTCGTAAATGGCTGCACATCCAGTTGGAAGAATGTCTCAAGTGGGGTACCACAGGGCTCTGTCCTGGGCTCTGTATTGTTCAACATCTTTATCAACGATTTAGATGAAGGAATTGAGGGTAAACTGATTAAATTTGCTGATGACACAAAGCTAGGAGGGATAGCTAATACTAGAGAAGAGAGAGAGAGGATTCAAAAAGATTTAAATAAACTGGAGAAGTGGGCAGCAACTAACAGAATGGTTTTTAACAGGGAGAAATGCAAAGTACTACATCTGGGCAATAAAAATGAAAAAAGCATATATAGAATGGGAGGAATAGGGCTAAGTGACAGCACATGTGAAAAAGACTTGGGTATACTAATAGATCACAGACTGAATATGAGTCAACAGTGTGATGCAGCAGCAAAAAAGGCAAATGCAATTCTAGGATGTATTAACAGAAGCATACAGTCTAGATCACGTGAAGTAATTATTTCCCTCTACTCCTCTTTGGTCAGACCTCATCTGGAATATTGTGTCCAATTTTGGGCACCACATTTTAAAAAAGACATCAACAAACTGGAGCAAGTTCAGAAAAGAGCGACCAGAATGGTGACCGGTCTGCAAACCCTGTCTTATGAGGAAAGGTTGCAGGATTTGGGAATGTTTAGTTTGCAAAAGAGAAGACTGAGAGGAGACTTAATAGCTGTCTACAAATATCTAAAGGGCTGTCACATTGTAGAAGGATCAACTTTATTCTCATTTGCACAAGGAAAGACTAGAAGCAATGGGATGAAGCTGAATGGGAGGAGACACAGATTAGATATTAGAAAAAACTTTTTGACAGTTAGAGTGATCAATGAGTGGAACAGGCTGCCACGAGAAGTGGTGAGTTCTCCTTCAATGGAAGTCTTCAAACAGAGGCTGGACAGACATCTAACTGGGATGATTTAGCGAATCCTGCTTTGAGCAGGGGGTTGGACCAGATGGCCCAGGAGGTCCCTTCCAACTCTACGATTCTATGATTCTATGATTCTATGCTCTCGCTACAGGGAGAAGGCATCATTGTTCCGACCATGCCCTCTCAGGTTACACAAAAGAGGGAGGGACACTCCTCCCTCTCCTCTGTCACTCCCCTCTCCTCCTTCACATCCTCTTCCACTCCTTTCTCCTCCTTCCTCACTTCTCCCTCCTCTTTCCTTACCTCTCTTCTCCTCTGTCACACCCCTCTTCTCCTTCCTCACTTCTCTCTTCTCCTTTTCATCCTTTGTTACCGGCTGTGTGTCTGTATCCAGTGCTTACAGCACAAGGCACTCTCTATGTCCCAGGCACAGTACAGCCATTGCCAGTTAAAAGGGCTAAAATGGGGTGACAGATCCCTATCAGCTGCCAGCACCACCATCAGGGGCTTATCTACAGCATTCTGTAATGCTGTAGATAAGCCCTCGATGTAACCTGAAAGATAAGAAAAGCAAGTTAGATTATACTAACTGGAGGGGTGGGGATCAGGTGCCCTGTTGAGGGCAGAGAAAAGTACTTACTGCATTGCGCAGGCGCCGGACCTCTCTGACCTTTCCTTGGGCACTGCAATACTCTTCTCTGCCCTCAACAGGACAGATAAAGTACGCCTGCGCCGGAGCCGAGGGAGAAGAAAGAAGGAGGACGGCATCGTATGAAGATGGGAGGCGCCGGACTGGAAGGCGACACTCACTGCCCCCGCCCCCCGGTGAGTATAATCTAACTTGTTTTTCTTATCTTTCAGGTTACATCAAGGGCTTATCTACAGCACTACAGAATGCTGTAGATAAGCCCCTGATTGCGGTGCCGTCAGCTGATAGGGCTAAAATGGGGTGACAGATTCCCTTTAAGATATCAGGAGAAGGTGAAAATCTCCCTACACATAGTGCTGTAGGTAGCCCGCAGACACAACAGGCAGCAGAGAACACAGCCTGGGGTGCAAAGGGGTGATGCAGCTCAGCTGATGATGAGGAACCTTAGTATCAATCAGAGCTGCCAACATTTACACCAACATGGAACTATAATCCTAATCCACTGCAGCCTCAGGCAGGGGGGAACATCTTCACACAAAAAGGCTATTGCTAAGTCCAAATATCCGCGCATGACCCCAGCACACAATATCACAATTACTCTGATGAAGAGGTGACATCATACACTCTGCCCAGTACTAGGAAAAGAAACCCACAGGCACCAAGAAGGCAAGGACAGATAGTGTAAGGGCGGTGCCTCTATATGCACTTCACCCCAAGTCAGGTGACCAGCATTCTAAATAATCTGTCAGACCCAGAGATACATCCTATGGCATTTTACCGAAGAATGCAGCAGAACCAGTGAACATATGTAGCAACCTGGAATGATCTCTGGGCCATTCTGTCATAGTATAGGACATGGATAATGTCCTGTTCTCACAGGGTTAACTTTTGCTGGCCTCCCTTTGGATCTGGGAGGGGTATTTAAACAAACTCCAGACTAGGATTCTGTCAGCTATACTGTTGTTCTGACTGTGTATCTGACCCCCTGGTGTGCGTGTTTGCTTCTCGTGTATGACCTGGTCTGTCCGCTCACTCTGTTCTGTCTCACGTTTTGGTACTGTTGTCTTTTCTGGTTCTGACCTCGTGGCTTGGCTATTGTTACTCCGTTACAGTTTGTCCCTATTGTACCGTCTATTGCCCGTTCTGGTTTACTGATCTATTGCTACGTCCTGATGATCCGTTCTGTCTAATCCTTTGACCCCAGCCTGATCTGTTTACGTCTCTGTCTATGCTTCTTGGTAACTTGATCCCGCAGTTACCCTTCTAGGAGTTTTCCTCAGCTCCTAGCTCACTGGCGCTTATGCCATGCAACCCAGCAGTCACGTGCTTCAGGTCCTGTTTGTCTGCTGCCCCTCTCCACAGGTTTCTTTGGGCACAGTTTTTGTACTCAGGACACGCGCACTGGCTCAGTGAGCAAGTGCAGTGCGGTGTTCCTGACATTATAGCTGAACATTTCAGTTTTTTTTTCCTCTCTGAGGGGAAAAAAAAAGGTGTTATCCTCATGGATCCCATGCAAGCTTTGGCTGATCAGGTCAAGCACCTGACCCAAATGTTCCATAAGCTCAATGTGGAACAGCGCACGATCGCCCATACCCAGCAACAGTTGGTGGATACTGTGCAGGGGGCTGTCACTGCAGGGACTCCTAGTTCTGGGGGTAGAGATGTGTCATTAGTGTTCCCCGAATCTCTGGTCAAATTACTAGACCCTTTTTCGGGGGATAAAAGGGAGTTCAGGTCCTTCAGAGAGGGATGCAAGCTTTTTTTTTTCCTCTTAGGCCCCGCTCCTCCGGGGACGAGTTCCAGAGAGTGGGGGTCGTCATTTCCCTACTTCGGGGTGCTCGGCAAGCATGGGATTTCTCTCTCTCTTCCTCTGCCCCTGAACGGATGTCGGTGAACTTGTTCTTTGAGGTTCTGGGGCACATCTATGATGAGCCTGATAGAGTCCGTCTGGCAGAGGATATGGTGATGAGTGTGACACAGGGCAGGATCTCTGCTGAATGGTTCTGCTCAGAGTTTAGACATTGGGCTGCCGAAGTATCCTGGAATGACGCTGCCCTGAGGGGGTTGTTCCGCAGGGGACTGTCTGCAGGACGCTCTGGCATTACATCCTCCTCCTGATACCCTGGAGGACGCCATGATGCAGGCGGTCTGTTTGGATCGGAGACTCCGTGCTAGAGGAATCATGCAACAAGAGTCTCTCTTGTACTCCAAATTGTGTGATACTGCACCTGTATCTGAGCCCATGGAGATTGGGTCAGTCTCGGTTAACGAGAAAGAGAAGGCACCGTAGAGACAACCTACTATGCTTTTACTGTGGAGCCTCTGGACATTGGAAAAAGAATTGCCCCTCCTACCCTTCAGTGAAACTATCAGCGAAACGACTGAGTCTGGGCAACAATCGAGGAGGTTGCCCAGACTCCCAGGTACATTTTTTCTCTCTTACAAAGATGGTGCTCCAGGTTGAATTGGAACTTGCTGGCGGTCCTGTTCTGACCACCGCCTTTGTTGACTGTGGTTCCTCCATTAATCTGATTGATGCCCAAGTTGTGACTCTTTATAAGATAGGGACAGTCAGGTTGAAAGACCCTGTTAAAATTGTGGCTGTGGATTCATCCCCTCTTACCCGGGATGGAATTTGTTTTATGTCTGAAGTTTTTTCTATGAAAGTGGGTTCCACTCACATGGAAAAATTAAGTTGTTTCCTTCTGAATAATCTGTCTGCAGGACTGGTATTGGGGATGCCCTGGCTGCAATGCCACAATCCTCTCATTGATTGGGTGAAGGGGGAGATCACTCGATGAGGATGTAATGATAATGGTCTGTGTTGTAACCCGATTCCTTTTGTCAATTCGATAAAATCTGTGTCGTCTGAAGGGTATTCTGGAGACTTTGAAGACGTGTTTTCCGAAAGCGAGGCTGAGGAGCTCCCACCACACAGACCGTATGATTGTGCCATTGATTTATTACCTGGAGCCAAATTACCCAAGGCTCGTTTGCTTAATTTGTCTAGGCCTGAGCGCCAAGCGATGAAAGAATACATCAAAGAAAGCCTTCTCAAGGGGCATATTCGGCCTTCGGTCTCACCCGTGGCAGCGGGGTTTTTCTTTGTAAAGAAAAAAAGATAGTGGGTTGCGACCGTGCCTCGACTTTTGGGAACTGAACAAAATTACAGTTAAGAACACGTACCCTCTCCCGTTGATTCCCGATTTATGTAACCAACTCACGGGGGCCAAATGGTTTGCTAAGCTCGATCTATGAGGGGCTTAAAACCTTATAAGGAACCGGGAGGGGGACGAATGGAAAACAGCGTTCCTGACGACTGAGGGGCTGTTTGAAAACCTGGTTATGCCATTCGGCCTCACTAACGCCCCTGCTGTGTTTCAGAACTTTATTAATGTTGTTTTCTCTGACCTGATTGGGCATTATGTAGTCATTTACCTGGATGACATCTTGGTATACTCTGAAGACAGTCACACTTACACCATCTACGTACGGTTCTTATGAGACTACGGGAGAACCATTTGTACGCTAATCTGGAGAAGTGCTCGTTTTTTATGCAAGAACTGTCTTTTCTGGGAGTAATTGTATCTGGGGCGGGATTCCGCATGGATCCAGGGAAGGTTCAGGCCATTCGAGATTGGGTGCAGCCTCATGATCTGAAGGGGTTGCAGCGATTTCTGGGCTTTGCTAACTATTATAGGAAGTTCATTAAAGGGTTCTCTCAGGTGGTGAAACCCTTGACGGACCTCAATCTTAAAGGGGCAGATGTAAAAATTGTTCCGTGGCCGCAAAAAATTCCTTGCTTACATTAAAGAAATGCTTTACTTGAGTTACTTCAGCCCCTGTGTTGGTACAACCCGATTCGTCAAGACCTTTTATCGTGGAGGTCGACGCTGTGGGGGTGGGGGCAGTGTTGTCCCAGGGCCCCTCTACCCTGGCTAACCTCAAACCCTGTGCCTTTTTTTTCTAAAAAGCTCTTAGGCCGAGAGAAACTGTCGGCAACAGGGAATTGTTAGCAGTTAAATGGGTCTTCGAAGAATGGAAGCATTTTTTTGGAGGGGGCCGCTCATTCCATTACTGTCACCACTGATCATAAAAATTTCGCCTATATCGAGTCTGCTAAGAGACTGACCCCCAGACAGGCTCGGTGGGCACTTTTTTTTTCTCTATTTCATTTTACAATTACATTTCGATCAGGGTCTAAAAATGTAAAGGCTGATGCATTATCCCAAAGTTTTGATTCTGTGTCCCCTCCAGAACCTCCTTCCTCCATTCTTCAACCGGGAGTGGTTGTAGCCGAAGTCTCGTCTGAGTTACAGAGAGAGATTCTGGAAGCACAAGCACAGGCTCCCAGGAATAAGCCCCCAGGTAAAATGTTTGTACCCAAACATTTCCGTCTCACACTCTTGCAAGAATTTCATGATTCTGTGTTAAGTGCACACCCTGGTATTGCAGCTACCCGAGGGGCAGTGGCCAGGGGGTTTTGGTGGCCCTCTATGGGTAGTGATATCAAAAAGTTTGTTAATACTTGTGGGGTGTGTGCTCGCTCTAAAAGCTCTCAGTTCCTGCCGGCTGGGGAATTGGTACCTTTGTCAATTCCGGATAAACCATGGACACATCTGTCCATGGACTTTATCACTAATCTTCCCCCTTCCAAGGGCAACTCAGTGGTATGGGTAGTGGTTGATAGATTTTCTAAGCAAGCCCACTTTGTGCCATTACCTGTATTACCATCTGCTGAAACCTTGGCCCGCATGTTTATACAGCACATAGTTCGTTGCATGGAGTTCCTGTGAACGTGGTGTCGGAGGGGTGTGCAATTTGTGGCCAGGTTTTGGAGAGCATTTTGTAAGAAGTTGGGAGTCGCGTTATCATTCTCCTCTGCCTATCACCCGGAATCCAACGGACAGACTGAACGCACCAACCAATCGTTGGAGCAGATTCTGAGATGCCTGGCCTCCTCCAGACAGGAAGACTTGTGTGAGGTATTACCCATGGCAGAATTTGCATTCAACTGTCGTATTAATCCGTCTACTAGAAAGTCTCCCTTTCTGGTCAATTGTGGGTTTGTTCCGCAGTTTGGGGAATTTTCCCGCATGGATTCAGGTTGCCCTGGTGCCGAGGGGATGGTACAACAGTTAAAAACCCTCTGGAGGGAGGTGCAGGGGAACATCTCCAAAGCCCAGAAGAAGTTAAAACATTTTGCGGACAGGAGGAGGGGGGTGGTTCCTGCATTGACATTGGGGGAAAAAGTCTGGTTGTCCACCCGTAACATCAAACTTAAGATACCCTCTTATGAAGTTGGGCCCCAAATTTATTGGCATACAAGATTGTAGAGGTGATCAACCCAGTGGCCTACAGATTACAGTTGCCCACCTCCTTCAAAATATCTAATGTCTACCACAGGTCCCTAATGAAACCTGTGGTTCCACCAGTATTGGTAGAGGGTCAACTGGAGTACGAGGTTGGGCGCATCATTGATTCACTGTGGGTGCGCCGGAGACTTCAGTACCTTATTCATTGGAAGGGATATTCCGTTGAGGATCGGTCATAGGTTCCAGCCAGTTCGGTGCACGCTGATCGACTGGTGAGGGCTTTTCATGCCAGGTACCCTGAGAAGCCTGGGGGTCCAGTGCCCCCCCCGTTAAGGGGGGGTACTGTCATGGTATAGGACATGGTCAATGTCCTGTTCTCGCAGGGTTAACTTTTGCTGGCCTCCCTTTGGATCTGGGAGGGGTATTTATACCCACTCCAGACTAGGATTCCCTGTCAGCTATACTGTTGTTCTGGCTGTGTGTCTGACCCCCCTGGTGTGCGTGTATACTGCATTGCTTGTTTGCTTCCCATGTATGACCTGGTCCCCTCACTCTGTTCTCTCTCACGTTTCTGTCTAATCCTTTGGTACTGTTGTGATATCTCGTGCTTTGACCCCGGCCTGATCTGTTTACGTCTCTGTCTGTGCCCCTTGGTAACTTGGTCCCACAGACCCTTCTAGGAGTTTTCACTGGCTCAGTGAGCAAGTGCAGTGCGGTGTTCCTGACACATTCATGATCAAATGCACAGACAAATGTTGGCACAAGCCTTTGATTCTCTTAGTCCTTGCACAATCAGGAAACTGCTGATAGTGGCCAGACCTGAGTACAGGTCAATAGCAATGGACGCCCTGCTCACAGTAGCCAAAGGGTTGAGTCCCAACCAGGAGTGTGGAAGACAGCCCCTCTAATGGTAACCACTGACCTGGATGAACAACTACCCAACAAGGACAGAAGAAATGTCAAGTGTTACAAATGTGGCAAGTTTGGCCATTTCTGGAACCAGTGCAGAGCACCTACGCAACCTAATTGTTTGCCCAGAGGAACAGCTCAAGGAAGAAACACAGAAAGCAGTGAAGAACTACACCCATAGGACAGGGGCAAGCTAGGTCCACAAGACACCATGCTCCTAACATGCAAAACCCCACCAGTGGGACCAATACCCTGAAAGTGGATGAGGTTGTCAGATCTTTTCTTGTGGACAATGGTGCAGCCAGAACTTCCCGACCCCACCTGGCTATCAGAATCCTCTGTGTCTTGCGTGGGGATTGATGGCCAAGTCAGACAGTCCCAGCTTACAAAGCCCCTGAGCAATCCTGTCCCAGTTTGTGGTGTCAAGGACCTGTCCACTCAACCTGCTGGAAGCCGAAATACTGCAGAAGCTGAAAGCGACCATAGTGTTCAAGGAAGATGGGACCGTGACATTTTCCTCACCCTTGATTCAAGAAGAATCAATCACGCTGGCGCCCTACAAGAACCTCAAACTGCCGTTGCAAGCCTACTCAAGGAGGTACTGGACGTAGTAACAGAGAGCCTATGGTCTAAGGGACCCCAGGATGTGGGGAGATTTCAAGTTGCCCTGGTGTGGGTATCGCTCAAGCCAGGTGTCCCGTACCCTCGTAAGGCCCAGTATTCCCTGTCCATCGCCCAGAATCAAGCTGTCTCTGACCCACTGAAGGTCTTCCTTAAGATGGGAATCATTATTCCCTGCACATCACCTTGCAATACCCCTCTTGCAAGGTATTGTGTTCCCCTTCACCCGGATGACCAGTACCTGTTCACCTTCATGCACCAGGGGGCACAGTATACATGCACAGTGATGCCCCAGGGGGCCCAGAACAGCACTTCTCAATTCACTAAAGCAATGTCCTCCGTCTTCGCCAACTGGATTACAGAACATGCAGATGTCACTCTTCTACAATATGTGGATGACCTTCTTTGTGCATCTGATACCGATACCTGCACAGCCCATTCCTTGTCTCTCCTACTCTATCTGGCGGAGCAGCAATGCAAGGTCTCGAAAACCAAAGTCCAGTGGTGTCAGAAGCGAGTTACGTTCCTGGGACACTACTGCCCACCATACGAAATACCTGACAGATGACCGGAAGACCACTGTGGAGAAGATGGCTCCCCCAACAATTCCAAAGAGGCTACAGGCCTTCCTTGGTCTAGTTTTCTATTGCAGAACATGGATCCCTGATGCCTCTCTATGATTGCATCAATGCAACCCCTTTCCTTCTGTCGGATGCAGCCTTCAACTTTATTCAGGAAACTGAAAGACTCCATAGTCTCAGCGTCAGCACTAGGCCTACCTGACTACGAGAAGCCATTTCATGTATACCTGATGGAAAAAGAAGGCCATGCAACCAGGGTCCTGACAGATTCACAGGGGAAACAGAGTAAAGCTAAGTTGTGTTTCCCCATTTGTGTTTTCTCCTTAGTGTGTATTAGTACAGAGGTGGGGCCAGTGCCTGCGCCACCAAGCTCCCTAGCAAGGGATAGGTGTAGGGTGTGCTAGGGCGACAGGTTCGTGATCGGCGCCTGGTGCGGAATCGGCATAGGGAACGTTAGGAGCGTTTAGGGACACTGACTCGGGAGTGCAGGAGGTCTCCACGTCCCTTTTCCCTATCGCAGGGCCCACTGTTGTAACTTTCCCTACCCCTTGTCTTGTTGTTTTAGTTACCGGCCTGCGAGCCGTGTCATAGGACAGTATCACGTGCCGCGTCCTGTTGTTTTAGTTACTGGCCTGCGAGCCATGTGTCACACAGGACGGGTCCACGTGACTGCTACGCTCCGTACACCTCATACACACGCGGCTCCGCTCCGTACGCCTCGTGCATACGCTGCTCCACTCCGTACACCTCGTACATACAGTGCTTCGCTCCATACACCTCGTCCACACATGGCTCCGCTCTGTACACCTTGTGCACACACTGCTTCATACACCTTGTACACACGCAGCTCCACTCCGAACACCATGTAAACACGCGGCTCCGCTCCGTACACCTTGTACACATGTAAGAAAATGAGCTGAGACAGTCAACAGTTTCCGGTGCACTTTGGGGCCGGAACTATCGGAACTGTCACCACTGTTGCCAGGGGAAGGTTCTTTTGGGAGGGGAGGACCTTTACACTGGACAGCAGAGGGCGTGGGGAAGATAGGGACTGAGTGCAGGAACGGGGGAGACTTGGTGGGAAAGCGACAGGATAACAAGGAGAGGGTCGACTCCCTCCCCACTGCTCCGACCGCTAACTCCACGTCATCCATCCCCCAGCATTCTGACTTTCAGATTGACTGTGTCACTACCGAGCTGTCTTCGGACCCTTCCTTGCTGGATGGCTCCTTCCCGCCTGCAGACTACTCCAGAGGACTGCACGCTGCGGCGGTCTGCGAGCGTGCCCACGGTTCGTGTTTGGCGCCATTCCCGAGGAATCTACACAAAGGACTGTTTCTACATTCCAGCGCACCGAAGCCAAGCGGGACCGGATACATCGGCATCGTCGGGAGACTGTTTTTCGCTCTTCTGTAACAGAGCCAGAGACACTGTCCACGATCTGCGACGCCATTGGGAGATATTCCAGCCTTTCCCCAACAGGAACTGCAAGCGATAAGTCACTTTTTTTTTTTTTTTTTTTGTATACCTTTTTCTCAAGCATTGTGTTTGTGTGCAATTCCCGTTGTTGCCGTTACTGATCTCGTCTCCCTGCATGGATTATTTCTTGTATAATAACCTGTTCTTGGCCAAAATAGTAACTAATACCCCAAATATTTTTTTTTTATCTTTTTATCATTTTTTTGCAGGATGCAGCCGGGCCTCTTTATGTTGGCTTGGTTTTTCTGTGTAATGCATATATATAGTGCTGAGCACCCCACCTGCTAATACTATGGGCGTTATCAATAGGCTGCTCGGACACTTTGCATCACACTTATCTGTGTGACTGATGTCCTATGCAAGCCCTATTTTTGTGCATTTTCCCACTAGGCAGCCAGACCCTCCATGTGCTGCCCCAGCCTTTATCAGAGGAGGTCTGCTGCATCCTGCTAGTGCATCAGTAAGGGTTTTGGTGAGTCTACCTTTCATGTAATGAGTTTTTTGTTTTTTTTTATAACCTCTTCTAGTAAATCTTGTTAACCCCTTCTCTGCCTTCGGCTAGTCACTGCATCCAACGAATCTCATCCCTTTACACACACGCGGCTCAGCTCCGTACACCTTGTTCTCACACGCGGCTCCGCTCCGTTCACCTCGTACACACACGGCTCCGCTCCGTACACCTCGTACTCACACACGGCTCCGCTCCGTACACCTCGTACTCACACACGGCTCCGCTCCCTACACCTTGTACTCACACACGGCTCCGCTCCCTACACCTTGTACTCACACACGGCTCCGCTCCGTTCACCTCGTACTCACACACGGCTCCGCTCCGTACACCTCGTACTCACACATGGCTCCACTCCGTACACCTCGTACACACGCGGCTCCGCTCCGTACACCTCGTACTCACACACGGCTCCACTCCGTACACCTCGTACTCACACACGGCTCCACTCCGTACACCTCATACACACGCGGCTCCGCTCCGTACACCTCGTACTCACACACGGCTCCACTCCGTACACCTCGTACTCACACACGGCTCTGCTCCCTACACCTCGTACACACACGGCTTAGCTCCGTACACCTCGTACACACGC
This sequence comes from Dendrobates tinctorius, assembly GCF_039654945.1. Taxonomy (NCBI): domain Eukaryota; kingdom Metazoa; phylum Chordata; class Amphibia; order Anura; family Dendrobatidae; genus Dendrobates; species Dendrobates tinctorius. The sequence continues at coordinate 18,015,958 of NW_027361731.1, read as the reverse complement.
GGCTCCGCTCCGTACACCTCGTACTCACACACGGCTCCACTCCGTACACCTCGTACTCACACACGGCTCCACTCCGTACACCTCGTACACACGCGGCTCCGCTCCGTACACCTCGTACTCACACACGGCTCCACTCCGTACACCTCGTACTCACACACGGCTCTGCTCCCTACACCTCGTACACACACGGCTTAGCTCCGTACACCTCGTACACACGCGGCTCCGCTCCATACACCTCGTAATCACACGCGGCTCTGCTACATCCACCCTGTAAACCCCTCCTGACCCCACACAGAAACTTCCCCTCATCCAGCACCATGACAACCAGCACAGCAGAGTCCTGCCCACACAGAGGCCCCTGATCATGTGACCCCTGACTCCTCCCCTCCTGTGACCTCATCACAGGTCCTGTGCGCACAGAGCAGCCATATATGTGGAGTGCGGCTCTGCGGGTGGAGGTCGGTGCCGGAGGCTCCATTATTCTCTATGTGGAGTGCGGCTCTGCGGGTGGAGGTAGGTACTGGAGGCTCCATTATATGTGGAGTGCGGCTCTGCGGGTGTAGGTTGGTGCTGGAGGCTCCATTATTCTCTATGTGGAGTGCGGCTCTGCGGGTGGAGGTCGGTGCTGGAGGCTCCATTATTCTCTATGTGGAGTGCGGCTCTGCGGGTGGAGGTCAGTGCTGGAGGCTCCATTATTCTCTATGTGGAGTGTGGCTCTGCGGGTGGAGGTCAGTGCTGGAGGCTCCATTATTCTCTATGTGGAGTGCGGCTCTGCGGGTGGAGGTCGGTGCTGGAGGCTCCATTATTCTCTGTGGAGTGCGGCTCTGCGGGTGGAGGTCGGTGCTGGAGGCTCCATTATTCTCTATGTGGAGTGCGGCTCTGCGGGTGGAGGTCAGTGCTGGAGGCTCCATTATTCTCTATGTGGAGTGTGGCTCTGCGGGTGGAGGTCAGTGCTGGAGGCTCCATTATTCTCTATGTGGAGTGCGGCTCTGCGGGTGGAGGTCGGTGCTGGAGGCTCCATTATTCTCTGTGGAGTGCGGCTCTGCGGGTGGAGGTCGGTGCCGGAGGCTCCATTATTCTCTATGTGGAGTGTGGCTCTGCGGGTGGAGGTCAGTGCTGGAGGCTCCATTATTCTCTATGTGGAGTGCGGCTCTGCGGGTGGAGGTCGGTGCTGGAGGCTCCATTATTCTCTGTGGAGTGCGGCTCTGCGGGTGGAGGTCGGTGCTGGAGGCTCCATTATTCTCTATGTGGAGTGTGGCTCTGCGGGTGGAGGTAGGTGCCGGAGGCTCCATTATTCTCTATGTGGAGTGCGGCTCTGCGGGTGGAGGTCGGTGCCGGAGGCTCCATTATTCTCTATGTGGAGTGCGGCTCTGCGGGTGGAGGTCGGTGCTGAAGGCTCCATTATTCTCTATGTGGAGTGTGGCTCTGCGGGTGGAGGTAGGTGCCGGAGGCTCCATTATTCTCTATGTGGAGTGCGGCTCTGCGGGTGGAGGTCGGTGCTGGAGGCTCCATTATTCTCTATGTGGAGTGCGGCTCTGCGGGTGGAGGTCGGTGCTGGAGGCTCCATTATTCTCTATGTGGAGTGCGGCTCTGCGGGTGGAGGTCGGTGCTGGAGGCTCCATTCTCTATGTGGAGTGTGGCTCTGCGGGTGGAGGTAGGTGCCGGAGGCTCCATTATTCTCTATGTGGAGTGCGGCTCTGCGGGTGGAGGTCGGTGCCGGAGGCTCCATTATTCTCTATGTGGAGTGCGGCTCTGCGGGTGGAGGTCGGTGCTGGAGGCTCCATTATTCTCTATGTGGAGTGTGGCTCTGCGGGTGGAGGTAGGTGCCGGAGGCTCCATTATTCTCTATGTGGAGTGCGGCTCTGCGGGTGGAGGTCGGTGCTGGAGGCCCCATTATTCTCTATGTGGAGTGCGGCTCTGCGGGTGGAGGTCGGTGCTGAAGGCTCCATTATTCTCTATGTGGAGTGTGGCTCTGCGGGTGGAGGTCGGTGCTGGAGGCTCCATTATTCTCTATGTGGAGTGCGGCTCTGCGGGTGGAGGTCAGTGCTGGAGGCTCCATTATTCTCTATGTGGAGTGCGGCTCTGCGGGTGGAGGTCGGTGCTGGAGGCTCCATTATTCTCTGTGGAGTGCGGCTCTGCGGGTGGAGGTCGGTGCTGGAGGCTCCATTATTCTCTATGTGGAGTGTGGCTCTGCGGGTGGAGGTAGGTGCCGGAGGCTCCATTATTCTCTATGTGGAGTGCGGCTCTGCGGGTGGAGGTCAGTGCTGGAGGCTCCACTATTCTCTATGTGGAGTGCGGCTCTGCGGGTGGAGGTCGGTGCTGGAGGCTCCATTATTGTCTATGTGGAGTGCGGCTCTGCAGGTGGAGGTCGGTGCAGGAGGTTCCATTATTCTCTATGTGGAGTGCGGCTCTGCGGGTGGAGGTCAGTGCTGGAGGCTCCATTATTCTCTATGTGGAGTGCGGCTCTGCGGGTGGAGGTCGGTGCAGGAGGCTCCATTATTCTCTATGTGGAGTGTGGCTCTGCGGGTGGAGGTCGGTGCCGGAGGCTCCATTATTCTCTTTGTGGAGTGCGGCTCTGCGGGTGGAGGTCGTTGCTGGAGGCTCCATTATTCTCTATGTGGAGTGCGGCTCTGCGGGTGGAGGTCGGTGCTGGAGGCTCCATTATTCTCTATGTGGAGTGCGGCTCTGTGGGTGGAGGTCGGTACTGGAGGCTCCATTATTCTCTATGTGGAGTGCGGCTCTGCGGGTGGAGGTCGGTGCTGGAGGCTCCATTATTCTCTATGTGGAGTGCGGCTCTGCGGGTGGAGGTCGGTGCTGGAGGCCCCATTATTCTCTATGTGGAGTGCGGCTCTGCGGGTGGAGGTCGGTGCTGGAGGCTCCATTATTCTCTATGTGGAGTGCGGCTCTGCGGGTGGAGGTCGGTGCTGGAGGCTCCATTATTCTCTATGTGGAGTGCGGCTCTGCGGGTGGAGGTCGGTGCTGGAGGCCCCATTATTCTCTATGTGGAGTGCGGCTCTGTGGGTGGAGGTCGGTACTGGAGGCTCCATTATTCTCTATGAGGAGTGTGGCTCTGCGGGTGGAGGTCGGTGCCGGAGGCTCCATTATTCTCTATGTGGAGTGCGGCTCTGCGGGTGGAGGTCGGTGCAGGAGGCTCCATTATTCTCTATGTGGAGTGCGGCTCTGTGGGTGGAGGTCGGTACTGGAGGCTCCATTATTCTCTATGTGGAGTGCGGGTGGAGGTCGGTGCTGGAGGCTCCATTATTCACTATGTGGAGTGTGGCTCTGCGGGTGGAGGTCGGTGCCGGAGGCTCCATTATTCTCTATGTGGAGTGCGGCTCTGCGAGTGGAGGTCGGTGCTGGAGGCTCCATTATTCTCTATGTGGAGTGCGGCTCTGCGGGTGGAGGTCGGTGCCGGAGGCTCCATTATTCTCTATGTGGAGTGCGGCTCTGCGGGTGGAGGTCGGTGCCGGAGGCTCCATTATTCTCTATGTGGAGTGCGGCTCTGCTGGTGGAGGTCGGTGCCAGAGGCTCCATTATTCTCTATGTGGAGTGCGGCTCTGCTGGTGGAGGTCGGTGCCGGAGGCTCCATTATTCTCTATGTGGAGTGCGGCTCTGCGGGTGGAGGTCGGTGCTGGAGGCCCCATTATTCTCTATGTGGAGTGCGGCTCTGCGGGTGGAGGTCGGTGCTGGAGGCCCCATTATTCTCTATGTGGAGTGCGGCTCTGCGGGTGGAGGTCGGTGCTGGAGGCTTCATTATTCTCTATGTGGAGTGCGGCTCTGCGGGTGGAGGTCGGTGCTGGAGGCCCCATTATTCTCTATGTGGAGTGCGGCTCTGCGGGTGGAGGTCGGTGCTGGAGGCCCCATTATTCTCTATGTGGAGTGCGGCTCTGCGGGTGGAGGTCGGTGCCGGAGGCTCCATTATTCTCTATGTGGAGTGTGGCTCTGCGGCTGGAGGTCGGTGCTGGAGGCCCCATTATTCTCTATGTGGAGTGCGGCTCTGCGGGTGGTGGTCGGTGCCGGAGGCTCCATTATTCTCTATGTGGAGTGCGGCTCTGCGGGTGGAGGTCGGTGCTGGAGGCTTCATTATTCTCTATGTGGAGTGCGGCTCTGCGGGTGGTGGTCGGTGCTGGCAGTTGCTCCCCATTAGAGATGAGGGAACCTTTCAAGGTTCGGTTCGTCTAACGTCCCGATTTTCGCCGAACTGTGTGACAAACATACCCGAACCCCATTGAATTCAGTGAGAGGCAAAACCAAACGCATAGACAACACCTTCAGGGGCCAAAAAGCTTCCCACACAGCTCAAATTGAGGGCAGACACCAGGAAAAGTGGCACCAATTGACCCAAAGTACAGATAGTATAATTGTGCAGCATGGATGCCTGGAGCAGAGCTTGGAGCAGCATCTGTATCTGAAACATTGATCAGGAACAGGTGGATGAGTGACAGGTGAAGGCCTGGTGATCTGAGAGCTCTGCCAAATTCAGGCAGCACACATGAAGGAGACCCAACTTGGATTCTCCACATTTCAGAAAATTGTCACACATGCCCAAAGTGGCATCAATTTCCCACAGTAGGAATAGTACAGTCATATGTTAAAGTTTGGGCACCCCTATTAATGTTAACCTTCTTTCTTTATAATAATTTTGGTTTTTGCAACAGCTATTTCAGTTTCATATATCTAATAACTGATGGACTCAGTTATATTTCTGGATTCAAATGAGGTTTATTGTACTAACAGAAAATGTGCATTCTGCATTTAAACAAAATTTAAATGCATGGGGTACACAGATTTTGAATGGCTTTGTCTTCCATGGTTAGGGTTTTGAACTGGTGTCTCTAGGTAATGGGGAGCCAGTGTAGGGATGCACACAGGGGAGAGGCCGGAGAATAGTGGGGGAGATAAGTGGATTATTTGGGCAGCAGAGTTTAGGATGGATTGGAGGGGTGCAAGACTGTTAGATTGGAGGGCGCAAAGCAGGAGCCTGCAGTAGTCGAGAGAGGAGATGATGAATGCATGGACTAGGGATTTTCCAGATACTTAATTAAGGAATGTATGGATCCGGGAAATATTTTTGAGTTGTAGCCAGAAGGAAGTGGAAATGGCATGGATATGTATTTTGAAGGAGAGATCAGAGTCCAGGGTTAACTTGAGGCACAGAGCTTGCGGGAAGCACTCATCTACACCTTATAGGTGAGGGCCAGGAAGAGCATGTGCTCCATTGGAGGGCAAGTGCTGCATCACGTGGTCTCTACTCCTTTTCTTCCACCTTGACATCACACACATTACAGTCCTCAGAGTAGACACCCCAACCACCCAACTGACTGTTGGGAACCACAGATGTGCGAGTGATGCAACCATGATATGCACTGCATCCTCAACCGCAACTCTGTTTGTGGCAGGTGTGCAGTTCGCATGTGTGGAAAGGGTTGCCTACACAGGGCCTTTTTTGAGACCCCACTCAGGTAATCTGCCAACGTAAAAAAAAAAAACAACAACAACAATGTTGAGTACTGCATGCATGAACCGGCACATGAGCGATCAACATGCATTAGTCTGGGAAATTCACTGCGCTAACTAAAATGTGGCCTAGTGTGCCTCACCACCCACCGTCCGCCCCCATAAACCGCATCTGCTGTCTCTTCCTCCTCCTTCACTGTGGTAAATGTTCTCACACAAGTCTCTGGCCTCAGAACCTCCATTTCTTTACCCACTACAGTTGCAGTGAGTGACAGCCCATCAGCTGTTACAGAAGTGGACATGCCTGCTGTTTTTGACAGATCTCAGACACTAAACACATCACATTTTTCTCAATCCACCATAACATCTCCGTCTGCACCTCATTCACAGTTTAGCAGTTTGTCGTGTTCTCCATACTCCACCCACTGGAGAAAGCCCTCGTTCGCGCAGTTGTGGTCACGTAAAAGATTGTTTCCTCCTACACATGGCAAAGCTAACCACTTGAACTTCACCATCTCTAATCCGTTTGCCATGGAAATGCTGCTTTTCCGCCTGGTGTATGCATTCCCTTTCCGAAAGCTGATGGCCATAGCAGTCGCACAGTACCAAATGCCCAGTCGCCATTACTTATGTAAAAAAGCTTTACCTGCACTACACCAGCATGTTGCAAACAACGTCAGCCGTTCCTTGAAAAAATCAATGTCTGCCAGGCTGCATTTCCCTACTGACACCTGGACGAGCAAGCATGGCCAGGAGTTGTTACAACTTGTTGATTAGGTACTGGGTGGCTGTGGGGACAGGCGGGAAAGGGGCTGCTCTGAAAGTCTTGGAATCCCCAAGGCTTGCAGGGCACTTTGGGATGGAGAAGTAAACCACTACACAGCAGAGGAAGGAGAACTAAACTTCTAGGCAACAGGGGTTGGAAAAGTAAACTACTTAACACCTAGAGTTGGATAACTAAATCACTACACACCAGGGGATGGAGAAATAAACCATTATACAAGAAGGGATGGTTAACTAAACCACCAAATGCCAATGTGTCAATAGACCCCAAGTCTTGAAATAACCAAGGCTTGTGGGACAAACCTCTGTATCTAACACTTCCTCCACTGCTTTTGCCTCCTCCACCTCTTGTAGGACCTCCACCTGCACCTTCAACCTCTTTCTTATTGAGACACGCATTTCAACATTGCAGAGAGAATCCCCCTTCCTCCGTACTGCGCAGCCAGGTCTCGCCACAATCAGGCAGTGTTTAAATTAATATGCCTTGGAAATCGCAGTCACACAGCTTAAGAGTTGTGGACAGCTATCCAGGCTGAGTTTGAACAATGGCAGTCTCCACACAAACTAGATGCAGGGAATGGGGTGTGGGATAATGGTGCCACCATGTTGCCTTCCCCACCACGGGGTCAGCCGTACACTCATGCCTTGCATGGCTCAAGTCCTCAACGTGGTGGGTGGCACAGAAATATCTCTACCGCTATCCGGCCTGGATGCGCTGCTGCAGAAAGCACGGTCGCTGTGTAGTCACTTCCGCCATTTGCACCCTGTAGGTCATCGACTTGCATCGCTACAGAGGTCTCTCGGCCGACTGGTAAGCAGTTTTGTATGCGATCTGCCGACTTGGAGGAATTTCATTCTCCACATATTGCAGCGACTGTGGCAGCAGCGACAAGCCCTGGTGCAATATGTCCTTTTGCATAGCCTGGGCCAACGTAGTACGGATGTGGTGAAAATCACGCTTGCGTAGTGAGCACAGATGAAGGACCTTTGCACCCTTCTGCACAGTTTTGGAATGGCTATTAAGATGGTTTTCGCTGACTATGCCATCATCAGCATCACTATTCCGGTCATCTACATGCTGGAGCACACTTTGAATAGTCTGCGGGAGTTTGTTGTGGTCCCAAAGGAAGAGGAGGAAATTGTGGAGGTGATATCAATATTTCAAAGTTCCAGACCGTTGCAGCACAAGCGGATACCATGGGAGGGTGAATTAGAACTATTGAGGAGGGGGGTCATAGTACCAGACAAACTGTTAGTGAAGGTGCAGGAGCAACACAGTATTAGCCCAAATGATTTTGAGTAGGAAATGTGGCCTGCACAACACTATTAGCCATAATGATTTTGATTAGCAAATGGGGTCTCCTGAGTCCCCCCCCCCCCCCCCAACCTAGCCAAAGTCCTAATGTCACGACTCAACTGTCAGGTGACCCGGGACAAAGAGCTCTTTTCCTGTTCCTAACACTAGGGGGTGCCCTAGCTCATCCTATTCCCCGGGATACTTCTGAAGGTGAAGATGCCGGGGCAGCCACCCTTGCCTTATCTCCTGAGTTAGCCCTCCGTCTGTTCTCTTCCCCCACCCAGGGAAGAGGGGCGCTTCTGTGCATCGAAGTACACCGACCCGACAAACAAAGCAACACAAGCAAGGGTTATCTGAAAACACCAGCACAACACAAAAGAACACATTGACCATAAGTCCCAAGAGTAAAAGTATATATTTTATTGTTTATAACAGGATTAAAAATGTTTTTAAAAGTAGCAAAGCAACAGTGTTAACAGAAAATCTTCTAATATAAGTATAAACAAGGGGGCAATACTATCCAATTTATAAGGGCATACTGATACAGTAAATAGTGCTAAAAAGAGTATATAATACTGAAAAATATAGTGCTCAGCAATATAATAATAAAAAAAGTTATTTCATAAAGTGCATGAAGAATTAGTGATAACTGTATTCAAACTCATATATAAGTGCACATCATAATTACACAAATGAAAAACATGCATAAAGTACAATATTAATTGCCAATAAAGTGTAAAAAGTGAGTCACCAATAAGTGTCACTGGATAGGTATGCCACATAAACAAATAGGGGTAATCCCCAACGACACCAGAAGGTGTCAGTATATGGATTACTTATACCACAGACCAGGGAAGATGCAGAAATACAGCATGAGACATCAAAGTAAAGTAAGTATAAAGTAATAACTTACAAACTACACTGCTCCTGATCTCCTTGGATAGACGCCCTCCCCAATGCGCGTTTCGGCACGAAGCCTCTGACACATTTCCGACAAGTTCACACATCTCTGCTCCCTGTATCGTACACTGCACATTGGTGCCTTCCTGGACAATCCTTTTTCTCTTGTCCTTCTTTTTTTTTTTTTTTTTTCTTCATGGACTCATAACACAATGAGTCCTATGACCCAATTATAGGCACCGTCTCTGGTCCTCAGAATGGACGGGGTCCTGAGATGCCATTTTTTGGCGTCTTATCTGCTGTTTTCAGGTCACTTCTTGTAACTGTTTTGCAGCTTTAGAATCCTGAAGGGGTTAATAGAAGTTGAAAAACTGAAAGTATGAACAGTGAGTTGTTTTTCATTTTTGTACATTATGTTCCAACTTCTGCACTTTTGTGGATTGGTTACAGGACGTGTCCACCTGACATGACACGGTGTGCACATGTCCTTACACTATACCAGCATCACTGCTCCTGTGTCTTGTTTTCCCATGGTATTTTGTATGATTCTTCATCAGCTGATCTTCCTTCCATTTAGGATCCTGGCAGATACAATCGGTATAATTATCTTCTAGAAAATTTACTTTACACATTAACGTATGACTACAGACAAGATGGCGGAGAGGATATTACACCTCACCCTAGAGATCCTCTTCCGGCTTACTGGAGAGGTGAGAGATTCTGATGACGTCACATTACATCATTCTTATCTATGGGAATAACAGATGGACAGAACTGGAGAGGTGAGGACTCCGGAAATGTCTGTAGTGAGATTTATTAATGTGTCTCTCCATAACCAGGATTACACAGTAGTGAAGAAGACCTCTAGTGAGCGCTGTCAGGACCCTGTATCTGAGGGATGGGGAAGACCCCTGAGCCCAATCACGGGGCCTACACCTCACCCCCTGATACATGAGGACATCAATGACCAGAAGATCCTAGAACTCGCCTATAAGATGATTGAGCTGCTGACTGGAGAGGTGACACTGCTGGGAATGCTGGGACATTACACAGTAACTCTATGAAGGGATCGGGGGGATGACGGTATCATTTTATGCGTCAGGTTCCTATAAGGTGTCAGGATGTCGCCGTCTATTTCTCCATGGAGGAGTGGGAGTATTTAGAAGGACACAAAGATCTGTACAAGGAAGTCATGATGGAGGTTCCCCAGCCCCTCACATCACCAGGTAATAGACAGGACTAAATACACACGGCCTATAATTATCTGTATGTAAAGAATGAATTCAGTCCCTGTATGTGTTTCCTCCAGATCTATCCAGTAAGAGGACAACACCAGAGAGATGTCCCCGTCCTCTTCTTCCACAGGACTGTAACCAAGAAGATCCCAATGTTCCTCAGGATCATCAGGTAGATGGAGAGAAGGTGTCAGGAGATCTCCCCTATGATGTGTAGACGGCTGTGAAGGTCTTGTGCTCAGTCTTGTTTTATCCACCAGTATTATATGTTTTATACTTGTGTAATGAGAACGGTGGAGATGGCAGGATTAGAGCTGATCATAGATGGGACTTCTCCATCTGTCTGTGACTTTTACAATATTTGTTTCAGGGTGAAGATCTGACCCATATTAATACTACAGAGACATATGTGAGGGGTGATGAGCGGTGTAAAGAGGAGATTCCCACATATGACTACCCAGGTGAGTAGTAACCACTAAATGCAGAGAAGTCACAGATTCTACCTTTCCATATACACATGTGGTCAAAATTGTCGGTACCCCTCGTTTAATGACAGAAAAACCCACAATGGTGAGAGAAATAACTTGAATCTGACAAAAGTAATAATTAAAAATCTATGAAAATGAACAAATGAAAGTCAGACATTGCTTTTCAGCCAGGCTTCCACAGAATTTAAAAAAAAAAAAAATTCATGAAATAGGCCTGGACAGAAATGATGGTACCCCTGAAAATGTGGCAAAAGGGACATGTTAAATCATGATGTGTCCACTAATTAGCATCACAGGTGTCTACAATCTTGGAATCAGTGAGTGGCCTGTATAGAGGCTACATATCCTCACTGTGCTGTTTGGTGACATGGTGAGTATCACACTCAGCATGGACCAGAGGAAGCGAAGGAAAGTGTTGTCTCAGGAGATTAGAAAGAAAATTATAGACAAACCTCAAAGGGTAGGTGCACACATTGCAGATTTTTTCTGTGGAATTTTCCGCACAGATTCTTCCTCTCTTGGCAGAAAACGCAGTTGAAAATCCGTGCGGATTTGATGCGGATTTGTATGCGTTTTTGTGAGCTAAATAAAGATCTATTATTTAACAAAAAAAAGAATTGTGATGTCATGTCCTTGTCCAACCTCTTCTTTTACATACTCCATTGAAGACCATAATGTCATTACATACCATGTTCACTTATAATGTTTACACACGCAAAACAAATATAAGTGAATATTATATAATATATATACACTACTATTCAAAAGTTTAGGGTCACTTAGAAATTTCCTTATTTTTGAAAGAAAAGCACAGTGTTTATCCAATGAAGCTAACATTAAATGATTCAGAAATACACTCTATACATTGTTAATGTGGTAAATGACTATTCTAGCTGCAAACATCTGGTTTGTAATGCAATATCTTCATAGGTGTATAGAGGTCCATTTCCAGCAACCATCATCCAGTGTTCTTATGGTACTTTGTGTTTGCTAATTGTGTAAGAAGGATAATGGATGGTTAGAATACAAGTATGTTAGCAAAGCTGAGAACACTTTGGCTGATTAGAGAAGTTATAAACTTGACCTTCCTTTGAGCTAGTTGAGTATCTGGAGCATTACATTTGTTGGTTCCATTAAAGGGAATCTGTCACCTCATTTTCGCGCTGTATGTAAATTAGTTGGATCCGTTCTGATGGGCGGTGTTTTTGCTCCTTCCCTCCACCCCTCCTTGTCCACTGTATGCAATATTGCAGGTAATTTCTGTAGTTCTCATCCATATTTTGCACGTGCGCATTGCAATCTCACGTGCGCAGTATGCTTTGCCCAACAAGTACAAAAGGGTAACCAGTAGTGTTGAGTGATACCTTCCGATATCGGGAAATATTGGATCGGACCGATACCCCAAAAATATCGGATATCGCCGATTCCGATACCGGAAACCAATGCAAGTCAATAGGACAAAAATATCGGAATGAAAATAAACCCTTACTTTCCTTGTAGGTTAATTCTACATGAAGGAAAACAACTAAGAATAATGTAGAATGTATTGGGGGAGGTGGAGGAGACATTAAAGGCATAGAGGTTTAGCCCAATCAAATGGAATAGCAGGAATTAATTTTTTAAGACGTTCGGAGATACAAAGATATTGACTGTTAAGCTTTTTTTCATATTTTGTCAGATATTTGTTTCACTACTTCCATGATCTTCACCTTCTTTTTACTTCTCCCACACTTTCTCCTTCATCATCCTCAGCAGCATCTTTTTCATCAACTTCTTCACCTTCTTCCTATTATTCTTTTTTTAATTTTTTTAACATTCTTCATATTCTTCTTATTCAACTATTATTCTTCATATTCTACTTCTTCATCTTCTTCTTCTTCATCATATTCTTATTTGTGACAGGCATTCCTGTAGTTATCTATAAAAGTTTAAAGATTACACCTGCCGTTCTGCCTGTCACACAAGATTTACAACAGGATTTGTCCGCGTTCACTTTTGCCTGCAGCAGCAGGTATTTTCCAGGGGCACCACAAGGAGGAACGGACTCACCCCCATACACTGCTTAGTCTTCTTCTGCTTATAATTTAGATAATATCTTTTGCTCTGATTTTTAGTCTTATGCTTAATGTTCTTCTGCTTTTTGTTCTGCAGCTTCTTGGTCTTCTGTCTCTTGATGTCTGTATCTTGGTGGTTGTCTTCTTGTTCTTTGTCCTCTTGGTCATCTTCTTCAGGGTCATCTTCTTGGTCGTCTTCGGGGTGGTCTTCAGGGTCGTCGTCTTCTTCGGGGTGGTCTCCAGGGTCGTCGTCTCCAGGGTTGCCATTTTCGGGGTCGTCGTCGTCTTCGGGATGGTCTTCAGGGTCGTAGTCAGGGAGATCCAGGGTGATTACCAAAAACCATTTCAAAAAGCTTGAACTTGGAAATGTACAAGAAGGCTGAGGAACTGCTGAGAACCAGCTGACAGTGCTGGAACCTGGATGGGTAGCAGAAGGTACAAGAGCCAATGGAACTACCGACGACCAGCAGATGATACTGGAACCCGGTTACTAAGCAGGAGGTGCCTGTGCCAGCAAGCACTACCAAGGACCAGCAGACGTTGGTGGAACTCGGATACCGAGGAGGCACCTAAGCCAAAGGCTCTGCCTGGAACCAGCTGACGTTACTGGAACCCAGGTGCACATATTCAAGATTGACCTCCAAAGAACCAGCTAATGGTACTGGAACTCAGATAGGCAGCAGAAGGTACACTTGGAAAAAAAAAGTTGCAAGGCCGCGAGCCGGCCAGAGTTACCGAAACCCACAGTCCTACAGGGGGAGCCTGTCCTATTGGCACTACGGAACCAGCCTTCATTGCCAGATCCCGCAGCCCACATAGGAAGCACCTAAACTGCAGGCACCATAGAGTCAGCTAACCCGACCGCAACACGACAGGACAATGTATTGGAGGCAAATTGACGTTGACACTACCCGGAAACAGCTGGCGTGCTGGAACGAGGCTGGGCAGGAGGGAGTACCCGTGCCAAAGACACTTCTGAGCATCAACTGGCGGTGTTGGAGCCCAGGGATTACAGGAGAAACAGAGTGTAGCCAGAGGCCTAATTGGAGCAAGTTTAATATCTGTAGTAGTGTGAGTGTGGTCGGAGCAGGAGAAATTGCCGGACACACAGCAGGGGACCAGCTGATGTTACTGAACCCCAATAACACAGGAGCAAGTGTTGACTGTGCAGACGACACTTCTGTGCAGCAACTGGCGGTGTTGGAGCCCAGGGATTACAGTTCAGGTGGTAGAAACATGAACACAACAGGAACCCTGGATACTGTTGCCAACCAGTTATTTAATCTGGAAGAGGACTGGCAAATTCCTGCGAGATCCAGGCCTTGTTCATTTTCAGAAAAGTAAGCCGTTCAACGTTATCGGAGGATAGTCGCATGCGACGGTCTGTTAATACGCCACCTGCGGCACTAAAGATGCGCTCCGATAATACACTAGCAGCAGGGCAAGCTAGCACCTTCAATGCATACTGGCTAAGCTCTGGCCATGTATCCAGCTTAGAGACCCAAAACTTGAAGGGGGAAGAGCCGTGTGGGAGAACACTGAGAGGGCAAGACATGTAGTCTGTCACCATCTGACGGAAACGTTGCCTCCTGCTGACTGGAGATGTCTGTGATGGTGTAGACATTTGTGGTGGGGACTCAAAACTTTGCCACATTTGGGCCATACTGGTCTTGCCTTGTGCTGAGGCGCTGCTTCAGCTCCCTCTATGTGCAGAGCTTCCTCCACTGCCTCGACGCACTGAGCTGCTTTGTAAAGCACTAGCAGCACTGCTCTCAGGTGGAATGGAGAACATGATGGAATGCACCAGTGTGTCTTGGTACTCCCGCATTTTATGCTCCCGGTTCAACGGTGTTATGAGGCTTTGTAAGTTGTCCCGGTAGCGAGGATCTAGGAGGGTGTACACCCAATAATCAGCCCTGTTGAGAATGTGGGCGATGCAGCAGTCATTTCTCAGGCACTGCAGCATGAAATCAACCATGTGCTGCAGACTGCCAACTGACCAAGAAACCCTGTCCCCTGCTTGAGGCGCCATCTCTGCCTGCTCTGCATCACCCCACCCTGGCTCTACATACTGACTACTAGAGCATTGTGTACCTCCCTCCTCTGGACAGATGTCTTCCTCCTCCATTGACTCCTCCTCATCGTCCTCACAAAGTGTCCCTTGCCTAGGTCTTTGTGAGGAACCACATTGCGCAGACTGTCCAGAAGCAGATGGCATTTTTGACTCCTCATCCTCCACCTCTTCCACAACCTTCTCCCTTAGTGCTTGCAGTGTTTTTTGAAGCAGGCATATAAGGGGGACAGTCATGCTGACTAGTGCATCATCTGCACTCGCCATCCACATGGAATCATCGAAGGCACGCAAAACGTGGCAGATGTCCTTCAGAGAGGCCCACTCAGTGGTGGTGAAGTGTGAACGGCGCGCAGTGCGACTTGTTTGCGCCTGATGCAGCTGGTACTCCATTACTGCTGCCTGCTGCTCACACAACCTCTCCAACATATGTAACGTTGAATTCCACCTGGTGGGTAGGTCACATATGATGCGATGTTCCGGAAGGCGGAATCGGCGCTGCAATGCGCGATCTTGTCATGCTTGAACGCCGCAAGTTAGCGCACTCTATGCGGACCTTGTGCAGCAGTGCATCAAGATCCGGATAGTCCCTCAAAAAACTCTGCACGACCAAGTTGAGCACATGTGCCAGACATGGGATGGAGTGAGGTTGCCTAGGCCCAAAGCTGCCACCAGATTTCGGCCATTGTAACACACTACCATGCCTGGCTGGAGATTCGCTGGCACAAACCACACGTCGCGCTCCTGCGTTGTGTGGCTTCGATTCCCCCAAATAAATTAATTTCAATACGGCCTGTTGACGTTTGGCCACGGCTGTGCTCATATCGGTCGTAACAGGTAAGTGTTCACGGGTCCATGTGGAGGTAGACTGTGACGGCTCCTGCAGCGCTGATTCAGAGGAACTGGAGTTTGAGGAGGAGTCAGTGTGTACAGACTGGATTCCTGCAATCCTTGGAGTTGGCAGAACACTTACAGCACCACTCTCAAGATCTGTACCCAGCTCCACAACATTTACCCAATGGGCAGTGAGGGAAAGATAGCGTCCCTGTCCATGGTACTGGTCCATGCATCGGTGGTCAGGTGGACCTTGCTACTGACGGCATTTAGTAGCGCATGTTTAATTTTTCCCTCCACATGCTTTTGCAGGGCAGGGACGGCTTGCCTGCTGAAATAAAAGCAGCTGGGCACGTTGTATTGTGGGACTGCCAATGCCATGAAGTTATGGAAGGTGTCAGTCTCCACCAGCCTGAATGAGAGCATTTCAAGGGACAGTAGTTTTGCATTCAGAGCCTGTGCTCGGGGGTGGTTTGCCGAGTATGGGCGCCTTTTCTCCCATGCCTGTGCTACCGATGGCTGTAGACTGGCCTGGGAGTGTGAGGATGACAAGGAACGCGGTGCTGTGGGTGGAATGACACTGTGTCTCTGTACAACAGTGCAAGAGGTTCTTCCATGGCGATCCTGTGAGGAAGCCGAACCAGCTGTGTGTGAGCTGGAGGAAGAGGCTACAACACGAGCTGAAGAGGTGGTAGGTGGTGCTGTAGGTTGGCGTAGGTCTTCAGTGTGTCTTTGTAACTCCACCTCGTGCTTGGTCCGCACATGTTTCCACATATTTGTGGTATTGAGGTTGCTGACACTTTCCCTCTTTTCACCTTCTGATTACACAGCTTGCATTTGACAAAGCAAATGTCATCTGCAACTGTGTCAAAAAAGGACCAGGCACTGCAAGTCTTGGGAACGCCCGTTTTGGAAGAGGCATGCTCCTAATGGGTACCGAAGTGGAGGCTACAACAGAGTCTGCCCCCTCCCTCTCCCTCCTTTTTTGGCCGTTCGGGGAATCTCTTCCTCAGAGCTGCTCCCACCACCTTCCTGTACCTCACGCCATGATGGGTCAAGGACCTCATCATCTACACTACCCTCTTCAAACGACTGCTTCTCCTGGGTAGTCTCGACAGCACAGTACACACCAGAAAGTGGCACCTGAGTCTCATCAGATGCGTACTGAGGTGTGCTGACCATAGTCACTAGCCCACCCGCCTCTTCAGATTCAGAGAGACAAAGCTGTTGCGCATCACTGCATACTACCTCTTCTTCAAATTCTCGAATGCTGCTTGGCTGGCCCCCTCTTTCCAAGCCAACAGATTCAGAGAACAGAAGTAGAGATGGCTCCTGTCCAGGGCTCTCTGACTGCCTGGGCAATTTGGCAGGTGGTGAAGAGACAAATGGTTGCTCTTCAGTGCTCTGGACCTGAGAGGATCTGGAACTAATTGAAGTCGATGCGTTAGCTGCCATCCATCCGACAATGGCTTCAATTTGTTCGTCCTTCAGCAGTGGGGTGCGGCGAGCTCCTACAAAGCTGCGCATAAAGGACTGTTCCCTGGTAAAACTGGGGGATGCTGAGTCACTGGTGCCCGCAGCAGGCACAGAATCCCCATGTCCTCTCCCTGCAGAAACTCCACGTCCATGACCACGTGCCTTACTCCCTGCCTTCTTCATCTTGGTAGACTGATAAAGATAGGCAGAAAAGTACTAAGGGCTTAGTGTGCTTATTCCTGAACAGCTGCTAACAGGTATAAGAAACACTAATTTTATAAAGTGTGGACTAGACTTTAATAGGAGCTAATGTGGCCTACACAACTGTAAAGTGGAGTGTTTGGTGAACTTTTTTTTTTTTTTCACAAAAAGACACTGGATATGCCCAAAGATGTAAAACCGATAGTATCACAAACTTTTTGTAGCTATTAAAATGCAGGAAGGTAACCTACAATGCAATAGATGAGGCTCCAATAAATAGGCTAATACTAATCTGGCTGGGGCTGCAGGGCACAAGCCAGCAGAAAGGCTCCTCTATCTACTCCTATATAGTGTTTTCAAGCAATCTAGCTGGATACGGATGGAACCACACTAATAGGAGAAATCTGGAAAAATGAGCAGCACTAATGCAAAAAAGGACAATGTATGAGGCAGTGACGCACGCTGAGCGGACTACAACCGGAGGTGGTTGCAGAACACACTACAGCGTGAGCTGCACTCACACACAGAGACCTTGCAGACAGCCGTGAACAGCGCTGCAAGGCAAAAGAAAGCTTCTCACACAGCGGTTGCTAAAGTAGCCTGGGTAAAGCACAATAAAGCAAATCGCTAGCTCAAACTGTCCCTCAGAGTCAGAACAGCAGCGTCCTGTCCCTAAGTAAATTCACAGCAGAGTGAACCCAAAATGGCCGCGGCAGCTTTTATTGTGCATCATGACATCATTTCAGCAGCCAATCACAGCCATGCCATTAGTTAACATGCATAACAGGATGTGCCTACACTTCTTAGGATTCCAAATTGGCTGAATAAAATCAAACTGGCTCATAGCATTATGGGAAATTCCGATTCCGGTATTCGATATTCTAAAAGTATCACAACGCCGATACCGCAAATATCGGCCGATACCCGATATTGCAGTATCGGAATGCTCAACACTATTAACCAGATTATTAAAAATAGATTACCAATGTTACAACAGGATAAAACATTGTGTGGTCTTGAAGGACCCCATTAGATTCACAGCCAAGAGAGCTCCTACTCTGGGCGATATTCTCTCCCCAAGCTTATTCTTGAGTGATACAGGTAGTGGGGAAGAGAATTGGCTTTCAGTTAAAGGTTCATATAAATGCGGCCATACAAGTCTGCACATGGCGATACTAAGGATTTTAGAGTGGTGGGAATTGAAAGGGTTGAAAATTTGGTTAGAGGTGGAGATATGAAGCATTTAACCTGATGAATCGTGAAACGTGGTGGATGTATGTCCTTAAGACAAGATTCCCTCTAGGGGTTAACATCCGCCAGGATCTCGCTTATCATTATTGATTTTCCACCTCCTGAAGTCTCTTGATATACAGTGGGGCAAAAAAGTATTTAGTCAGTCAGCAATAGTGCAAGTTCCACCACTTAAAAAGATGAGAGGCGTCTGTAATTTACATCATAGGTAGACCTCAACTATGGGCGACAAACTGAGAAAAAAAAATCCAGAAAATCACTGTCTGTTTTTTTTTCCTTTTATTTGCATATTATGGTGGAATGTGATTTTCTGGATTTTTTTTTCTCAGTTTGTCTCCCATAGTTGAGGTCTACCTATGATGTAAATTACAGACGCCTCTCATCTTTTTAAGTGGTGGAACTTGCACTATTGCTGACTGACTAAATACTTTTTTGCCCCACTGTATTTCTACTATATGGTGCGTTCTTTCCTTCCCTCTCATTTATCTTCCCCTCCCTTATCTTAGTGTGAACACTCTCGTCTTTACCCCCTTTAGGCTGGTTTCACATTCGCACATTTTACATGCAGCGCATGGCGCCGCTAAGCCCCTCTCCATGCCCGCCCCATCCGGTCATCGCATCCTACTATCGCACACGGCTGCATGCGATCTGCGCACCCTATCTTTAGCATAGGGTGCGCTGGTCGTGCGCTAGTAGGATTTTTGGGTGCGCTGCACACTTTTGAAGGGCGCCGGTGTGCGCCAAACGCACCATGTTGCATTTTGGCGCGCTCGGCGCACCTTCAAAAGTGCGCAGCACACGCCAAAATCCTACTAGCGCACGGCCAGCGCACGCTCTGCGCACCCTATGCTAAAGATAGGGTGCGCAGATCGCATGCAGCCATGTGCGATAGGAGGCGATGACCGGATGGGGTGGGCATGGAGCGGGGCTTAGCAGCACCGTGCTCTGCATGTAAAATGCGCAAATGTGAAACCAGCCTTAGTAGCTGAGACCTAATTAAGCTGTGCTTGTTTATATTGTCTGCAGCTGCGGGTCCGTTGAAGCTCTGGTGCAGAGCGACACGGTCGTTGTCAGCTTTCTGCTCACTCCTGCTATCACTCCCCCAGCCAACATGTATTGAATGTGCCAATAAAATAGGAGCGTTTCCTCTCCAGCCAGAAGAGTGCGGTTCATTTTTCTCTATATGTTTTTATATACTGTATATATATTTTTCACTATATATATAGCTAATACCAAGCCTGATGTTTAGTAATGATCATAATAAAATGGTACATAAAAAGTTAAAGACACACACACACACACACACACACACACGAAATCTGCGTGAAACGCAAAATCTGTTTAATTTTAGAAATATGGTAAAAAAAATGGTGTGGGCTCCAGCATAATTTTCTTAACCAGCAGAGGGAAAGCCAACGACTGGGGGTCTATAGCCTGGGAAGGGGGTAATACCCATGAATCTTCCCAGGCTATTAATATCAGCTCACAGATGTATACTTAGCCTTTACTGGCTATTAAAATAGCCCCCCCAAAAAATGACGTGGGGCCCTCTATAATTCTATAATTAATAACCAGCAATGACTATGCAGACAGCTGTGGGCTGATATTGATAGCCTAGGAAGGGGCCATGGATATCCCCCCCCCCCCCCCGGCTAAAAACATCAGCTCTCCGCTGCAGTGGTGGCAAGTGGGGTAAAAGTCACCTTTTGTATTGTTTGATGACATCAACCCCAGGGCTTAGTAATGGAGAGGTGTCAATAAGGCACCTATTCATTACTGATCCTATAGTTGTTAAATGTTTAATAAAGACACAGCCAGAATTAAGTATTTTAATGAAGTAAAACACAACACAGTTTGCCATTTTTATTATTACTCCTAATTCCATGCAAGGCCCTTGATCTCCTGCAAAACAAAATAATAAACCAACACAAATACTCCCTGTTCTGATGTAATCCATTTAATAACGAGTGTCCCACGACGATCTCCCGTGTAGAGCAGTCTCATCGGGAGATGTGTTGGTATATTTTTTTTTTGCAGGAGATGAAGGGCATCAGGGATTAGCTGTTTGGGGAGTATAAATGTGTGTGTATGGGTTTTTTTTTCTTTTTCCTGCAGACACACACACACACTCACCCGCAAGCAGACATGCACATAGTCTCCGCCCACAGGCCCAGTCTCTGCAGACACACTCTTCCTCTTTCCATTCTGCAGCGTCTTTCGCACGCACATCTGTAGCAAATCTTATTACAACTTCGGTTTTTGCTATGGATTTTACTGACTCAATGGAAGTTAGTGGGTGCATAAACGCTGCAGATCCGCAAAAAGAATTGACATGCTGCGGAAAATAAAACGCTTCAAATCCGCGCTGACTTTTCCGCAGCATGTGCACACCAATTCTGGATTCCCATTGATTAATCTTGGGTGTGAAGTACACTGCGGATTTGGTGCAATTCCGCGTGTCCAAAAACGCTGCGGATCCACAACAAAATCCACAACGTGTGCACATAGCCGTAAAGGTTATAAGACCATCTCCAAGCAGCTTGATGTTCCTGTGACTACAGTTGCACATATTATTCAGAAATGTAACCTCCATGAGACTGTAGCCAACCTCCCTGGATGTGGCCGCAGGAGGAAAATTGATGACAAATCAAAGAGCGCATAATACGAATGGTAAAAAAAGAGCCCAGAAAAACTTCTAAAGAGATTAATGGTGAATCTTAAGCTCAAGGAACATCAGTGTGAGATCGAACCATCCATCATTGTATGAACTAAAGTGGGCTTCATGGGAGACAACCAAGGAGGACACCATTGTTGAAAAAAAAAAAAATCCTAAAAAAAGCCAGACTGAACTTTGCCAAACTACATGTTGACAAGCCACAAAGCTTCTGGGAGAATGACCTATGGACAGATG
>NW_027361731.1:16165000-16190000 GCF_039654945.1 Dendrobates tinctorius | reverse complement strand
GACAGCCATTCCATCCCAGTGTCTGTTGAACTCCAACCAGAGTACACCTCATTCTACTTAATGTGCTTCTGCTTAGGTGATCACCTGAACCAAATATTATTTAACGAAGGAAAGTATAAAAAAACCCTACTGTGGTGTTCACAATCCTGTTGCAATAGGACAACCTGGATGTCAAAACAAGTGCTAGTAATGTCCAAGAAGTAGTAGGAATAAAAAAAAATTGCTTTTAACCATGCCAAAGGAGTTGAAGAGAAAAGTCTTGAGTGAGGAAAAGAAGGGCTCAATTCTGGCTTTACTGGCTGAAGGATACAGTGAGCATCATGTTTCCTCCATCCTTAAAATTTCTAAGATGGCAGTCCATTACAACAAGGTCAATCAGCAGACATTGGGGACAACAAAGCTACAGACTGTCAGAGGGCGAAAACGACTCTCCACTGACCGGGATGACCATCATCTTCTTCGAATGTCACTCAGCAACCGCAGGATGACATCAAGTGACCTACAAAAGAAATGGCAGCTTGGGTGAAGTGCACGGCAAGGACAGTTTGTAACAGGATCCTAGAGGCAGGGCTCAAGTCATGTAAAGCTAGAAAAAAGCCTTTCATCAATGAGAAGCAAAGGAGAGCCAGGATGAAGTTTGCCAAAAACCATAATGATTGGACCATAGAGTACTGGAGTAAGGTAATCTTCTCTGATGAGCCTAATTTTCAGCTTTGCTCAACACCTGGTCGTCTAATGGTTAGACGGAGACCTGGAGAGGCGTACAAGCCACAGTGTCTTGCACCCACTGTGAAATTTTGGTGGAGGATCGGTGATGATCTGGGGATGCTACAGCAAGGCTGGAATTGGGCGGGTTAATCTTTGAGAAGGACGTATGAATCAAGCCGCATACAAGGTTATCCTGGAAAAACAGTTGATTCCTTCTGCTCAGGCAATGTTCCCCAACTCTGAGGACTGGTTTTTCCAGCAGGACAATGCGCCATGCCACACAGCTAGGTCAATCAATGTGTGGACCACCACATCAAATCCCTGTCATGGCCAGCCCAATCTCCAAACCTGAACCCCACTGAAAACCTCTGGAATGTAATCAAGAGGAAGATGGATAGTCACAAGCCATCAAACAAAGAACTGCCCAAATTTTTGTACCAGGAATGGCATAAGGTCACCCAAAAGCAGTGTGAAAGACTGGTGGAAAGCAGCCAAGACGTATAAAAGCTGTGATTAAAAATCATGGTTATTCCACAAAATATTGATTTCTGAACTCTTCCTGAGTTAAAGCATTAGTATTGTTATTTTGAACTTGTTTTCTTAGCATTATTTGAGGTCTGCAAGCACAAGACATGATGTCAGTAGTTTATAAAAAAAAGAGCAATTTACATGTTGCTCAAAAATATACCTATAAAGAGAAAAATCAGACAAACTGAAAATTTTATATCTCAATTTCTGCCACAAATTTGTGCAGACATAACAAAGGCAAATAGGCACACACAGTTAGGTTGTTCCTTTGTTACAACAATTAGATACATATTTACACAATCAAGTAAGCTTATGCAGTTTTGTTTATAAGTGTTTGTAATTAATCAGAGAAACATTGAGAACAAAAGTCGCTACTATCTGAGCATTTATGCATTGTGATTACTCCATTAAGGATTAGTTAGCCTTGTCTTTGATTATCATGGTATACACAGAGTATAGGAAGTTAAACCCAATTGTTATTTACCTTTAGCAGTGTGTATTTCACACTATTTAAACAAAGATGTGTTTCTTCTGCTTTTAGAACTATTGGGTCTTTCCCTAAAAAATATTTAGACAGAAGTTTATATAAATATAGCTTATGAATTGATGCTTAAGAAATAAACACTGTTTGGAGATTATTTGTATGTAAAAAATTAAAAAAGAAAAAAACATTCTGTGATTATGTTGCATAAAGCTTAATTCTGTGAGCATCTATCATTACATTTGTACCTTGGCTTTTTTAGAAATTTCCTTGTAAAAAAGAATTTTATGAAATTTATTAATACATGATTGGTTTTATTGATTCATCTATTTTTTGCCTATTTGCCTTTGTTATGTCTGCACAAATTTGTGGCAGAAATTGAGATATAATATGCTGAATTGAGGTGGCTATTAGTTTTGGACTATTTTGTTATGTATAAAACTGAAAATTTTGCAGTGGTCTCTTGATTTTTGCCAGAGCTGTATGCTCCCCCAGGCAGGTATGTGCTCCCCCAACCTTGTAAATTCTCCCCTAGTCTGGTATATGCTCCTTCAGCCTGTTATATGTTCCCCTAGCCTGGTATGTGCTCCCCCAACCTTGCATATTCTCCCCTATCCTGGTATATGCTCCTCCAGCCTGGTATATGTCCCCCAGCCTGGTATATGCCCCTCCAGCCTGGTATATGTCCCCCAGCCTGGTATATGCTCCTCCAGCCTGGTATATGCTCCTCCAGCCTGGTATATGCTCCTCCAGCCTGGTATATGCTCCTCCAGCCTGGTATATGCTCCTCCAGCCTGGTATATGTCCCCCAGCCTGGTATATGCTCCTCCAGTCTGGTATATGCTCCTCCAGTCTGGTATATGCTCCTCCAGCCTAGTATATGCTCCTCCAGCCTGGTATATGCTCCTCCAGTCTGGTATATGCTCCTCCAGTCTGGTATATGCTCCTCCAGACTGGTATATGCTCCTCCAGCCTGGTATATGCTCCTCCACCCTGGTATATGTCCCCCAGCCTGGTATATGCTCCTCCAGTCTGGTATATGCTCCTCCAGCCTGGTATATGCTCCTCCAGCCTGGTATATGCTCCTCCAGCCTGGTATATGTCCCCCAGCCTGGTATATGCTCCTCCAGCCTGGTATATGCTCCTCCAGCCTGGTATATGCTCCTCCAGCCTGGTATATGTCCCCCAGCCTGGTATATGCTCCTCCAGTCTGGTATATGCTCCTCCAGTCTGGTATATGCTCCTCCAGCCTGGTATATGCTCCTCCAGCCTGGTATATGCTCCTCCAGTCTGGTATATGCTCCTCCAGTCTGGTATATGCTCCTCCAGCCTGGTATATGCTCCTCCAGCCTGATATATGCTCCTCCAGCCTGGTATATGTCCCCCAGCCTGGTATATGCTCCTCCAGCCTGGTATATGCTCCTCCAGCCTGGTATATGTCCCCCAGCCTGGTATATGCTCCTCCAGCCTGGTATATGCTCCTCCAGCCTGGTATATGTCCCCCAGCCTGGTATATGCTCCTCCAGACTGGTATATGTCCCCCAGCCTGGTATATGCTCCTCCAGTCTGGTATATGCTCCTCCAGTCTGGTATATGCTCCTCCAGCCTGGTATATGCTCCTCCAGCCTGGTATATGCTCCTCCAGTCTGGTATATGCTCCTCCAGTCTGGTATATGCTCCTCCAGCCTGGTATATGCTCCTCCAGTCTGGTATATGCTCCTCCAGCCTGGTATATGCTCCTCCAGCCTGGTATATGCTCCTCCAGCCTGGTATATGCTCCTCCAGCCTGGTATATGTCCCCCAGCCTGGTATATGCTCCTCCAGTCTGGTATATGCTCCCCCATCCTTGTATATGTCCCTCTAGCCTGGTATTTGTCCCCCATCCTATTATATGCTCCCCCATCCTATTATTCCTATTATATGCTCCCCTATCCTGCATGCCCTGCTTTTGTTCTATACATACATACAAACAAAGCAATAAACAATAAACCTTGTCCTCGTTCCCCTGGTAAGCGCTGTCTGCGTTAAATATTTACATTTTGTTGAAGACTCTGTGCGAATTTGTCTCCAATAAAATAGCTCCAGAGATCCCGCTATGTGCAGGCGTTGACTCCGGCCCAACACTCCTCTTCCAGCCTCACCAGAGCTTGTGGTATGCCCTCACCAGGGCCGGCCCGAGAGATTACGGCGCCCTAGGCGAAACTATTTTGTTGCGCCCCTACTATTCTTGGCAGTAGATGAAAACTTGGGATATAAATTTAGGAGCAAAATACACCACAACAACAATGATTAATTACCTCTCTCCTAACTCTTTAATCTTCTGAGAAGTTGTATAGGACAAATATATACAAAGTAATCAATAACACAAAACAAAAACGACCATAGGTAATTAAAATTTTTGTTTCCTTGCCTTTTTTTTTTAAAAGGATGACACTAAGTCACCGAGATTAATTTGTTTAGCAACTTCAGATTCTATCAAAATTGTTGCCAACCCAACCGACCTCTCTTGCGTCATATTTGCCCTTAAATATGTACACTTTTCTTTCCATCCCTAAAACTTTTTGCCTTTTGAAAAGATTTTTTATAATTTTTTCTATTTTTTCTCTGGCGCCCCCTTTGGGTCGGCGCCCTAGGCGGCCGCCTAGTTCACCTATACGTTCGGGCCGGCCCTGGCTCTCACGTATTCAGTCAGTGCCTACACATACCACAATTTCCGGTGCTACAGTCCTCCGCCATCTTCGTCGTCTTCCCTGTCACCTCTATTAACGCTGGATGCA
Source organism: Dendrobates tinctorius (assembly GCF_039654945.1). Classification (NCBI taxonomy): domain Eukaryota; kingdom Metazoa; phylum Chordata; class Amphibia; order Anura; family Dendrobatidae; genus Dendrobates; species Dendrobates tinctorius. The sequence goes on along the minus strand of NW_027361731.1, from coordinate 16,185,506 downwards.
TCCTCCTGACTCCGGCCACATTGCGCACTCCCAGTCTGTACCGGGCTTCGGATAGAAGGATGCATTCAACTCTACATTATAGGTACAGTGATGGGCATAAACAAATTTTGGCAAAGTACCAACAATTTTGTCTGTCCCAGAGATATCTGTGTCCATGTTTTTCATACATGTGGCAACCATGTTCCGCATCAGTATCACACATATCGGCTCCTGGGAATCAGCGATACTGTTACGGAATGACCTGGTTGGAGTAGTGATATTGCAAACACTAGGGGCAGCACCAGGCAGGTAGCGTAGTCTGGAATAGCCAAGGAGTTGATACACAGCAACAGCAATATAGCTTGAAGGAATAAGCAGGAAGAATAGTCAAGGAGTCCAAGGGTCGTTTACCAGGAGCAGCAGTGTCGTTTGAAGGAATAAGCAGGAAACCTAGTCAATTAAACCAGAGGTCGTTTACCAGGAGCAGAAGTGACCTGTAAAGGAATAGCAGGTGAAAGGAAGTTTGATTAAAGTCAGGTAGCTCAACAATCACACAAGGAACTAAGAGCAAGGCCAGGTTTAAAAAGGGTGTGCAATCAGAATGAACCAATCAGGAACTCAGGATGGTAATGTAGGAGGGTGGACTGGTCTGATTGTAAATAGTTAATATGCTTGTATATGGGTTATGTGACATGCATCTCTGTAACTGTATTAGTATGTCTCATATTGTTATAAATGTATGGGTACTGATGATTACAACAGGAGATAGGAACAGTGGAGTTCAGAATCCGGCCACTAAGGGGAGACATAACACCAGGGAAGGTCTGAGAAAAGTGGAAGGTGGGCGGAGCAAGTAGCGGATATCCAAGTTCAGAGGATATAAAGGGTTTTTTTTCCCAGACCGAGAGAACTCAGAGAGGGGGGTGGCCCCTGGAAGACAGCTGAAGAAAGGAGAGCCTGGGGTACCAAATTGTTGGAGAGCTGGGCACTGAAGAGAAGTAGGGGTGGCAGCGGGTGGACAGGCCGAGTAGGTGATCGCTGTGGCCGGTGGCCTAAAGCAGGCGCAGTGAACCAGGCTGAAACTACGTTGCACCGGGAAAGCGGAGGAGGGAAGGAGGAGATGTGTAACAGGTACCCAGGCAGAAGTATGTGGGTCGCCCTCCCAGGGCCGCGGGGTACTCGGTACCGGGCCGGTGTCAGGGGGCTGTGTCACAGCAGCGGTGACCCGGACCATAGCCCTGGGCGCCCAAATCAATGGGGGGTTTGTAATGAATGGAGTAGTTCGTGACACCACCTGTGGTGCTCGGCAAGTGTGGTGTTAGGCCGACGCTGCTTGCAGATTCTCTGGGGATGGTGGTGTCTTGCAGCCAAGATGGTGAAGCTCCCCACAGGTGGAGCTGTAGCCCCAGGGCAGTGTAGGTGCAATTGATGAGGAGAGGCGCAGGCGGTGTAGAGGATGGTACCCAGATGTAGCGGTGCTGAGTGTGTTAGCGCAGACTAAATGGAGGACACCGGGGCTTGTAGTTACAAAGCTTTACTCACGGTCTGTAGCACACGGGTGCTTGCCTCCGTGCCGTGTCCTCCGGGCCCGAGACTCAACCTCCAGGCAAGATAGGACTCTCCCCTCCAACACTCCGCCAACATGTACCTTTCTGAACGTCTTCTCTAATGCGCCTTTTAGTGTGAAGATCTCCTAGTACTGAGTTACTCTGGAGTTCCTCCTGACTGATGTTCCCAAGAACTCTCCTTGTACGGCAGACAGCTGTAGCCTACTTCGGGGACTCCCTTCTCCTGAGTCTCGGCTCACTATCCATGTGCTGTTGTGCCCCAAGTCTAAGATGGGAGTAGTGCATTTACAGCTGACTACTCCACCGGTGTCTGCTGCAGAACCATAAGTGTCCATACAACCTCGGGGACCGGGCCCCGGCCTTGCGATAAGAACCTATAGGCAGGGTTCTTCTTCTAACCCATGTGCTCTCTGTTCTCTTTTCTCCTTCATGCCGTGCTAATCTTTCTTTCTGATGGAAGCTTAGGTTACAGTTCAATGTCCTTCTCCTTCTTTCCTTTCCCATGCCAGCTGGCTCAGGTCACTGAGGCAGCTGCAGCACTCCTTCCTCCATCCCTTCTTCCAGGGATCCCCACTCCTACCCTGAGTGGCTTCTTTCCCTCTGACCTCCTGTCAGACTCTCCTGATTCAGACTGCTCTGTGTTCCCAAACCATCCCACTCTTGTATATTCTCAACTCCACCCACCTCCCAGCACGTTTAGTGTTCCAAGCAGGGAGCCACCAAAGGTGCTCCGCTACCCTCTGAGCAAGGAGCCGCAATGTGGCCCTGCTGAACTACTGTGTTGCGTGGGATTTGAGTGTTGGAGCGTGGAAAGGAGTTCCCACCTTACCTGGATGGTGGGGCACTACACCTTAGGAGAAGGTGCAGTACCTCTGTGGCGACTGAGCCTCAGGGGCGCCACATATGGAAGCAGTCCGAAAGGTTGCTGTGTTCTGGAAAATAATAAACCGTTTGTGAGAGAAGCATTCCTGGCTCTGGACTCCAGTGTTTTTGCTCATCAAGGAAAGGAATGGGGACTGTATTGGGAGTACAGAGTGTGCCGTAGGGACCACCCCAGTCGGGGCACATTTCTACAAGTGGCGTAGTCCATCACTGCCCAACACAGGCGGTGAGACCACGCTGGAAGGCAAAGAAAATAAAAGTGCTGTGTGGAAGATTGAAAGGATCCGCATGGAGCGGGTTGAAGATTTTACTGGCATAAACTGATATTTGGGACTGTGACTAAAAACTCTCAGATATGACCGAAGAAAAGAATCTGATAATGACTTTGCAAAACAGCAGAATGGCGGCCGTCGGGATGGAGGATATTGGCGCCAAAATGGACTGCCCGTGTCAAGATGGGGCGCTCCAGGGGCGTGACAGCGTCGGGATGAAGCCAAATGCATTATGTCAACCATGCTGGGTCCGCCCGTGGGAGGAATGGTATATGCTGAGTGACAGGAGCCTTTTCCCACTAAACACTGGAAAATGGGTGGAGAGGCCGGCGAGAGCCCCACCCTGGAACTGGAATAATGCGGCTGGAAAAGCTGGGTGCCACTGCAGGAAAACCGGGCACTCACCCGCGTTGAAGGACTATAGCGGGAGGTGGAGTCCCCGACAGCTGGATCTGCGGATCTGAGAGCAGTTACAAAAGCAGCAAGCTCTCACCCGTGCTGAAGATCCGCCACAAATGGAGTCCCCGACTTCCGAGCCTGCAGCCCCGGAGCCAGATTAACCACCCGAGATGCGCCCATGCTCTCTACAGTCCACGCCGGAGACAGCGCGGGAAGCAGAACTCGCTCTTCAGCTGGAGGAACTGGGAGACCCGGAGGCTGTTTCCGCTGGATGGCTGGAAAAGGTACTCTGGTGCACCCCATAGGAGCGGCCCAGCAGCGACAGTGAAATGGAGGAGACCGCCAAGCCAGTGGAGACCCACAGCCTCCCGTATGCAGCAGTACCTACAGGAGCTGAGGGCCGAACGGAGCGGAGCCGCGAAAGCAGAGGAGGTGAGTGCATCTTCACCTTAGCCGGTGGTGGACTGCGTAGCCTCAACGCTGTCCCACTGCGGGGACACGAGGCCCAAGATCCGCATCACCGAGCACCCGTGCTCCCGCATCAGCGTCCCCTGAACCCACCGAGCCCTCTGGAGATGGTGTCGGTCCATGGGCAGAGGCAACAGAAGACACCTCTGCCCCTGTTTCTCCATCTCGGATTGGGGGCTTTGCGGCTGCAGAGTCCTCTTTGGCAAGGGCCCGGGCCTCCTGTGGATATACGGCACAGGAAGTGCGCCAGGGAACTCTCCGTGGCCCCTTCTTGCCCTTCTAGTGCATGTTTGCACCATCTGGAACTGTCCCACATTCGCCCAGGGCAGGGAACCCTGCAATGCTTGTCTAGAGGACCCATGACGGTCTACGGGACCTGAGGAAAATTGTTTTTGGGGCACCGGTTACGCTCCTGTAGCAGAACTACTATGGGGATTTGGACACTTCAAAATAAAGCGTGCACATACGCTGTGCTCCCTGCAAAGGAGGGGGAGAGGGGGAACACTGCTGTTAAGAATGGTGGTAAATGCTGCAAAATGTTAAAAGTATTAAAAGTGGTAGAAATGTTAAAAATATTAAGGAAAAAAGTTGAAAATGTTAAAATATTGAGAATGGCTGGTAAACTGGTACTAAAGATAGTTCACATATTATGTCCTTGGTGGGAAATACCCTAAGGGGGAGAAGGGGAAACAGGCCTGGTAGGCTCCACTGCAGCCTTGGTTGTTCCACCCCTAAATTGAAAGATACGGATTGCCGGTCTGTAAAGGTGTAGTACCCCATGAAAGAAAGGAAGGAGAGACCTCCCGTTGAGCCCAATGTGTGTCCGGGATGATTTACCCCAGTAGAAGTGTGGGAATTGTCACATAGGCGCGAGCGCCTGCGGGTAGCCTTCAGCTACTCAGAGCTTAAGTGCTCCAGGCTCTACCCAGCACCCTGTGAAGAGCTGAGTTGCTCCAGACTCTGCTCGGCAACCTGTCATACAAGACAAACAAAGAACGGTAAAAGGGGTTACACCAAAAAGGGGAAAGGTACGGGATTGTCAGGGACGACAATGGTCATAGGAAGGGGGTATGTAGAAGGGTGGACTAAGACGTGGACTGGTCTGACTGTAAATAGTTAACATGTATATGGGTTATGTGACATGCATCTCTGTAACTGTATTAGTATGTCTCATATTTTTATAAATGTACAGGTACTGATGTTCAGAACAGGACATAGGAACAGTGGAGTTCAGAATCCGGCCACTAGGGGGGGACATAACACCAGGGAAGGTCTGAGAACAGTCTGGAAGGTGGACGGAGCAAGTGGGGGATTTTCAGGTTCAGAGGATAAAAAGGGTTTTCCCAGACCGAGAGAGCTTAGAGAAGGGGGTGGCCCCTGGAAGACAGCTGAAAAAAGGAGAACCTGGGGTACCAAATTGTTGGAGAGCTGGGCACTGAAGAGAAGTAGGTGTGGCAGTGGGTGGATGGGCCGAGTAGGTACTGTAGTACTGTGCCGGTGGCCTAAGGCAGGCGCAGTGAAACAGGCTCAAACGACGTTGCATCGGGAAAGCTGAGGAGGGAAGGAGGAGACGTGTAACAGGTACCCAGGCAGGTGTATGGAAGCTGTCCGAAAGGTTGCTGTGTTCTTGAAAAGAATAAACCGTTTGTGAGAGAAGCATTCCTGGCTCTGGACTCCAGTCTTTTCGCTCATCGAGGAAAGGAACGGGGACTGTATCGGGAGTACGGAGTGTGCTGTAGCGACCACCCCCGGTTGGCGCACGTTTCTACAGTAACCAACAGGAAACTCAGGGAGAAGACATCAGCAACAATATAGGTTCAAGTATTTTGATAAGCATGGAACTGTCCAGAGAGCTGAATAGCTCAGAAGGAAGAGCTGCTGACTGGTGCACAAGAGCTGCTAGGTTTGAATCCTAACAGGTACTGTTTGTGCTGATCCCCGGCGCCGGATGTTGAGGACAGCTCCCATCATTGTCCTCTGCTCTGCCTGTGATCAACGGGAGCTGGGGACAATATTGAGATTGTATTCAGCCCCCGCTACCTACATAGAGTGTAAAATTAAGAATAAAAAATCACATTATAGTCACCTTAAGGGCTTATACTCATCTGCGAGGAAAATGGACAAGTGCAATCTGATAAAAAAATCAGACCGCACTTTGATCAGTGTTATTCTATGAGCATACTGCGACTGTCCTTGTATCTCGGACGACACTCGTCAATGCAAATCAATGGGTGTGGGAAAAAAATCGCATGTCACTCGGACTATGTGACTGCTGCCTGATTTTTAAACACCTATGTCCTTCGAAAAGTCGGCAATTCATCTGCCACGTACAGTAAAAATCACAGCGTGACCTTACAGAATAGAATAGATATAAAGATGTCAGTCACATACAGAATTAGTACAGTGTGTGCGCAGCTTACTCTACATGTATTTTATTTATTCCTTACATAATTTATTTTCTGAAAAAAACTGGCATGGGGTCCCCCAATAAATTATTAACCAGCAGAGGGAAAGCGGACAGGTGGGGGCAGATATTTATACACTGGTAAGGGGGTAATACCCATGGAGCTTCCAGGATATTAATATTTGATCACAGCTGTATACATAGAATAGATAGATATAAAGATGTCAGTCACATATATAATTAGTACAATGCGTGTGCAGTTTACTGTACATGTATTTAATTATATGATTATTTTTCAGAAAAAATTGCATGGGCTTTATTTTCATAACCAGCAGAGGGAAAGCTGACAGCTGTAGGTTGATGTGTATAACATGGGAAGGGGGTAATACTCTGCATTTTGTTATGCACACATGTCATCTTTTTGATCTCTTTGCTGATTTCACTGACCACTTCTCTACCTGCTGCTATCTTTTAGGCATATGCCTTCTTGAGATACATGCAAATGGTGTTTATTATATGATTATTGTAATCTTTATGACACTATATATATACCAATACAATGCCCTTTCTGGAGACATATATTCGGTTTTTCATGTTTTACAACTAGAGATCCCTTACTGTTGTTATTTGCATCAGTAATTTCAGTCTTGCACATATACTGGCCTTTATACATTTGATCTCCTTGCTGGTCTCACTGGCTGTACATTCATATGCTGCTATATCTGATATGGTTACTCCTTAAAGACAAATGACGTTTCTTTCATTACTCTAGTAGTCTTTATGACACGTGATATACATCAGCACAATGCACTTTATCTACTAATCCTTGTGAGGTCCATCTTCATCTGCATGTCTAAGATCTCTTATAGCTGTAAGTCACATAAGTCCGGTAATTTATGCTTTGCATTGCACATATATTGGCTTTTTGAGTAATAAGTGCTGTAATATTCTGCTGTTATATAACTTGCTCCCCAGATTTGATTGCATGTGCTCAAATAGTAGTTGAATATTCTTGCAAAGGTTTTGTACTTGGAAGTATTAGAGTTTAGGGATAGGCTCTACATGATGACACTAGATTAGTCAGACTTGGGTGTATTACCTTATCAGACAGTAGTCTGTTGTACTTATATCTCCATTTTTAATTTAACTCTGTCTGATTTGTGTTAATACAGATCATTCAATTTTACGTTTTTGGCTATAGGCTTCCTTTTTCTTGTGGGATTCATTACTAATTTGGGAAGTGTCTTTCTTTAAGCCATTTATGTGTAGGTTTATTTATAGAAATGTGGTATAGTTTTCCTGATTCTCTTATGTCGCTTACCCCATGTCCAGGGCATTGCAGCAGCTTAGGTATCCATGGTTATGACCACTAGTAACTAGCAGTCACTATATGATTGGTAGTAACCATGGATACCTAAGCTAATGCAATGCTCTGCACATGGGGTGAGCAACATAGTGAGTCAGAAGAACTATACTACATATTTCCTAATATTATTACTACACCTACTACATATTGGGATAGTTGACCAGAGATGGGAATAACCCTTTAAGAATCTTACATGTTGTTATGGTGTATATTTGTATCTGTTGCTATAGATTATAATGTAATAAAGCTTATTTTTAATCCTCCCTTTATTGCTTCAAACTTTTCTGCATTTGTGTATTGTTTGGCGATTGTACTTTAGAGGTTCAGTACCATGGGATTTGTGAACAGGTGGCTCACCACTGTCTGAGGTCATAGTTTCATTATACTTTGAGTTGTATAGAATTATGTATATAGAAATTATATAAAATATAAGGCATTGATATTGAAAAATAATAAAATCAGTTTTATTCTTGGCAGATGACTGTGGTGTCAAACCAGATACCTATGAAAAGCACGCCATTATTCCAGCTATACCTCCAGCCCTTCAGAGCAAAAATCAATCATCGGAGCCTTTTCAATCAGTCACCTATTTGGATTCATCACAGACTGTTGAGCAAAATGAAAGCTGCAAAAGTGATGTTGAGCATCAAATAATTCCCACAGAGAAGAAACCATTTGCCTGTTCAGAATGTGGGAAATATTTTAAACATAAATCTAAATTGCTTACACATGAGAGAATTCACACAGGAGAGAAGCCATTTTCATGTTCAGAATGTGGGAAATGTTTTATCCAGAAAGCACATTTCATTATGCATCAGCGAAGTCACACAGGAGAAAAGCCATTTTCATGTTCAGAATGTGGGAAATGTTTTAACCAGAAGTCAAATTTGCTTAAACATTACAGAACTCACACAGGGGAGAAGCCATATTCATGTCCAGAATGTGGGAAATGTTTTACCCAGAGATCAGATCTTCTTGACCATCAAAGAATCCACACAGGAGAGAAGCCATATTCATGTCCAGAATGTGGGAAATGTTTTATCCACAGATCAGATCTTCTTAAACATCAAAGAATCCACACAGGAGAGAAGCCATATTCATGTCCAGAATGTGGGAAATGTTTTATCCAGGGACCAGATCTTATTGCACATCAAAGAATCCACACAGGAGAGAAGCCATATTCATGTCCAGAATGTGGGAAATGTTTTAAAACGAAATTCAATCTTCTTAACCATCAAAGAATCCACACAGGAGAGAAGCCATATTCATGTCCAGAATGTGAGAAACGTTTTATCCACAGATCAGATCTTCTTAAACATCAAAGAATCCACACAGGAGAGAAGCCATATTCATGTCCAGAATGTGGGAAATGTTTTATCCAGAAACCAGCTCTTTTTACACATCAAAGAATTCACACAGGAGAGAAGCCATATTCATGTCCAGAATGTGGGAAATGTTTCAACCAGAAATCACATTTCCTTAGGCATCAGCGAAGTCACACAGGAGAGAAGCCATTATCATGACGAGAATGTGGGAAATTTTATACTAGGAATTCAAAACTTGTTGCACATCAGAGAATTCATACAGGGTAGAAACTATTTTTTATGTGGGAAATGTTTTTCATGGAAATCATATCTTCTTCATCATCTAAAAACTTATGTAGAGCATGAAGGAAATAAATAATAATTGAAATCAATCAGGCAGTAGAGTTCCATTTAGTTGACAAAGGGGTGAAACTGGATATACCAGTATTGTAAGCACAAAAGGGCATTTGCTGGAGGTAGGTGTCAATCCTGGCACCTTATAGCTCCTGGATTCTCAGCTTAGAGGGATGTCAGCAAATGATCTGTACTAGAAGGAATATCTCCTATTGTCTGTATAGGAAGGCACAGGTATTTGAAAGGGCACAACTTGGCTCATCCATCCATTCATAGACAGCATCTTTAAACCCCTTCCCGATTTGCGCTGTATATACATGGGACTGCAGGAGCTGTGTTTCTGTAAACTGCAGTATAGATATGGCTCTGTGATCAGGTAGATCAGTGATCTGTCATTATACAGCTGATGTCCCATCGGGGACAATGTAAAAGAGTAGAAAAAAGTAAAAAAAAATGTAAAAATATAACAAAAAAAACTCACAAAGAACAAAAAGAAAAAAATATCAATCCAATAAATATATGTAAGGCTAGTTTCACACTAGCGTATCTTCCACGCAGCGCACAGCGCCGCTAAGCCCCGCCCCCTGCCCACCCCATTCGGTCATCTCCTACTATCACACACGGCTGCAAGCGATCTGCGCACCCTATCTTTAGCATAGGGTGCGCAGACCGTGCACTGGCCGTGTGCTAGTAGGATTTTTGCGTGCACTGCGCACTTTTGAAGGTGCGCCGAGCGCACCAAAATGCAACATGGTGCGTTCGGTGCACACCGGTGCACCTTCAAAAGTGCGCAGCGCATGCAAAAATCCTACTAGCACACGGCCAGCGCACGGTCTGCGCACCCTATGCTAAAGATAGGGTGCGCAGATTGCATGCAGCCGTGTGCGATAGTAGGAGGAGATGACCGGATGGAGCGGGCAGGGGGCGGGGCTTAGCGGTGCCGTGCACTGTGTGGAAGATACGCTAGTGTGAAACTAGCCTTAAAAACAAAATAAAGTGCAAATATTTGATATTGCCCCTTCTGGAACGACGTGACTTATAAAACTGTCCCACTAGTTAACTCCTTCAGTCAACACCTTAAAAACAAAAAAACAAGGCACAAAACTATGTCTTATCATCATATTGCTGAACAAAAAGTGGAAAACAACACGATATAAAAACAATCTACATCAAAATTGTACAGATGAAAACGTCATCTTGTCCTGCAAAAAAACAGCCGCCATACGGGTCCGTCAGCAGAAAAATAAAAAAGTTATAGCTCTCATAATAAAGCAATTCTTTTTTTCTATAAAATAGTTTTTATTGTGTAAAAGCATTGAAACATAAAAAATATAAATGATGTATTGCTGTAATAGTACTGACCCGAAGAATAAAACTGCCTTATCAATTTTACTGCATGCGGAAAAGCATAAAAAGAATAATATATGAATTACTGTTTTTTGTTCAGTCTGCCTCCCAAACATCGGAATAAAAAGTGATCAAATAATGTCATGTGTCCAAAAATTATACCTGCAAAAAACAAGCCCTTACATGACTCTGTCAGCAAAACTATGGAAAAATTATAGCTCTGAAAATATGGTGATACAGTTTTGCAATAAAAAGCGTCTGTGTGTGACAGCAGCCAAATATGAAAAATATATAAATCTGGTGTGACGACACAGCATTTTTCATTTATTATCCACATGTCTATTTCCTGTAAGCCAGGAGGAATAGACTGTTACCTATATGTTGAGTTTTGCATTTTTGCGTTTGTTCTTCAGTTGGTCAAGAACCATACACTGTTGTCATATTAGTCTTAAACGTTGATTTTTGATCATTTTGAATAGCTGATGTTTGTCTCTTATATCATCTCCTACAACTTATTGTCTGCTATCTTTAGACAATAAGTTGTAGGAACACTGGATTTTTACTTAATCTGTTGAATGACCATTGTGTGGGTCCTGTGGCTTGTTGACTTGCAAAACAGAGGAATAAAAACTATGCAAATTAGTTAAGTAATCCAAGAATGTGAGTTAACCTCATCACATCTTCCTCTTGTTCTCTGGATGCTGGCTTGAATGATAACAGTTGTGAGATATGTAAGTGGAATATGCCTCTAACCATATACAATCAGACATACAAGACATCCAGAGAGTCAAGATATTCAGAGATCCAAAGAACCAAAGACTCTTTACAAAACCACAGCCAGGAACATTCTACAGGATTGCTGCCAGATCGTGGCTCCATCACAAGGAAAAGAGATTTGACATCTTACACGATGCGACCTTACTGGGCCACAGCCCTGGCTGAAAGAATACAGATCTGCTCCATTGACCAATACTAAACCATGGATATGTTTGGGGTAGTCAGGATTTGGGACCCACCGGTCACCAGAACCCAATGGATACGTTTGGGAAAGCCAGTATTGGCACCCACCAGTCACCTGGTTCCATTCCATAGGGATATTCGAAGAAGTCAGGATGTGACCTCTGGTCACCTGACTGCAATAGACTGTCAGCTTCCTAAGCTTGCTTTTACTTACTCCTCTGCGTTCCACAGGAGGGGTAGTCAGGCCTGGAAGCTGTGAAGTCACAGCTGCTCTTGTCCTGGCGAGTCAGCGGAAGTGTGAGACTCTATAATTTTACACCATTTTGGGTATTTTGTTGGGTCTGTTCAATATGTAATTTGCCTGTTTTGTGGTTCAGTAAAGTATTGCTACACTGCTTTACCCTCACGCTGTGTTGTCTGAGTTGGTATTATGTCCACGGTAAAAGGAGAGCGGACTGAAGCCCAAGGCCAGACAGTAGTTAGGGTGCAAGGGAATTGTACCGGCATACTGACCGCTGGGGGCGGGGAAGGCCTAACAAAGTTAAGGCTCCGAAACATGAGGCGACAAAGTCCAACAGTGCCTTGTTCACAGACAGGAATTTAGTTACAGTGATGGACTATTTTTCGGGGACTGACGTTCAAAAACCTAGTGATAAGGCCCTCTCAACTAGTAGGGCAAGATGACATGGGTGCCCGGTCTCTTGGCCCCTGGTTTATGACGTGTCCACCCCGATAGGGTAGAACAAAGGGGGAGGTATGTGGTGCAGTGAAAGGGGGTAGTGCTGGACGGAAGATATATTTCTCCCAGCAGGATATTTGACCTGAATTTTCCCTAAGGCTCAGGACCTGCAGTGAAGTCACGATCACGTGTTCAGCCCATGTGATAGGTACCTCACTTGTGGGTGTGGTTATGGGCGATAAAATGAGACTGTGGTGTGGTCGCATGGTCTGTGTTGGAAGGTTCTAGTAGTGGACAGACTTCCTGAATAGCACGTTGTGAGACCATGTACCTGCAGAGCCTGGGACGGCTACTGTGTTGGGGAAGCTACCGTTCTTTTAAAGGTCTGGACTGTCGGGTGGGACGTTGCAGAGCAAATCACGGGACAGTGATCCTAGTAAGGAAGCTTCTCTGGAAGCCACGACTGACAAGGAATCAGTGTGTGGAGCGGAGCTCCTGGAAGGTAACCTCAAACAAGGGGGTTGTAATATACTGCATACAGGTTTATCTGCTAAATGAACAGAGTGGTGGTCATGATGTGTTCATGGATGTGATGAAATGGACTTTACGTTATGCGGTTTATGCGGAATGAAACGTGTGGGGATAGTTAGATCACTCTTCCAGGGGGATCACAAGCATGGACGTTTTCTCTTCCGTCTGACTCACAGTCACTACAGATGGTAGAGGGATTTTTTCAGGCACTGGACCTTGTGCATGATGACCCTGATCGGATCTCCTTAGCTAAGATTACACTAACTTCAGCAAGGAAATCGCTTAGCGGAGGAATATTGCTCCGAGTTCCAGAGGTTTAATGACCCCACACTCTTTAGCCAGTTCTGTGAGGGTCTCGCAGTTCAGGTTAAAGATGCCTTAGCTCTATTTGACACTCCTGACTCCCTTGAGGTAGTCATGCCTCTGGCAATCCGGGTTGAACGCCGTCTTTGCCAGAGACATAGGGAGATACCTTTGAGTGCGGGAGGTCCGGCGTCAAGGGTGGTCTGTACTGAACCTGCTGAGGAACCCATGCAGGTGGGTGCGGTGACACGTTCAGGCAAATTGTCTTTAGTCTGGTGTATGGGGAGATGTGTTCCTTTGTGGTAAAAATGGCCATTTTGTGGGCACATTCCTGATCTCTATATAAACAACCACCGGAAAACTAGGGGGACCGGGTTGCGAGGAGGTAGGCAACCCGGGTGTACTTATCACCTTGGTGAGTAGGACACAGTTTTTATTACCAGCTATAATACATGTGGTTGGAATTAAGGTGGACGTTTCTGCCTTTCTGGACAGTGATGGCGGGGTTCAATTTGGTTAACCTAGGTTTGTCTGGGACCAAGGCCTTATGACACATACACTGTCCAGACCTATACCCATTATTGCCATAGACTCCACCCCCCTAAGACAGGAGCACTTTACGCAGGTGGTCGGGGACTTGCAGCGTCAGGTGGGGGCCATGCACACTGAGGTGTTAAATTGCTATGTGCTAGATGGTCTGCCCTCACCTGCGGTACTGGGACCTCCTTGGCTCGCTCTGCACAATCCTGTAATAGATTGGCAGACACAGGAGGTCACTAAGTGGAGTACATACTGTCAAGGACACTTCTTGGGTACACGGTTGTCTCAGGTGGATACCCTGTCCATGCCTTATTACCTGTCAGACTTTGGGGATGTGTTTTCTGAGCAGGGATGCCAATAACTCCTCCCCATCGCCCTTATGTTTGTACCATAAATCTTGTTCCTGGTGCCAAGCTGCCCAAGAGCAAGCTCTATAAGATCTCAGGTCCAGAGTGGCAGGCCATGAGGACTACATCATGGAGAACCTGGCTAAGGGTCATATCAGACCATCTTCATCTCGCATTGCTGCGGGGATAGTATTTGTTAAGAAAAAAGATGGGGGTTACGTCCTTGCCTAGATTTCCAGGAACTCAATGCTATCACTGTCTGTGATCCTTATATGCTCCCTCTCATTCCAGACCTCTTTATTCAAATTGTAAGGGCAAAATGGTTCTCTAATATGGACCTCAGGGGGCGTATAACCTTATCCGCATTAAAGAGGGGGATGAGTGGAAGACTGCATTCAATACACCTGAGGGACACAATGAGAATTTGGTGATGCCTTTTGGACTGACAAATGCACCCGCCGTCTTTCAGCACTTTATTAATGACATCTTTAGTCACCTAGTAGGCAGATTCATTGTGATGTATCTGGATGACATTCTAATTTATTCACCTGACCTTGAGTCACACCAGGTTCATGTCAGGCAGGTCTTACATATACTCCAAGACAATAAATTGTATGTCAAACCCGAGTAGTGTATGTTCTTGGTTGAGGAGATCCCTTTCCTAGGATATGCGTTGTCTTCCACTGGTTTTCGCATGGATACAGTGAAAGTCCGAGCGGTATTGAATTGGGATCGTCCAGAGGATTTGAAGGCGTTAGAGAGACTTTTAGGTTTCACCAACTACTACCATAAATTCATAAAAAACTTTTTGGTAGTAGCCAAGCCTTTTACAGATATGACCAAAATGGAGACGGACTTCTCCAGATGTCCCTGTCCTGCCAGGGAGGCATTTGACATGTTAAAAAGATGTTTTGCTTCTGCATCAATTTTTATTCAAAACCTAAGGTATTGATCACATGATCAAGTTTAAATACATTAGATAGGACTGCTCCGAGAAGGGTATACCGTGACGTGGTGGTGTGGCTTCGTATACATTTTTTGCAAAAAACGTATCAACTAAATACCCTGTTTTTGTTATCATCTTTTACCAGCACTTGCTGCATATTGTTACATATATTTTACAACAGAGTATTCATGCACGTTTGTCATACTGTGTTTTTTCTATGTCTCATCAATTCTTATTCAGCCAGATGTCTCTCAACCTTTCATTGTGGAGGTCGATGCATCTGAGGTGGGCGTGGGGGCTGTATTATCTCCTGGTAAATGGCAACCACGTGCTTACTTTTCAAACTGTCCCCGGCTAAGAGAAATTATGATATTGATAATAGAGAACTCTTAGCTATCAAACTGACTTTTGAGGAGTGGCATCATGTTTTGGAGGGGGTGGTCCACCCAGTGATGGTTATTACAGATCATAAAAATCTAGTATACTGGAATCAGCGAAGCGTCCTAAACCATGACAAGCGAGATGCACATTGTTCTTTACCAGGTTTAACTTTTTTGTTACTTATAGGCCGGGGAACAAAAACGACAAGGCGGATGCCTTATCCCGTTGCTTTCCTGGGGTAGGAGATAAGTGAGAACCGGTACCGATTCTTCAAAAAGGGGTGGTGATGGTTTCTATAAACTCTGATCTGGAAAGAGAGGTAGTTGGCTGCCTGTCCATTTGGTAATTTGTTTGTGCCTGTCAATCTTTGGCTTAGAGTGCTCAGTGAACACTATGATGCTGTGTTGGCTGGACATCCTGGGAATAAGTCCACCGCGGATTTGCTTACTAAGCATTTTTGGTGGCCCGGTGCTCATCAGGATGTCCAGGAGTACGTTGCCGCCTGCAGTGTCTGTGCACATTGTAAGACCTCGCATACTCGTTCGTCGGGGGCTCTCCAACCATTGGAGATTCCCAGCAGACCTTGGACTCATTTGTCGGTCGATTTTATCACAGACCTACCCATGTCTGCAGTGAACACTGTAATTCTGGTGGTGGTGGATAGATTCAGTAATTGCTTTATTGCTTTACCAGCTTTACCTAATGCCAAATCCTTGGTGCAAATTTGCGTCAGGAAATAATTAGACTGCATGGGATTCCTACAGATAGAAGAGTGCAGTTAGAATTCAAATTTTGGAGGGCATTTTGCACTCGTCCGGGAATCCATTTGTCTTTTTCTTCTGCTTTTCATACACAGTCTAATGGGAAAACTAAATGGGTTAACCAAAATTTAGGAACATATCTCGGATGTTTCATGTCTGAGAATCAGGAGGATTAGGTTACTTATTTACCGTTAGCCGAATTCGCTGTAAATAATTGTCAGGAATCAACCGGTAAGTTCAATTTTTCGGGGCATATGGGTTCCACCCTCAGTTTAGTTCTTTTAGTGGTAATCACACTTCTGGATTACTGGAGTAAGAACATTTTTAATCTTCTAGGTCTACCATATGGGAGGGGGTGACTAATATTTTGAGAAAGATGGATTCCAGATTGTAAGATCCCGGCCGGCATCACTGCATGGCTTCCCATCTCCCATTTTACTCACCTCTCCGGACCATGCTGTGAGTTCTGTCCTCTGCCTGCTTCATGATGTGAATCTCATGTCCTTGCTTACTGCATACTTCCTGGCTGTATGCTTAGGAAGGCAACGCCAGCACTTCCTGAATCTTATAGAGACAGTGTGCACACCCCTAATTTGGCCCCAGCCTATTGCCAAGAGGTATCGGGTGCTTAAGTCATCGCCACACATAGACTCTGTCTGTCTGTACTTTCCTACTGAGTTGCCAGATCCTGTCCTGTTTCTGCCTTCCTGGGGGCTACAAAAGACAAAATGAGCAAAAACCCTGCTATAACTAAATAAGTAAAAGTGCATCTAAATAATACAGAGTTTTTAGTAATACTGTTTTTGATCAAAAATAGAATGAAAGCTATCCCACCACGACAAGGTAACTCTGTTCGGGATAGTCTTTTGTAGGTTTTGCTTTTTATAGCCAATGTAAACATGCATTTATGTACTCCATGTGTATCAACTCAAACCAAGCTCAATTTTTGTGTTTTCTTCCTGGGGGCTGCATACCCAGGCCCAATTCTGTGCTCTTAGTGTCTTGTTTCTGCCTTCCTGGGGACTGCATACCCAGGCCCATATTTTTCATCCCGTACCTGTTCCCGTGTCCGTCCTTGTCTGTATAATTATGGTAGTTTACATTAATGGGATCTTTGGTCAAAACAAGTTATCACCGATCCATGGGCTCCACAGGATAGGTGATCGCTTAGGTCCGACCATTAAAAACTACACCGATCAGAAGAATGAGGAAGTTTTATCATTGATAGGACACGTTTCCCCATTTTAAAATGGAGCGGCAGGTGGGAGACAATACAAATATCTCTCCGAGGATCTGTTTATACCAAGGAATGTGACGGTCACAAGGGGGCATTCTCTGTGTCTGAAGGAGAGAAGGTTTTTCCACTAACATAGAAGAGGATTCTTTACTTTTAGGGCCATGAGAATCTGGAATTCCTTGCCTGAAGACTCAGTCGAAGGGTTCAAGAGAGGCCTGAATGTCTTCCTGGAGCGTAACAATATTGTATCTTACAGTTATTAGGTTCTTTAGAAAGACGCAGATCTGGGGATTTATTCTGATGGATTATTGGCTGAACTGGATGGACAAATGTCTTTTTTCAGCCTTGATAACTAAGATGCTAGGTTAGTGTCAGTATACAGGTAATATAGTGATCACTAGTGACATTATACACAGGAGCTCTATATATAGTGCAGTGTACAGGTAATACAGTGATCTCCAGTGACATTATACACGTGAGCTCTGTATATAGTGTCAGTGGACAGATAATACAGTGATCACTAATGACATTATACACAGGAAATCTGTATATAGTATCAGTGTACAGGTAATACAGTGATCACTGGTGACATTATACACAGGGAACTCTGTACACAGTATATAGTGCATAGTGTGCGTGTACATGTAATACACTGACTCAGCAGTGACGTCTGTATTTGAAGTCCATCATCTTCGGTTTTCTTCGTCAACAAGCACAGACTGCTATCACTTCTTCCAACCAGGACTCATCTCTGCAAAACATAACACACAGTCATCAATAGCTGATCACTTCAACTGCACTTTCCTCACTTTTCCGCTGACTTCTACACTATGTCAGATGAAGAAAAAAAGCGACGTAGTGCTGCCCTGCACAATAACAGGACCTCCCTTTTGTTCCCTCGATGGAAAACAGTTTTTTAAAAAGTAAATTATTTTACAGTAGTAATAATGTCCTTAATTGAACCCTAAAAAATTATATTCCCCACTTGTTACCATAAAATAATATAGCATGTATCTCATTCTGGCCCCCAAACAGTAATTAAGTCCCTCATCCTGGTCCACTTTATTTAATAACCTCGCCCAGCCAGTCCCCCTTTATTTTATAATAGGCCCCCAGATATCCATCCTGCCCCCCCAGCTATACATACTGGCCCTCATATGTCACTTGCCCTGACTCCCCATATATCTCCCCGGAACCACCATATATCCATCATCGTCCCATTTCCTGGCTCCCCCATATATCCTGACCTCCCTATATATATGCATCCTGCTTCCCCCATATATATGCTTCCTGGTCTCTTGCCCTGCCATCCCACATATATCCATTCTGGCCTCCAATATATGCAACCTGGCTCCTCAATATATATATATCCTGCCCTCCCCACATATATCCATTCTGGGCCCACATATATGCATCCTGGTTCCCCCATATATGCATCCTGACCCCCCAGATATATGCATCCTGGTCCCTTGTCCTGATCTTCCCCACCCAATCAATCTTTCCTGTCTCCCCATATATCCATCCTGGTGTCTTGTCCTGGATCCCCCATATATGCATCCTGGCCCGCCATATATATGCATCCTGTCCCCCATATGTATGCATCCAGGTCCCTTGTCCTGCCCCCCACCATAAAACCATCCTGGTTCTACCATATATATACATCTTGGCTCCCCATATATCCATCGTGGACCCCCTTATATCCATCCTGGTTCCTCATGTGTATCCATCCTGCCCCCATATGTGTATCCATCCTACAGCCCCTTTGGTATCAATCCTGTCTCCCCATTATCCATCCTGGCCCCCATAGGAATCCATCCTGGACCTCCCCATGTGTATGCATCCTGCCCTCCCAATGTGTATCCATCCTGGCCCCCTATGTAAATCCATCCTACAGCCCCTTGGGTATCAATCCTGTCCCCCCATTATCCATCATGCCCCCCATGTGTATCCATCCTGACCCTCCTTGTGTATCGATCCTGGCCCCCATGTATATCCATCCAGGGCCCCCCATGTGTATCCATCCTGGGACCCAAATATACCAACCTGGCCCCTCCCATGTGTATCCATCCTGGCCCCCCCATGTGTATACATCTTGTCCCCCTTGTGTATCTATCCTGGCCCCTTGTCCTGGCTTCATGAACACAGAGAGAGTGAGAGAGAGAAAAAAGATTCCGCTTACCTTCCTGCGCTCCCAGCGTCGGGCGGCGTCTTCCTCCTCCTTTGCAGGTTCGGCGTGCTCATAGTAATATGGCCACCAACATAGCAGGGGCCGGCAGTGAATGTGTGTTCCCGTCGCATGCGGCGCATGACACTGACGTCAGTGACAACGGGCTCAAACTCTTCATTAATCAGGACATGGGCCGCGGCCATTCAGGTAATGAAAACTGCGTGCGCGCGCCCCTGCACATACTCTACCTGCACTTTTAAAAGGCCCGCACCCCTAAAAAACATACCCCTTTTTCTTTCTTCTCCTTCTTCCCCAAGCCAAGGGCCCACCCACAGCCAAGGGCCCACCGGGGATTTCCCCGATATCCCGCCAGGCCAGTACATCCCTGCAATATACAAAAAAAGGTTGCACTCTATCATGCTAAATCATGTCAATGTGGAATATGTGAAATTTGAATAGCAATATGGCTTTGGAGTATTAGGAAAAAATATGAGACGCTTAGCATAAAATTTGGCAAAATATTATCTGCCCATCAACCATCAACCATCATCTGTCAGCAATGCCTGCATTTATGGGTAAGTAGGGAGCTGCTGTAATTAAAATCTCCACTTGGAGGAGGGAGGAGTGCTCGGTCAGTAAGCTAACATAAAAAAGACATACTTCTGCTACATTGATGACCTTCTAATAATCTGCAAAGGCTCAAAGGAGGAACTGATTACCTTCCACAAAAACTTCAACAAGTTCCACCCAACCGTCAAGCTCACCCTCAACTATTCAAAATCCCAAATCCATTTTCTAGACACAACCATATACATCAAAGACAATACCGTACAAACGACTATTTACCATATACCCACAGGACATCCGGCATACCTGAGATGGAACAGCTTTCATCCGAGACACACAAAAAAATCAATAATCTACAGTCAAGCTCTAAGGTACATTTAGATCTGTTCAGACGCGGATAGAAAACTACAACTACTATCACTTAGAAAAACATTCCTACACCAAGGATATAATCCACTTGTAATTGATTAACAGATCCACAGAGCTACAAGGATCCCAAGAAGCAGCCTCCTAGATTATAAACAGAAAGAGGATAACAACAGGTTGCCGCTTGTGGTCATGTACAACCCTCACATGAACATTTTAAGGAAAATTGGCGCTGACCTTCAACCCATATTCCACAGAGACCACAGACTGAAAGCAAAATTCCCAGAACCACCACTGCTCTCCTACAAACAGCCTCCCAACCTAAGGAATATCCTTGTCATAAGTGCCCTCGCATCACCATCAGAGACGGGCACAGTC